>NC_141534.1:249797500-250116666 GCF_021556685.1 Rattus norvegicus
ACACATTAATAATGTAGTACTTCCTTTTTGTTTTTTGAGATGGCATCTCACTATGTGATGCTGGATATCCTCAAAACTCCTAGGTTCTGATGATGCACTCACATAGGCTGTCTGAGTAACTGAATTACAAGTGAGAATGACCACATTGAGCCTTAAAAAACATATACTTTGGGGTTGGGGATTTGGCTCAGTGGTAGAGCACTTGCCTAGCAACCGCAAGGCCCTGGGTTCAGTCCCCAGCTCCGAAAAAAATAAAAAAAAATATACTTTTAAATCTTTAAGGTTTGCAATGCTATCCCTGCCTTCATTGATTATCTCCCAGGAAGCCATAACAAAGTAATTAAAAATTTTGCTGAAATAAAAAGTTATATTTTGAGACGAGTGAAAGAACACCAGGAAACACTGGACATGGACAATCCTCGGGACTTCATTGACTGTTTTCTGATCAAAATAGAACAGGTAAAGTGTTATTTGTCAGCTTGCATTTTGTGTTTCAATTGTCTCTGTTTTTATTGGGGAAATTCAACTTCTCAGGTAAGAACCACTTGGTATGCAATTTAGGATCCTATTATGGACATGAATTAGACTAGCATCATTTAAGATTTAAAATTGAATTGTTATGCAATCAGAATTATTTAATAAAGTTATATGAGGAAAAGGAATATAACCTTCAGGTGAGTTAGGCATAAAGAACTTAAAATGCAAACTATTAATCATTGATGTAAAAAGTAGACTTGATCATAACTTGATCATATAGAATAATGACAAACATGTTCTTAAAGCAGCAGGCTTCTGCAGTGACTTGGGCTTGGCACTAATCTTTGAGTATTTGGAGTGAAGCATCAGGGGTGAGAATTTAAGATGTGTAATGTGAAGTGATGAGAGACTTAAATGTTTGTGATGACACAGAGGAGGGTAAGAACCTTAGCTGTTCTAACCAGAATCGATTCTGGACAGATAATCAGGTAAAAAAAGTCTTTGAGGTACTTTGAAAATGTAGGTATGGGCATGAAGAAATTATACTTATTTAGGAATTTGTTTAAAACAAAACAAGAGTGCAATGCTCTTGCTTCCTAAGGGAATGACTGAGTTCAGTAAGTGATATCTGAGATCAGAATGGAGTTCAAGAACCAGCTACAAGCCGTTTTTTTCCCCTTTGGACTGTCTTGATGGTAGTTTGCATTATGGAAAGATAGATTCTGAAACAATGTCACTAATCCTGGATTATTCTCAGCCATCTTCAAAATTTTAAATTATGTATGTATTTGTGTTCACGGGTGTTTTGCATAACAGAAGAGGCATCAGATCCCATGGGACTACAGTTATAGATGGTTATGAGCCACCATGAGGTTGCTGGGGATTGAACTCAGGACCCCTGAAAGAGCAGCCAGTGCTCTTAACTACTGGGCCATCACTCCAGCCCCACCATCTTGCATTTTAATCTATCTCATATTTTAAAGTTCCACTAATTTGTTCATAGGTACTTGGCTGTTCCTAATGGATAATGCTGGAGATAACACAAGAGCAGGCATCTCGGTCACTTATTGACTTCATTTTGGTTTTGTATGTATAAGGAAGTGTGAAATAGCGGAGTCACGTTCATTTCATTTTTACTCTTTTGAGGAACCATCTTTCTGTTTGCTACGATGAGTGTAATGGTTTACATTAGAATGGGAATGGACAATGTTGCTTTTGCCTGTTTCCTTACCTGCACTTTCCAATGTTAAAATAGTCTCCCCAGTGCAGTGACTAGCACTGTTAGGGGTCCTTGCATAACTGTATAAAGCAACCATTACTCCGATAGTTTAGAGAACCACAGGTATGTTTAACCCCCTCTGGCCTAGAGTCACTCACTTAAGAGTCAACTTACTGGGAACCTTTGAGATAGTGTACCACTTATGGCCTTCAACCTTTACTTTTCATTTTGTGGAGAAATATGACTATGAATAATTTGTTAGTTGACAAGTATACTAGTCTCTATTCTGGAATAAATATATTAAATGAATAAATTTACATAAATAAACAAATATGCATTTACATATTAAACACAAATATATCTAAATATATTTTAGATGTAAAACATATAAATACACTTACTGATTTATGTATATTGATGTATTAGTAGGTGGAGAGAGAATTCCTAGTCTCTTTTCTTTGTGTCACTCTCTAAAACTCTCACTGGATACAGTGATGCATGGTCTTCATTTCCATGTTTCCACTGAGTATATGAGTATTCATGTTGATGATGAAGATATTTTAGTATTAATGTTATAAAATTATGCATATGTGTGTTTGTTCATACACATGTCAAAGGCAAGTTTTGAAATCACAGGTAAACTGAGGAAGGCATTATTTTGTTGCATAGACAATTTGGGTCAGTGCTAACAGCAGCCAAAGGGGTCCCTACTGACAGTGGCAGGCAATTTACAAGGTCAACACTGGTAGTGCTGATGGGCGCAAACCTTAGTTAGCTGGGGCTGATATTCTCTGTGCAAAAAATTCTGAACTTTTTTAACTGTTAAGGGGCTGGTGCTGGGAATTAACTGCTGCTCATAGCAGCAGGGGATTCGTAAAAGGGACTTAACTATTTCGGCAGGCAACTAGAAGCTCTTAGTTTTTTAACTCAGGAGCCACACTAGCAAAAGGCTCAGGGCGCATTAATTCTTTGTGATCTAGTGAGAAAGAAAAAGAAAGTCATGCACACATTCATCCACACTGGATGAAACAGGAAGGGGCTTCAGAAAGCAAGTTTCACTAGTTTGAGATGTATACACACACACACACACACACACACACACACACACACACACACACACAGAGGCATGCATGCACACATGCATACACATAAACATTAAAACATATATACGTCTATATACATGCAATTGGTGGATACAGCAGAGCCCTGACCTCACTTAACGGTATACATACATAAACATGTTTGGTGGATGGGGAAAAGCTCCAACAAACTCGCTCCCACACCTTATGTGTGTTCCCTTGGCTTTTTATATCTTCTCAGAAAAAAGTTCTTTATGTAAAAAATTACCTCACAGATAAAAATGTTACATGAGAGGAAGTTACAGCAGGATAATTGGTTACATAGTTGTTTAAATATTTTTACATTCCATAAGTTCGTAGTAGGTTCAAAGTAATAGTTCATGTCATAGGATGATAACAACAGAATTGTTCATATGAAGATTCCTACCTCACTAAATATTTATCAAATTTTTAGCTCCACATGTTCATTATAAATTTAGAGCAATATTTTTTATGTCATAACTTAGTAATATTTTTGTTAAGAGACAAATCATGTCTTATGTCTAATTATTTTGAAGGCTTACATAGATAAACTAGTCAGTCACTTATTTTCTGTTCTTGCATCCATTATAAATTGCCAATTCCTAGTTTATGACCACAGTTAGCAAGATTAGTGGCCTTATTTCTAACCTAAAAGAAATGTTTCCCTTGATTGTAAATTTGTTTGAAGCCTATTTCTCATCCCAGTGCAATTTGTTCAGGACACATGAGGGTTTACAGAACTTTATTTGCTGCTTTTTTTCTTCAGGGGGCTTAAAATTACCTGAATCAATGCAGGAATTCTATACAATTTTTTATCAGGAATTAGAAAATCACCAGTTCATCTAAACAGCATTATTATATGAATGTATATCTTTGTATTGATTCTGCAAGAAATATGTCCAACAGAATGAGTAAAAACCCAGAAAATGTTAGGCTATGTCAGATATAGGAGGGATATGGTATGGCAGAAAAATCATAGCAAGAAGCAATCTTAGGACCAAGTCTCTTGGGTCCATGCTTCTTCAGAGCACACTCATTGCAACCATGCAAAACAGTGGGCCATCTTGTAACTTGTTTGCCACAGCCTTTCTTGCATAGCTGCTACCACAAATGGGTGTAGATGACCATGTTCCAGGTGATGTATACCACTCCATTGCCATATGTGTTTTAAGAAGGAATGAACAATTTATATCTGTGGTTATTTTTCCTATTTTATTGATGTAACATGGTCTGAGAAATTTGAATTTTGGTACAAGGAAGAAAGAAAGGCAAAGAAATCAAAATTGAGTTAGTTAACTTACATTCTCTGCCATACTGTACACTTGCTGTGATATTTTTACAATGTCCTCATGTTCTAAATTTGCTTATCTGTAGACCAACTTGTATTATTTGGAATTTGTTGAAATTTAATATAATGGCAATCTCTAATAATGAAATAAAAATTTCCAGGAAAAACACAATCCCTGTACTGAGTTTACTATTCAAAGCTTGGTGGCTACTGTAACTGATGTGTTTGTAGCTGGATCAGAAACCACAAGCACTACCCTGAGATATGGACTTTTGCTCCTACTGAAACACACAGAGGTCACAGGTATGACTCTGAGACTTGTAAAGCAACGTTAGTCTTCTTCAGATATACCGAAAGACATTTTAATATTGATGTTTTTGTGTCATCAGATATACATACATACATACAAATAGCATCTGATGATGAGATACAAATGAGACCAATTTTGTGTGTGTGTGTGTGTGTGTGTGTGTGTGTGTGTGTGTGTGTGCAAGCATGTGTATGTATGTGAGTTTCAATATTTTGTGTGGTCATAGGAGTGTAATTCATCTCTACTGTAAAACTACTCAGAAATCGTATAATCAAACAATAGAAATAGTTATTATTTATAAATACGAACAGAAACTACAGACAATACTAAGTTTGACATATGCACAAACAGATATACAGGTATTTAATTTAATTTTATTTAGTACTTAATTTATTATTTATTTTTTTGTGTATGGGTGTGGACATGCATGTATGTGGGCAATGCGCATGCCTGGTACCCATAGGGACCAGAAGGGAGCATCAAATCCCCTGATACTGGAGTTACAGACATTTGTGAGCCACCTGTCATTGCTAGGCATTAAATCTGAACCTTTGGAGAAGAAACCAGTACTCTTAATCACTAAAACAGCCTTCCAGCTACACGACTCAAATTTAAAGCATTGATATTATTTAGTTGTTAGATTAATTCTTATTTTGTGTTTTTTCATAGTAAGACGGTAATGATTAAAATTCATATGTACACATTGAAACATTTCATTATTTCTGTGTGTTGATTTTTCTTTACAATAATGTACCTTATTTCTCAGATTAAATTTATCGCCTAAATTGTGGGGGGAAATTTGTGTGTTACAAAATAACAACTGTCCAATTCTAAATATGCACGTGGCCTGATACCTTTATCACATTTCATATAGATTTGAATTCCTATTACAAATGTAGCATTTCTCAATTGTGTCCTATTAGCTAAAGTCCAGGAAGAGATTGATCACGTGATTGGCAGACACAGGAGGCCCTGCATGCAGGACAGGACCCGCATGCCCTACACAGATGCGATGGTGCACGAGATCCAGAGATATATTAACCTCATCCCCAACAATGTGCCCCATGCAGCTACCTGTAATGTTAGATTCAGAAATTATGTAATTCCCAAGGTAAGCTTGTTCCTCTGACATTGTACTTCAATTACCTTGTAGCTTCTGAATTAGAAACATGATTATAACTTCACCAACACAAAATGAGAGAGGCTGAACTCACCCTTTTACTATTATATAATGACCTTCTTTGTCTCCTTTTTCTGATATATTTTATCTAATTATGGTTACTTCTGATTAATCGAATTCCACTGCCTGTATCATTTTATTGCATCTCTTTTAGTTTGTAAACATCCATATAAGTGAAATAACCTATATGGCTATTATTTTGTTTTATTACTATTATGTCTGTTCTTTGGTTGGTTGGTATTTTTTTTCTTTATTTCCACATTGAGTCTTTTGTGGTGTGTTCTTTTTTTTTTTAATTTGAGAATTTCATCTTTTTATAGATACAGGTAATCACTGATAAACATTGCTTTCCAAGTGTCATTTTTTGGTCTAATTTTAGCTTCTTTATTTCTCTCTCTTGTAACTGTACTGTGGCAACATGATTTATTCAAAAAACTGTGTTTTGTGTCCTTGCCTATTTCTTGTGAATGTCTCCCGTAGATTTTTGCCTTGTACAAGAAAACACATTTGATTTCAACAAGCTATGTTAAAATGGCAACTTAACATGCTGATAAATGTTGCTGTAAAAATATAAAAATAAAAAAAAATTATAGTGGTCTTTTACATCGCTAGGTCCTGCACCGCGGTGCCCCAAGATATCTGCTAGATATCTTGGCGGAAACACATCCCAACTT
Organism: Rattus norvegicus; assembly: GCF_021556685.1. NCBI lineage: Eukaryota > Metazoa > Chordata > Mammalia > Rodentia > Muridae > Rattus > Rattus norvegicus. The sequence goes on from NC_141534.1 coordinate 249,803,749, forward strand.
TGCCGCGGCGGCCCAGTGTCTCCAGCTGCCGCACACTTTCCTACACTCAAACCCTCACATAAAAGAACACACAACACAATAATCTTAGATCCAATTGATAAGAAATAATTGCCCACTTAAACATACAAAGCCTGGTACCATCCATCCCTTAAGAACATTGATAACAACCTGTAAATACACAGAGTGAGATCTTTGCATCAGCCTCCATTGTCCAGCCATGGATTCTCGGCCTCCTCCTCCTCTCTTCCTCTCTCTTCATTCCAGTCTCCTCCTCTTCCTTCAAACTTTTCTCCCGCCCATCCTTCCTTCTCATCCAATGACAGGCCTCCTTCTATCTTGTAACTGCCTCACCTGTGACATCATCCCACAGATAAAATTTAAAAAGACATAAGTAAACAACAAAAAAGGAGAAAGAAAATAAAAGCTCAGTATGTTCTCTCCTACTTTGAAAATTAGAGTGAATGTCTCATTGTTTTTTTTGATGTAGTTCCCAGTCTTTTGAGTTCAAACGATTCTCATTTCTGCCCTCACTGTGCTAAGTTACAAGCATGTGCCAGCATACTCATTCATATTTTGAAATTTTATCCTCTCTGTGTTTCTTTTTCTTTCTTTTTATTACTGGGGATTGAAACCATGGCCTTACAAATGCCAGCTGAGTGTTATTCAACTGAACTACAGTCCCATGATTTGATTTTGATGCCATATCTTTCATGATGCTTGAACCCAGACCAGGCAGTCCTCTGCTGTATATGTGTTGGGGGCCTTATATCAGCCAGTGTATGCTGCTTGGTGATACAGTGTCTGAGAGATTTTGTGGGGTCCAGGTTAATTGAGACTACAGAGTTGCCCTCTTCCTCAGCTTCCTCCAGCTTTTCCTAACTTCGTGAATGAGAATTCTAAGATAATGTGGACAAGCAGCCATGACAGCACCACATTTCTTTCATTGTTAACTTTTACAATTACATTTAGTGTGTGTGTGTGTGTGTGTGTGTGTGTGTGTGTGTGTGTGTGTGTAGGTTAGAGGACCATGTGTTTGAGTTAGTTTTTTTCTGCCACCTTCTGGGATCTTGGGATCAGACTCAGGTTGTCAGGCTTGCATGGAAGTGCTTTTAGCCTCTGAGTCAACTTGACAACCCTCCCACCCATTAAACCACATAATTTAATCTGTTATTTTCAGGGCACGGACTTAATAACATCATTGACTTCTGTGCTACATGATGACAAAGAATTTCCTAACCCAGAAGTATTTGACCCTGGCCATTTTCTGGATGAGCATGGGAACTTTAAGAGGAGTGATTATTTTATGCCTTTCTCATCAGGTAAATAAAATGTATTTCTATTTGTACTTCAGGTATAAGGTAAACTTTGTAAGGTACTGTGTTGTTCTGGGTGACCAAGGACTCCTGAACTCAAGATTTTTGTTCTAGCTGTCTGAGTATTTGACCCTACAGACATTTGCCATCAGGCCCAATTCCACAAGACATAACTTTGAGAAACAATGGATTATCTACTATGTCCTCAAGGATGTGTACGCATGCTCTTTGTGCTTCTTTAGGAGCAATTCTCCCAATGCCCATGCATTTCACTTCATTGTGACATATCCTTCTTTCGTACCACTGGGTAGTGGGACTTTGAGAATATCCAGCCTATTTTTTTTTTGAATCTGGAAAACTAAAATATAGGTGATTTGAATTTTGCTTCTGCATATACCTCTATCTTTCCTTGTGGTGCTCAAGGAAGTGAACCTCATTCAGACTTTTCTCAGTTGCATGAGAAAAGTATCTCAATCCATTCTTAGACAGCTCTGGGATCCCAAGCGATTTAAAGAATATAATAGAGACTAGGCTCTGAAGAGACTTAATTCTGAGTTAGGGGAGCTGATGAGTCAACAGGACACTGTAATCCAATTGGAGTAGTGCTGTGAGAGAGGCAAGATTGGGTTTCTGGGGAGGTCAAAGGGAGGTTACTCACCTCCTACTCTTTCAAACTCAAAGGACTATTCTGACAGGGCCAAGGAAAGTTGGCTGGCTCATAGGGAGCAAAGAAATAAGACTAGAAGAGGAGGCAGAGAACTGTACCAAGGAACAAAGTACAGAACCAGACATTTTCTCCTGTCAGAACTTGAAAGAATGAAGGCTGAGAAAGACCTTGGTCATATGGAAAGGAACTCTGCAGTGATGCCAGAGACTCTAGAGTTATGATCCTCCACCTTGGATGTTCAGTCTCATTGCTTCACTCTGTGTGCTGAGTCTCTGCACACAGTTACATTCATTTTTGCCACATGCTTTTATGACTTTAATGTGGGTCTGCATTGTATGTTCTCACATGTGACAAACTGATCCCTTCCTTTTAGTGAGCTCATATTTGGAGAGGGAGGTAAAAGATGACACAGCGTAATGTTCAAGTGGTCCATGTTGCTGGGGAAGCAGGGATAGAGAGGAAGATGTGTGTCAGCATCTCCTATCTGAGAAGATTATGAAGGATCATAAAGAAATAGCACTTCAAGTACTATATTGAATAGATAGAGAGAGAGAGAGTGGGCAACCTTGCCTTGTCTCAGATTTTAGTGGGATTGCTTCTAGTTTCTCTTCATTTAATTTGATATTGGCTGTTGTTTGCTACATATTGCTTTTATTATATTTAGTTATGTGCTTTGAATTCTTGATCTCTACAGGATTTTTTTAATATGCAGGGGTGTTGCATTTTGTCAAAGGCTTTTATAGTATCTAATGAGATGATCATGGTTTTTTTCCCTGTGTTTGTTTATATAGTGTATTAATTGATAGATTTCTGTATATTGAACCATCCCTAAATCCCTGGGATAAAGCCCACTTGATCATGGTGCACATATATAGCAGAGGTCTACCTGGTTTGGCCTCAGTGAGAATTCATTTAATTCTTGAGAGCCTTGAGGCCCCAGAGAAAGGGGAGGTCTGGTGGGGAGGGCATCCTCTCAGGGAAGGAGGAATGGGATGAGGAAGTGTCAGAGGTAGGACTGAGGGAAGGCAATGACTGGAATGTAAATAAATAAAATAATTTAAATTAAAAAGAAAAGAACTGGCACAGAATGTGGTCCTTGAGAAAAGTATCAGAGAAGCATTTCTGAGACAATTGGTGAACCATGAAGCTTTCTTTATGGCATTGGAACATGGAGAAATAAGCTACAAGTAGAGCTGAGGAGTGTTAAGCCTGGTATTGAATATCAGACAGGAAAATGTGAAGGTCCAGGCCAAGCCATTTCAGTCTTGTCTCACAGGACAGATTCAGGGGATGCATTTAAAGTGAAGAAGTCATAGACATAGACAGGTGAGTTTGAAACACTCTGAGTATAAACATACATACTTTTTGGCTGTTTATTATCCGATATGCACAAATGGAATATAGTATCTGAATCACCTTAATACTCCCCCTTCAGTCAATAAAGCAGTGAAATAAATGTGTTTCTAGAAGATTGCTGTCAACTTAAAAGCTCAAAGGGAAGTTATATTGTATGAATTGTTAGTATAGCTTATAGTAAATATTTAATAATGAGGGGTACCTGTCAAAACCAGACATTAAGTAGATAACATTTGTGTCCAAGGTTGTGTGCATCTCTGTTTAAAAATCCTTGTAGTCATTCTGTATTTGACCCATCCCCCATTTAAGAATCAAACTTAACTGTGCACCTTTATAATAGTTCGGAACCTAATGTAAGACGGGAAACCTCTGTGTTGCTTTTGTTTTTCAGGAAAGCGAATGTGCGTGGGAGAGGCCCTGGCTCGCATGGAGCTGTTTTTGCTTCTGACCACCATTGTACAGAATTTTAACCTGAAATCTTTTGTTGCTACAAAGGACATTGACACTACCCCATTGACCAATACTTTTGGTTGTGTACCACCTTCATACCAGCTGTACTTCACTCCTCGTTAAAACAGAACAGACTTGCTCTTGCTATGTTGGTATCTGTGATTTCTCAGGGGGCACTCTCCACATCCTTTCCACTATTTGGGACATTTCTCTCATTTCTCTTCACACATATCTTCATTCTCCCACAATCTAGTGAGCATCTACCTTTCTTAAGGTTTCCTCGAGTTATCATGCAAGTCTGTCTACTGCCCTCTTCAGTCTGTAACACTTATATTGACCATGAACTGTACTAAGACATGTGCTGAGCTATTAATATGAGTGTAATACAGAAGAGTTCACCTGAAAGCCATCTCCACTCTGGTTGATTCAAAACAAATAGAATTATTAATTAAAGGATTGTGTCATTGTTTTGGTTCAAGGTTTCTGTTTCTGACAATACTTGACTAATCTCTAATATTCAGTACTAATCTCTGATATCCAGTAGCCAAGACTAATCTCTAATATCCTGCTGTTGCCCAGAGTTATCGTGATCCTGTTCTGCAGGACCAACTTCTTCAAACACTCTAACGGTTCATACATGGAGTAGATGTTGAGGCAAACTGACTCAAAGCTCTGGATCTGGGCCCAGATGTAGCTGAGTTGGCCTTCCTTCGGCTGAAGAATATGGAACAGTTTATGAATTTGTGTGTCATTTTTGTGCATATGCCTTTTTATTCTTCTAGGCATTGATTGTTCCAATTTTAGCATACATACCGCTGAAGTAAGCATGAAGAATATTTTATTTTCTATTAATTAATTTATTTATTCACTTTACAGCCCAATCACAGCCCCACTTTCCTTCCAGTTCTCCTTGCCCCCTTGCACAGCCCCTCCTTTCCACTCCTCTCCTTTACCTGGAAATCAACTAACCCTGGAACCTCAGTTCACTGCATCAATAAGCACATCTTCCATGGAAGCCAGATAAAGCCTTTTAGGAGAACAGGATCCGCAAGTAGGCAACAGAGTCAGGCTAAGACCCTGCTCCTGTTTTTGGGTGACCCATATGAAGACAAAGCTGAACACCTGCTACATATGTGCAAGGCAGAGAAGGGACTAGGCCCAGTTCTTGTATGCTTTTTGGCTGGTGGTTCAAACTCTGGGAAGCTCCATGTATACAGGTTAATTGACTCGGCGGTCTTTTTGTGGAGTCCCTATCCCTTCCATGTTCCTCAATTCTCTCTCAACTTCTACAGAAGACTTCCTGAGCTTGGTGTACTGTTTGGCTATGGGTCTTTGCAATTGTTTCAGTCATCTGCTTGCTGAAGCCTCTCAGAGGACTCTTATGCTAGGCTCCTGTCTGTGAATCCAGACTGACAGATAAAAACATGGCCTGAGACTCCAAGGTAGTTGAAGGATGATGGCAGGACTGCAATGTTGTCCCTGTTGATCTTCTGAGGATGACTCAGCACATTTCCCACCCCATTCTCCCAAATTGACAGGGGTTACTACTGCATTCAATTATGTATGTATCACGTAAGACACCTCCTGAGTATCCAGGCCATCAGTGACAAATATAGCTGTCAACAGTGTCTTCACATGTTATATCATTGTTGCAAAGCTTTAACCAATGATGAGGCATCAAAATCTCACACTATGTCCCTGTGAATCTACTACCTGTCCAGACCCATTGGTTTTTGTTTCCTCCATCCACACATAGACCTTCATGGAAATGTGACTGACTGGTACATTATCAAAGTTGAGTTCATAGAGGTCTCCAAGTACATCGTCAGAGAAGTAAGCCCCAAGAACATCCTAAAACATGGCTCCATATTGACATGGCTCGGATCCGCATTCATCACTTTCCAACTCACAGTTTACATCAGAATACTCTTGACAGATACATGTGTATTATTCTATCTCATCCATGTAGGGACTAGTAATACTTTCATTCACTTCCAAGTCATAATGCTTGTCTTGGTATCCAGGCACATAGAAAGTAGGAGTATCCAGCCATTGATTCCATTGTGGCCCACAGCCTCACTGTGGTAAGTGGTGGAAGCACACTCTGTGTGATCTGCCTCACAGACTCTTCCAGCATATCCAGCAGGACATATACGGATAGGGTGCTCACGGTCTTTGTGGGGTGGCAAATCATGCCAAGAAGTTTGGTAGGTAGAGTGGGTCTGAGACTGTGGAGACTCAGTGGGTAGATATCTGAGATGCCTCCCCACTTCCTGCCAGATTTCTGGCAGGAACACATGCCACACTTCCCACATAAGGAAATGTGATCTCTGGTCATATAGGCCCAGAACAGAATTCTCCATGCTAATGAGGTACCTAGAGGCCCTGAGGGTTTAGCCAATAAGCTCCCCTTCCCAGATATTCCTCCCTGCAAAAGGTATTTAATCTTGGTTCCACCCTGAGAAGTCGGCATATATCCATTTTCCATGGTGAACAGTCAATAAACAGTTTAGAAACATGAACTGTTTCATTAAGAATTGCCATAAGGAGTGTGGAGAGGCATTTGACTACCAAGAGCTGTAGCCTAAGCTTCCTGATAAAGTGTCTCTGTGCTTCCATCCAGAGTCTATGACTTCACTTCTGACTCCTCTAGATGTCAAGGGATTTGGAATCCTCATGGGCCCTGCTTCTTCATTCCCCACTCCTCTGTGTGGCACCATAGGGATGACTGGGTGTCTTGAGGCCTTGGAACCCCAAATTCAGCTTATTCCTTCTCAGACTGCATTTTTCCATTCCTAGAGTAGTGTCTTGGTGCTTCTCTAAAGCCTAGCACCCACCCTGCAATGTTGGGGAAACAGAGTCAAGCTTCCCACATTTTGATACCCCAGTGGCCATGTCCAGCAGTGTGGCAAATCAGAGTCACAGTCTTTATAACAGGTGCCTCCACGTTAGTAGGTGTTCCCTCCACAGGAATTAGTGGGACATTTACATTTCAGCCTTCTGCATTGAGGAGGACATTGGCACAAGAAGTCTCCTTTTTCTGGGGTATTCACACAGGTAGGAATTCCTTGGTAGGGACTGGAGAAACAAGGGTCTTTTAGATCTTCACAGTCTTAATCCAAATTATTGGCTTTGTCTAAACAGTAATTGTCTTATGGAAAACCCTGGTGCATAGAATTGCTTTGGCAAGAACTTAACATACCTGGTATATATAGTTTTTATGGCAAAATCAATCCTAGCACCTCAAATCACTGCAGGACTAGGTAAATCCTCTCCTGCTGAGGCCAGTCAAGACAGGCCAGTTGGGGAGCAGGATCCATAGGCAGGGAACAGAATCAATGTAAGTCCCATCTCCAGTTGTTGGGGATCCTCTTGAAGACAATACTACACACCTGCTACATATGTGCTTGTATGCGTGTGTGTGTGCGTGTGCGTGTGCGTGTGCGTGTGCGTGTGTGTGTGTGTGTGTGTGTGTGTGTGTACATGTTGGTCCAGCCTTTGTATGCTCTTTTGTTCTGGGAACCCCCATAGTTACAGATTAGATTAGTTCAATCTGATGGTCTTCTTTTGGAGTTCCTATCCCCTCCCGGCTTCTCAATCCTCTCCTGCCTCTTCAATAAGAATCCCCAAATTTAGTCTAGTGTTTGGATGCGACTCTTTGCTTCTGTTTTGGTCTGGCAAACCAACTTTGAAGATAGTTATGCTAGACTTCTATCTGTAAGCAAAACAATGTATCGTTAAGAGTGTCAGGGATTCCCGGTGAGAGAGAGACCCAACCGCCTGGTCAGGTGGGCACTCCTGAGGCTGCAGAGCGGAAGAGACCACCAACACTGCTCACCCCTGCCCACATCCCTGGCCCAAGAGGAAACTGTATAAGGCCTCTGGGCTCCCGTGGGGGAGGGCCCAGGAGCGGCAGGACACCTGCCTGAGACACCGCCAGAACCTGAAAGAAACAGACCGGATAAACCGTTCTCTGCACCCAAATCCCATGGGAGGGAGAGCTAAACCTTCAGAGAGGCAGACAAGCCTGGAAAACCAGAAGAGACTGCTCCCTGCACACACATCTCGGACGCCAGAGGAAAAAGCCAAAGACCATCTGGAACCCTGGTGCACTGAAGCTCCCGGAAGGGGCGGCACAGGTCTTCCTGGTTGCTGCCGCTGCAGAGAGCCCGTGGGCAGCACCCCACGAGCGAACCTGAGCCTCGGGACCACAGGTAAGACCAAATTTTCTGCTGCAAGAAAGCTGCCTGGTGAGCTTGGGACACACGGAAGCAGAATTTCTCTAGGACCGGGCACGTTCTGTGTTTACCGGAAGTCCCACACCCGCGGAGCCCGGCCCGCAGCAGCTCTCTGCTCCCAGACCCGGTGAGAGAGAGACCCAACCGCCTGGTCAGGTGGGCACTCCTGAGGCTGCAGAGCGGAAGAGACCACCAACACTGCTCACCCCTGCCCACATCCCTGGCCCAAGAGGAAACTGTATAAGGCCTCTGGGCTCCCGTGGGGGAGGGCCCAGGAGCGGCAGGACACCTGCCTGAGACACCGCCAGAACCTGAAAGAAACAGACCGGATAAACCGTTCTCTGCACCCAAATCCCGTGGGAGGGAGAGCTAAACCTTCAGAGAGGCAGACAAGCCTGGAAAACCAGAAGAGACTGCTCCCTGCACACACATCTCGGACGCCAGAGGAAAAAGCCAAAGACCATCTGGAACCCTGGTGCACTGAAGCTCCCGGAAGGGGCGGCACAGGTCTTCCTGCTTGCTGCCGCTGCAGAGAGCCCCTGGGCAGCACCCCCACGAGCGAACCTGAGCCTCAGGACCACAGGTAAGACTAAATTTTCTGCTGCAAGAAAGCTGCCTGGTGAACTCAAGACACAGGCCCACAGGAACAGCTGAAGACCTGTAGAGAGGAAAAACTACACGCCGGAAAGCAGAACACTCTGTCCCCATAACTGACTGAAAGAGAGGAAAACAGGTCTACAGCACTCCTGACACACAGGCTTATAGGACAGTCTAGCCACTGTCAGAAATAGCAGAACAAAGTAACACTAGAGATAATCTGATGGCGAGAGGCAAGCGCAGGAACCCAAGCAACAGAAACCAAGACTACATGCCATCATCGGAGCCCAATTCTCCCACCAAAACAAACATGGAATATCCAAACACACCAGAAAAGCAAGATCTAGTTTCAAAATCATATTTGATCATGATGCTGGAGGACTTCAAGAAAGACATGAACACACTTAGGGAAACACAGGAAAACATTAATAAACAAGTAGAAGCCTACAGAGAGGAATCGCAAAAATCCCTGAAAGAATTCCAGGAAAACACAATCAAACAGTTGAAGGAATTAAAAATGGAAATAGAAGCAATCAAGAAAGAACACATGGAAACAACCCTGGATATAGAAAACCAAAAGAAGAGACAAGGAGCTGTAGATACAAGCTTCACCAACAGAATACAAGAGATGGAAGAGAGAATCTCAGGAGCAGAAGATTCCATAGAAATCATTGACTCAACTGTCAAAGATAATGTAAAGCGGAAAAAGCTACTGGTCCAAAACATACAGGAAATCCAGGACTCAATGAGAAGATCAAACCTAAGGATAATATGTATAGAAGAGAGTGAAGACTCCCAGCTCAAAGGACCAGTAAATATCTTCAACAAAATCATAGAAGAAAACTTCCCTAACCTAAAAAAAGAGATACCCAAAGACATACAAGAAGCCTACAGAACTCCAAATAGATTGGACTAGAAAAGAAACACCTCCCGTCACATAATTGTCAAAACACCAAACGCACAAAATAAAGAAAGAATATTAAAAGCAGTAAGGGAAAAAGGTCAAGTAACATATAAAGGCAGACCTATCAGAATCACACCAGACTTCTCGCCAGAAACTATGAAGGCCAGAAGATCCTGGACTGATGTCATACAGACCCTAAGAGAACACAAATGCCAGCCCAGGTTACTGTATCCAGCAAAACTCTCAATTAATATTGATGGAGAAACCAAGATATTCCATGACAAAACCAAATTTACACAATATCTTTCTACAAATCCAGCACTACAAAGGATAATAAATGGTAAAGCCCAACATAAGGAGGCAAGCTATACCCTAGAAGAAGCAAGAAACTAATTGTCTTGGCAACAAAACAAAGAGAATGAAAGCACACAAACATAACCTCACATCCAAATATGAATATAAAGGGAAACAATAATCACTATTCCTTAATATCTCTCAATATCCATGGCCTCAACTCCCCAATAAAAAGACATAGATTAACAAACTGGATACGCAACGAGGACCCTGCATTCTGCTGCCTACAGGAAACACACCTCAGAGACAAAGACAGACACTACCTCAGAGTGAAAGGCTGGAAAACAACTTTCCAAGCAAATGGTCAGAAAGAGCAAGCTGGAGTAGCCATTCTAATATCAAATAAAATCAATTTCCAACTAAAAGTCATCAAAAAAGATAAGGAAGGACACTTCATATTCATCAAAGGAAAAATCCACCAAGATGAAGTCTCAATCCTAAATAACTATGCCCCAAATACAAGGGCACCTACATATGTAAAAGAAACCTTACTAAAGCTCAAAACACACATTGCACCTCACACAATAATAGTGGGAGATTTCAACACCCCACTCTCATCAATGGACAGATCATGGAAACAGAAATTAAACAGAGATGTAGACAGACTAAGAGAAGTCATGAGCCAAATGGACTTAACGGATATTTATAGAACATTCTATCCTAAAGCAAAAGGATATACCTTCTTCTCAGATCCTCATGGTACTTTCTCCAAAATTGACCATATAATTGGTCAAAAAACGGGCCATCCAGAGCCTGTCCCACATGTGGCCCATACATATACAGCCACCCAATTAGACAAGATGGATGAAGCAAAGAAGTGCAGACCGACAGGAGCCGGTTGTAGATCGCTCCTGAGAGACACAGCCAGAATACAGCAAATACAGAGGCGAATGCCAGCAGCAAACCACTGAACTGAGAATAGGTCCCCTGTTGAAGGAATCAGAGAAAGAGCTGGAAGAGCTTGAAGGGGCTCGAGACCCCAAAAGTACAACAATGCCAAGCAACCAGAGCCTCCAGGGACTAAGCCACTACCTAAAGACTATACATGGACTGACCCTGGACTCTGACCCCATAGGTAGCAATGAATATCCTAGTAAGAGCACCAGTGGAAGGGGAAGCCCTGGGTCCTGCTAAGACTGAACCCCCAGTGAACTAGTCTATGGGGGGAGGGCAGCAATGGGGGGAGGGTTGGGAGGGGAACACCCATAAGGAAGGGGAGGGGGGAGGGGGATGTTTGCCCGGAAACCGGGAAAGGGAATAACACTCGGAATGTATATAAGAAATACTCAAGTTAATAAAAAAAAAGTGTCAGGGATTGGTTCTTGCCCATAGGATGGATCTCAAGTTGAGACAGTCATTGGTTGACCATTACCTCAGTGTCTATGACATCTTTCTCCCTATACTTATATGCAGGCCAAATTTGGGGTCAAAGATTTTGTGGGTAAGTTGTTATTCTTATCCTTCCACTGGGAGTTCTGTCTGGCTATAGGAGGTGGTTACTTCTGATTACATATTCCCCACTGCTAGAAGTCTCAGCTAAAGTCACCTTCATAGACATCATGGAGTCTCCCACATCCATGGTCTCTGTCACATCCCAGACCCTCCCCCTATCCCCTGCCATTTTTTGTTTGTTTTCCTGGCCTTCTCTCCTTGGGTCTGGTCTACTTACATCTGATTGATTCTTGATTCTTTCTTGATATCCTCTCTCCAACCCAGTTCCCTCACTCCATCCAATTAAGACAACTATTTTATTTTCCCTTCTGAGTGAGATTCACACATACTCCTTTGGGCCCTTCTTCTTCTTTAGATTCTTTGGATGTGTGGACTGTAGTGTGGGTATGCTGTTTGTTTTTTTTTATGATTAATATCCAACTATAAGTGAGTACATACCATGTATGTTGTTAGGGGTCTGGGTTACTTCACCCAGGATGATATTTTCTGGTTTTGTCCATTTGCCTGCAAATTTCATGTTGTCCCTGTTTGTTAATAGCTCTGTAATATTTAATTGTGCAAATAAACCACATTTTCTGAATTCATTCTTCATTTGAGGGGCATCTGCCTTGTTTGAAATTTCTGGCTATACAAATAAAGCTGCTATGAACATAGTTGTGTATCTTTGTGTGATGGTGGAACATCTTTTGGGTATATGCCTGGGAGTAGTACAGCTGGGTCTTGAGGTAGGACTATCTCCACTTTTCTGAAAAACTGCCAAATTGATTTCCAGGGTGGTTGTAAAAGTTTGCTCACCCATTGGCAATGGAGCAGTGCTCTCCTTGCTCCACATCTTTGCCTGCATGTGCTGTTACTTAAACTTTTGATCTTAGCCATTCTGATGGGTGTAATTGGAATTTCAGAGACATTTTTGATTTGCTTTTCCCTGATGACTATGGATGTTGAAGATTTCTTTAAGTGTTTTTTGGTCATTAGAGAGTATTCTGTTTAGAGTGTTTGAGAATTCTCTGTTTAGCTCTGTATACATTTTTTTTTTACTAACTTGAGTGTTTCTTATTTACACTTCGAGTGTTATTCCCTTTCCCGGTTTCCGGGCAAACATCCCCCTAATCCCTCCCCATCCCCTTCTTTATGGGTGTTCCCCTCCCCATCCTCCCTCCATTGCCGCCCTCCCCCCAACAATCACGTTCACTGGGGGTTCAGTCTTAGCAGGACCCAGGGCTTCCCCTTCCACTGGTGCTCTTACTAGGATATTCATTGCTACCTATGAGGTCAGAGTCCACGGTCAGTCCATGTATAGTCTTTACGTAGTGGCTTAGTCCCTGGAAGCTCTGGTTGCTTGGCATTGTTGTTCATAAGGGGTCTCGAGCCCCTTCAAGCTCTTCCAGTTCTTTCTCTGATTCCTTCAATGGGGGTCCTATTCTCAATTCAGTGGTTTGCTGCTGGCATACGCCTCTGTGTTTGCTGTATTCTGGCTGTGTCTCTCCGGAGAGATCTACATCCGGCTCCTGTCGGCCTGCACTTCTTTGCTTCATCCATCTTGTCTAATTGGATGGCTGTATATGCATGGGCCACATGTGGGGCAGACTCTGAATGGGTGTTCCTTCTGTGTCTGTTTTAATCTTTGCCTCTCTATTCCCTGCCAAGGGTATTCTTGTTCCCCTTTTAAAGAAGGAGTGAAGCATTCACATTTTGATCATCCGTCTTGAGTTTCATTTCTTCTAGGCATCTAGGGTAATTCAAGCATTTGGGCTAATAGCCACTTATCAATGAGTGCATACCATGTGTGTTTTTCTGTGATTGGGTTACCTCACTCAGGATGATATTTTCCAGTTCTGACCATTTGCCTACGAATCTCATAAAGTCATTGTTTTTTTTTGATACCCGAGTAATATTCCATTGTGTAGATGTACCACATTTTCTGTATCCATTCCTATGTTGAAGGGCATCTGGATTCTTTCCAGCTTCTGGCTGTTATAAATAAGGCTGCTATGAACATAGTGGAGCACGTGACTTTTTTATATGTTGGGGCATCTTTTGGGTATATGCCCAAGAGAGGTATAGCTGGATCCTCAGGTAGTTCAATGTCCAATTTTCTGAGAAACCTCCAGACTGATTTCCAGAATGGTTGGACCAGTCTGCAATCCAATCAACAATGGAGGAGTGTTCCTCTTTCTCCGCATCCTTGCCAGCATTTGCTGTCACCTGAGCTTTTGATCTTAGCCATTCTCACTGGTGTGAGGTGAAATCTAAGGTTGTCTTGATTTGCAGTTCCCTTATGACTAAAGATGTTGAACATTTCTTTAGGTGTTTCTCAGCCATTCGGCATTCCTCAGCTGTGAATTCTTTGTTTAGCTCTGAACCCCATTTTTTAATAGGGTTATTTGTCTCCCTGAGGTCTAACTTCTTGAGTTCTTTGTATATTTTGGATATAAGCACTCTATCTGTGGTAGGATTGATAAAGATCTTTTCCTAATCTATTGGTTGCCGTTTTGTCCTACCCACAGTGTCCTTTGCCTTACAGAAGCTTTGCAGTTTTATGAGATCCCATTTGTCAATTCTTGATCTTAGAGTATAAGCCATTGGTGTTTTGTTCAGGAAATTTTTTCCAGTGCCCATGTGTTCCAGGTGCTTCTCTAGTTTTTCTTCTAGTAGTTTGAGTGTATGTGGTTTGATGTGGAGGTCCTTGATCCACTTGGACTTAAGCTTTGTACAGAGTGATAAGAATAGATCGATCTGCATTCTTCTACATACTGACCTCCAGTTGAACCAGCACCATTTGCTGAAAATGCAATTTTTTTCCATTGGATGGTTTTGGCTCCTTTGTCAAAAATCAAGTGCCCGTAGTTGTGTGGGTTCATTTCTGGGTCTTCAATTCTATTCCATTGGTCTATCTGTCTGTCTCTGTACCAATACCATGCAGTTTTTATCACTATTGCTCTGTAATACTGCTTGAGTTCAGGGATAGTGATTCCCCCTGAAGTCCTTTTATTGTTGAGGATAGTTTTAGCTATCCTGGGTTTTTTGTTATTCCAGATGAATTTGCAAATTGTTCTGTCTAACTCTTTGAAGAATTGGATTGGTATTTTGATGGGGATTGCATTGAATCTGTAGATCGCTTTTGGTAAAATGGCCATTTTTACTATATTAATCCTGCCAATCCATGAGCATGGGATATCTTTCCATCTTCTGAGGTCTTCTTCAATTTCTTTCTTCAGAGTCTTGAAGTTCTTATTGTACAGATCTTTTACTTGCTTGGTTAAAGTCACACCGAGGTACATAATATTATTTGGATCTATAATGAAGGGCGTCATTTCCCTAATTTCTTTCTCGGCTTGTTTCTCTTTTGTGTAGAGGAAGGCAACTGATTTATTTGAGTTAATTTTATACCCAGCCACTTTGTTGAAGTGGTTTATCAGGTTTAATAGTTCTCTGGTGGAACTTTTGGGATCACTTAAATATACTATCATGTCATCTGCAAATAGTGATATTTTGACTTCTTCTTTTCCGATCTGTATCCTCTTGACCTCCTTTTGTTGTCTTATTGCTCTGGCTAGTACGTCGAGAACTATATTGAATGAGTAGAGAGAGAGTGAGCACCCTTGTCTAGTCCCTGATTTTAGTGGAATTGCTTCAAGTTTCTCTCCATTTAGTTTAATGTTACCGATTGGTTTGCTGTATATGGCTTTTACTATGTTTAGGTATGGGCCTTGAATTCCTATTCTTTCCAGGACTTTTATCATGAATGGGTGTTGAATTTTGTCAAATGCTTTCTCAGTATCTAATGAAATGATCATGTGGTTTTGTTCTTTCAGTTTGTTTATATAATGGATCATGTTGATTTTCCGTATATTAAACTATCCCTGCATGCCTGGGATGAAGCCTACTTTGTCATGTTGGATGATTGTTTTGATGTGCTCTTGGATTCGGTTTGCCAGAATTTTATTGAGTATTTTTGCGTTGATATTCGTAAGGGAAATTGCCCTGAAGTTCTCTTTCTTTGTTGGGTCTTTGTGTGGTTTAGGTATAAGAGTAATTGTGGCTTCATAGAAGGAATTCGGTAGTGCTCCATCTGTTTCAATTTTGTGGAATCATTTGGATAATATTGGTATGAGTTCTTCTATGAAGGTGTGATACAATTCTGCACTAAACCCGTCTGGACCTTGGCTCTTTTTGGTTGGGAGACCTTTAATGACTGCTTCTATTTCCTTAGGAGTTATGGGGTTGTTTAACTGGTTTATCTGTTCCTGATTTAACTTTGGTACCTGGCATCCGTCTAGGAAATTGTCCATTTCCTGCAGATTTTCAAGTTTTGTTGAATATAGTAAGATGTGATGATTTTTTGAATTTCCTCTGAATCTGTAGTCATGTCTCCCTTTTCATTTCTGATTTTGTTAATTTGGACACACTCTCTGTGTCCTCTCGTTAGTCTGGCTAAGGGTTTATCTATCTTGTTGATTTTCTCAAAGAACCAACTTTTGGTTCTGTTGATTCTTTCTATGGTCCTTTTTGTTTCTACTTGGTTGATTTCAGCTCTGAGTTTGATTATTTCCTGCCTTCTACTCCTCCTGGGTGTATTTGCTTCTTTTTGTTCTAGAGCTTTTAGGTGTGCTGTCAAGCTGGTGACATATGCTCTTTCCTGTTTCTTTCTGCAGGCACTCAGAGATATGAGTTTTCCTCTCAGCACAGCTTTCATTGTGTCCCATAAATTCGGGTATGTTGTACCTTCATGTTCATTAAATTCTAAAAAGTCTTTAATTTCTTTCTTTATTTCTTCCTTGACCAGGTTATCATTGAGTAGAGCATTGTTCAATTTCCACGTATATGTGGGCATTCTTCCCTTATTGTTATTGAAGACCAGCTTTAGGCCGTGGTGGTCTGATAGCACGCATGGCATTATTTCTATCTTTCTGTACCTGTTGATGCCCGTTTTTTGACCAATTATATGGTCAATTTTGGAGAAAGTAACATGAGGTGCTGAGAAGAAGGTATATCCCTTTGCTTTAGGATAGAATGTTCTATAAATATCTGTTAAGTCCATTTGGCTCATGACTTCTCTTAGTCTGTCTACGTCTCTGTTTAATTTCTGTTTCCATGATCTGTCCATTGATGAGAGTGGGGTGTTGAAATCTCCTACTATTATTGTGTGAGGTGCAATGTGTGTTTTGAGCTTTAGTAAGGTTTCTTTTATGTGTGTAGGTGCCCTTGTGTTTGGGGCATAGATATATAGGATTGAGAGTTCATCTTGGTGGATTTTTCCTTTGATGAATATGAAGTGTCCTTCCTTATCTTTTTTGATGACTTTTAGTTCAAAATTGATTTTATTTGACATTAGAATGGCTACTCCAGTTTGCTTCTTCCGACCATTTGCTTGGAAAGTTGTTTTCCAGCCTTTCACTCTGAGGTAGTGTCTGTCTTTGTCTCTGAGGTGTGTTTCCTGTAGGCAGCAGAATGCAGGGTCCTCGTTGGGTATCCAGTTTGTTAATCTATGTCTTTTTATTGGGGAGTTGAGGCCACTGATTTTGAGAGATATTAAGGAATAGTTATTATTGCTTCCTGTTATATTCATATTTGGATATGATGTTATGTTTGTGTGCTTTTCTTCTCTTTGTTTTGTTGCCAAGACGATTAGTTTCTTGCTTCTTCTAGGGTATAGGTTGCCTCCTTATGTTGGGCTTTACCATTTATTATCCTTTGTAGTGCTGGATTTGTAGAAAGATATTGTGTAAATTGGGTTTTGTCATGGGATATCTTGGTTTCTCCATCTATGTTAATTGAGAGTTTTGCAGGATATAGAAACCTGGGCTAGCATTTTTGTTCTCTTAGGGTCTGTATGACATCTGTCCAGTATCTTCTGGCTTTGATTCTGATAGGTCTGCCTTTGTATGTTACTTGACCTTTTTCCCTTACTGCTTTTAATATTCTTTCTTTATTTTTTGCATTTGGTGTTTTGACTATTATGTGACGGGAGGAGTTTCTTCTCTGGTCCAATCTATTTGGAGTTCTGTAGGCTTCTTGTATATTTATGGGCATCTCTTTCTTTACGCTAGGGAAGTTTTCTTCTATGATTTTGTTGAAGATATTTACTGGTCCTTTGAGCTGGGAGTCTTCACTCTCTTCCATACCTATTATCCTTAGGTTTGATCTTCTCATTGAGTGCTGGATTTCCTGTATGTTTTGGACCAGTAGCTTTTTCTGCTTTACATTATCTTTGAGCGTTGTGTCCATGATTTCTATGGAATCTTCTGCTCCTGAGATTCTCTCTTCCATCTCTTGTATTCTGTTGGTGAAGCTTGTATCTACCACTCCTTGTCTCTTCTTTTGGTTTTCTATATCCAGGGTTGTTTCCCTGTGTTTTTTCTTCTTTTCTTCTATTTCCATTTTTAATTTCTTCAACTGTTTGATTGTGTTTTCCTGGAATTCTTTCAGGTATTTTTGTGACTCCTCCCTATGAGCTTCTACTTGTTTATTTATGTTTTCCTGGAATTCTTTCAGGGATTTTTGCAATTCCTCTCTGTAGGCTTTTACTTGTTCATTAATGTTTTCCTGTGTTCTCTAAGGGAGTTCTTCCCGTCTTTCTTGAAGTCCTCCAGCATCATGATCAAATATGATTTTGAAACTAGATCTTGCTTTTCTGGTGTGTTTGGATATTCCGTGTTTGCTTTGGTGGGAGAATTGGGCTCCGATGATGCCATGTAGTCTTGGTTTCTGTTGCTTGGATTCCTGTGCTTGCCTCTCGCCATCAGATTATCTCTAGTGTTACTTTGTTTTGCTATTTCTGACAGTGGCTAGACTGTCCTATAAGCCTGTGTGTCAGGGGTGCTGTAGACCTGTTTTCCTGTTTTCTTTCAGCCAGTTATGGGGACAGAGTGTTCTGCTTTCGGGCGTGTAGTTTTTCCTTTCTACAGGTCTTCAGCTGTTCCTGTGGGCCTATGTTTGAGTTCACCAGGCAGGTCGCTTGGAGCAGAAAAGTTGGTCTTACCTGTGGTCTCGAGGCTCACGTTTGCTCGTGGGGTGTTGCTTATTAGCTCTCTGTCCGGGTAGCAACCAGGAAGATCTATGCCGCCCTTTCCGGGAGCTTCAGTGCACCAGGGTTCCAGATGGCATTTGATGTTTTTCTCTGGAATCAGTAATGTGTGGAGAGTGCAGTCTCTTCTGGTTTCCTAGGCATGTTTGCCTCTCTGAAGGTTCAGCTCTCCCTCCCACGGGGTTTGGGTGCAGTGAACTGTTTATCCGTTCGGTCCCTTCAGGTTCCAGGGGTGTCTCAGATGCAGGGTACCTGCTGCTGCTGTGCCCTTATCCAAGGGAACCCAGAGGCCATATACAGTTTCCCCTTGGGCCAGGGATGTGGGCAGGGGTGGGCAGTGTTGGTGGTCTCTTCCTCTCTGCAGTCTCAGGAGTGCCCACCTGTCCAGGCGGTGAGGGCTCTCTCCCACGGGGTTTGTCACCTGAGTTTTTGATCTCATCCATGGTGAATTGTGTGAGTTGGAATTTCAGGGTTGTTTTGATTTGCATTTCCCTGATGACCAAGGATGTTGACCATTTCTTTAGTTGCTTCTTTAGATTCCTCAGTTGAGAATTTTTGTTTACCTCTCTACCTCATTTTTTAAAAGATTTATTAATTTTTATTTCTATGTGTACACTGTCACTGTCTTCAGACACACCTGAAGAGGGCATCTGATCCCATTACAGATGGTTGTGAGCCACCATGTGGTCGCTGGGAATTGAACTCCGGACCTCTGGAAGAGCAGTCAGTGCTCTTAACCGCTGAGCCATCTCTCCAACCCTCTACCTCATTTTTAATAGAATTATTTGGTACTCTGGACCTCAATCTGTTTTATAGAGCAATTGTGTTAAAAACTGCATGGTATTGGCAGAGACAGGAAGGTAGGTCAATGGAATAGAAATGAAGACCCAGAAATGAACCCACAAATCTGTGTTTACTTGATCTTTGACAATAGTGCTGAAACCATCCAATGGAAAAAAGATTGCACTTCCAACAAATGGTGCTGGGTAAACTGGAGGTCAATTTCTAGAAGAATGCAAATCGATCCATTCTTGCCTCATTGTAGAAAGCTCAAATCCAGGTGAATCAAAGACCTCAACATAAAACCAGATACCCTGAAACTAATAAAAATTCTATTTTTGCTAAGCATTGTCATCAGTGATGATGAAGTTTATATCATAGAGATCATTATATCCTCAAGACCATTCAATATTTTCTCTCATGTGTGTAAATACTGTGGTGCCCACATGCTTTTGTCCAATGAATAATATACTTCTTTCTCTATTGTTTTGGCAGCTTTTCTTGGTGTGTGATCAAATATTTGATAAGAAGCAACTTAAGGAATGATGGCTTTAATTTGAATTACAGTTTAAGAAAATAGTGTTCCATGTGGAGGAAAGTGCATGTTGCTTCTGACATCTTGGTAGAACAGAAAATATAGAGCAGACAGGAAGTGGGATGAGGAACAAAACCATAAAGACCAACCGATAGTTCTCTAATTTTTCAAGAAAACTCTGTGTCTTAATTCTTCCCACAGTAATCTAGAACACTGTCACTAGTTATGGACTAGTGTTCAAACACTTAAGGGTATGAGAGACCTTTCCCATTCAAACCACATTTCTTTTTTAATATCCACCGGTTTCTATGAGGGTATAACCCACCCATATACCCACTCTTGCTCCCTGTCCTGGCATTTCCCTACACTGGGGCATCAAACCTTCACAGGACTAAGGGTCTCTCCTCCCATTGATAGTAGATAAGGCCATCCTCTGCTACATATGCGGCTGAAGCCATGAGTCCCTCCATGTGTATTCTTTGGTTGGTGGTTTAGTCCCTGGGAGCTCTGGGGGGGTGTCTGGATAGTTGATATTGTTTTTCATATGGGGTTGCAAATCCCTTCAACTCCTACTGTCCTTCCCTTGACTACTCCATTAGGGTTCCCATGTTCAGGTCAATGGTTGGCTGCAAGCAACCTCATCTGTATCAGTAAGGCTCTGTCAGAACCTTTCAGGAGGTATCCATATCATGGTCCTGTCAGCAAGCACTTCTTGGCATTAACAAAAGTGTTGGTGTTTGATGTCTTCATATGGGATGGATCCCCAGGTAGAGAAGCCCCTGTATGGCCTTTTCTTCAGTCTCTGCTCTAATCTTCATCCCTGTATTTCCTTTAGGCAGGAGCAACTCTGGGATAAAATTTGGAGATGAGTAGGTGGCCCTATTCCCTCACTCAAGGGTCATGTCTAAACTCTGGATATGGTTTCTATGGTTCTCTCTTCCCTTTTTTGGGTATTTCAGCTAATGTCATCCTCATGGGGTAATGGGAGATTCTTACTTTACTGGCTCTGGGACTTTCTGGTGACTGCCACGAGTTCCCCATACCCCATTGCTACATACCTATGATCAATTTTCCAACATTCTGTATATCATCCCTGTCTCCTCCCATACCTCATCCTGCCCTACTTTTGTTCCCCTCCCCTTCCCTTTTCTTCTTAAGTCCTTCCCACCCTCTACCTCTTGTGAGTATTTTGTTCCCCATTCTAAGAAGGACTGAAGCATCCACACTTTAGTCTTCCTTCTTCTTGAGATTCATGTGGTTTGTGAGTTGTATCATGGGTATTCTGAGCTTTTGCCGAATTTTCACTTATCAGTGAGTACATACCATGTGTGTTTTGTGTGACTAGTTTACCTTATTCAGGATATTATCTAGTTCCAACCATCTGCTTGAGAATTTCTCAAAGTCATTGTTTTTAACAGCTGAGTAGAACTCCATTGTGTAAAGCTACTATATTTTCTGTATCCATTCCTCTTGGGGGACATCTGGATTGTTTCTAGTCTCTGGCTATTATAAATAAGGCTGCTATAAATGTAGTGGAACATGGGTCCTTGTTCTATGTTGAGGCATCTTTTAAGTATAAGTCTAGGAGTGGTATAGCTGGTTTCTCATGTAGTACTATGTCCAATTTTTCTGAGGAACTTCCAGTCAGTTTTCCAATGTGGTTTTTACCAGCTTGAAATGGAGGAGTGTTTACCAACAATGGAGGAGGGTTCCTCTTTCTCCACATTCTTGCCAGCATCTTCTGTCTCCTGAGTTTTTGATTCTAGCCATTCTGACTGGTATAAAGTAAAATCTCAAGGTTGTTTTGATTTGCATTTCCCTGATGTCTAAGAATGTTGAACATTTCTTTAAGTGCTTCTTAGCCTTGTGAGATTTTTCAGTTGAGAATTCTTTGTTTAGCTCTGTACCCCATTTCTTATAGGGTTTTTTAATTCTCTGGAGTCTAACTTCTTGAGTTCTTTGTATATATTGGATATTAGCCTTCTATTGGATGTAGGATTTATAAAGATGTTTTGCCAGTCTGTTGGTTGCCATTTTGTCCTATTGACAGTGTCTGTTGCCTTACAGAAGCTTTTCAATTTTATGAGGTCCCATTTGTTGGTTGTTGATCTTACAGCATAAGCCATTGGTATTCTGTTCAGGAAAAATTTCCCTGTGCCTATGTATTTGAGACTTTTCCAGACTTTTTCTTCTACTAGATTCAACTTATCTTGTTTTATATGGAGGTCCTTGGTTCAGTTGGATTTGAGCTTTGTATAAGGACATGAGAATTGATCAATTTGTATTCTTCTACAGGCTGACCACCAGTTGATCATGAAGTCTTTTTAGCAGTGGATGATTTTAATATTTTTGTCAAAGATCATGTGACCATAGGTGTATGGCTTCATTTATGGGTCTTCAATTCTATTCCATTGATCTACCTGCCTGTCTTTGTACCAATGCTATGTAGTTTTTTATCACTCTTGCTCTGTAGTACAGCTTGAGGTCAGGGATGGTGATTCCATAGAAATTCTTTTATTGTTGAGAATAGCTTTTGCTATCCTAGGTTTTTGGTTATTCCAAATGAACTTGATAGTTGCTCTAACTCTATGCAGTATTGAGTTGTAATTTTCATGGTGATTGCATTGAATTTGTAGATTACTTTTGGAAAGTTGGCCTTTTTTTGTATATTAATCCTGCTAATCCATGAGCATGGGAGGTCTTTCCATCTTCTGAGATCTTCTTCAATTTCTTTCTTTAGAGACTTAAGGTTCTTTCATACAGATCTTTCATTTTCATGGTTAGAGTCACACCCAGGTATTTTACATTATTAGTGACTATTATGTAGGGTGTCTTTTCCTACATAATAGTCACTAATAACGTAAAATATTTGTTTCTCAGTCTGTTTATCCTTTGAGTAGATGAAGGCTACTGATTTTATATCTAGACACTTAGTTGAAGTCCTTTATCAGCTGTAGGAATTATCTGGTAGAATTTTTGGAGTTATTTAAGTATTCTATCATGTCATCTGCAAATGGTATTTGGACTTCTTCCTTTCCAGTTTGTTTCCCTTTAACCTTGTGTTGTTGTCTTAATGTTCTGGGTAGATTTTGACACTATATTGATTAGGTAGAGAAAGAGTGGTCAGCCTTGTCTAGGCCCTGATTTTAGTGGCATTGCTTCAAGTTTCTCTCCATTTAGTTTGAGATTGTGTACTGGTTTGCAGGATATTGCATTTACTATGTTTAGGTAATGGCATTGGATTCCTGATCTTTCCAAGGCTTTTATCATGAAGGGCTGTTGAATTTTGTCAAATGCTTTCTCAGAAGTTAGTGAAATGATCATATGTTTTTTTCTTTGAGTTTGTTTAAGTAGCTGATTACATTGATGGAATCATTCCTTCATCCCTGGGATGAAGTCTACTTAATCATGATGGATGATCATTTTCATGTGTTCTTGGATTTTTTTTGTGAAAATTTTCTTAAGTATTTTGGTCAATTTTCATAAGGAAAATTGTTCTGAAGTTTTTTTCTTTGTTGGTTCTATGTTTGGTTTCTTAGAATGAATTGGATAGTGTTCCTTCTGTTTCTATTTTGCGGAATCATTTAAAGAGTATTGATATTAGGTCTTCTTTGAATGTTTGATGGAATTGTGAACTAAAACCCATCAGGTTTTTTTGTGTGAAAACTTTTAATGACTGCTTCTATTTTTAAGGGGTTATGGAACTGTTTAGATGGCTTATCTGATCCTGATTTAACCTTGGTACCTCTTATCTGTCTAGAAAATTATCCATTTCATCCAGATTTTCTAGTTTTTTTGAGTATAGGCCTGCATAGTAGGATTCGATGACTTTTTTTAATTTCCTGGGTTTCTGGCCTTATATTTCCCCTTTCTTTTCTGATTTTCTTAATTTGGATACTGTGTAAATTTGGTTTTGTCATGGAATATCTTGTTTTTTCATCTATGATAATTGAGATATTTTTCTGGATATAGTAGCCTGTGTTAACATTTGTGTTCTCTTAGGGTTTATATAACATTTTTCCAGGGTCTTCTGGGTTTTAGAGTCTCTGTTGAGAAGTCTGATGTAATTCCGGTAGGTCTAACTTTATATGTTACTTGACCTTTATCTGTTACCAATTTTAATATTTTTATTGTGTTTTGTGCATTTGGTGTTTTGATTATTATATGGTGGTTGGAATTTCTTTTCTGGTCCAATCTATTTGGGGGTTCTTTAGGCTTCTTGTATGTTTATGGGCATCTCTTTCTTTAGGTTAGGGAAGTTTTCTTCTTTTTTTTTTTTCTTTTCTTTTTTTGGATATTTTCTTTATTTACATTTCAAATGTTATCCTCCTTTCCTGCTTTCTCCTCCGAAAACCCTTTATCCCATACCCTCTCCCCCTGCTTTTATAAGGGTGCTCCTTCACCCGCCCACCCACTGATCCACCCACTTTCTTCTGCCTGCCCACCCCGGTATTCCTGTACATTGGGACATTGAGACTTCACAGAACCAAGGGCCCCTCCTCCCACTGATACCCAGCAAGACCATCCTCTGCTACATACGCAGCTGGAACATGGGTCACTCCATGTGTACTCTTTGGTTGGTGGTTTGGTTCCTGGAAGTTCTGGTGGGTCTGGTTGGTGATGGTGTTGTTCTTCCTATGTAATTGCAAATCCCTTCAGTTCCCCCAGTCCTTTCTGTAACTCCTCCATTGGGGACCTCATTTTCAGTCCAGTGGTTAGATGGGAGCATCTGCCTCTGTATTTGTCAGACACTGGCATAGCATCCCAGGAGACAGCTATGTCAGGCTCCTGTCAGTATGTATTTCTTGGCATTGGCAATAGTGTCTGGGTTTGGTGACTATATGTTGGATGGATTTTGTTGAAGATATTTACTGTCTCTTTGTCTTGGGAATCCTTTCTTTCTTTGATACTTATTATCCTTAGGTTTCGTTTTTTCATTGTGCCCTAGATTTCCTATGACCTTTTTGCATTTTGAATGTTTTTTGAGTGTTTTGTCAATGTTTTCTAAGTTATCTTCTACACCTGAGAATTTCTCTTCTTTTTCTTTTATTCTGTTGGTGGTGCTTGCATCTATGACTCCTGATCTCTTTCCCAGGTTTTCTATCTTTAGAGTTGTCTTCCTTTGTTATTTCTTTGTCCATTTGTAGATCTTGAATGGTTTTGTTCAAGTCCTTCACCTGTGCTGTTGTTTTTCTCCTATATGTCTTTAAGAGCTTCTACCTTTTTACCTGTGTTGTCCTGTATTTCTTTAAGGGAGTTATTTATGTCCTTCTGAAACTCCTTTATAGTCATCATGATATGTGGTTTTAAATCAGAATCTTAGTTTTCTTGCCATATCTAGGGCTTGCTCTGGTAGGAGAATTGAGTCCTGATGATGCAAAATAGTCTTGTTATTTTGTTCCTTATACTTTTCTGCTTTCCTCTCATCATCTGGTGTTAGCTGCTCTTGTTGTTTCTGGTTGTAGATTGTTGTCCTATGATCCTGTAAGCCTGTGATCTTAAGTGTGTCAGCACTCCTGTGAGACAAGCTCTCTTTGGGCAGGATTGGGTTGGACAAAGTTGTGGCAGAAGTTTAAATCTGTCACTCAAATTCGACTTCTTACCCTGATTCCTATGCTCCTGGTTGTCTCATAATTCAAAAATGCATTTATTACAACTCACAATGTTCCTGTAGACTTCAACAGTTCATACACTGTTCAATAGTCTAAAGTCTAAAATTCCTTCTGAGACCAAAGGCAATCTGTTAACAGAAATTCTGTTAGATAAAAACCTAGTTACATTCTTATGATATTGCTTGACGAAAAGTAAACATTAACACTCCAAAAAGGAAGAATGGCAGCAGGAAATAGAAAGAACAGAACAAGGCAAAAATAACATCCAGTTGGGTATCAAAAATTCCTGCAACTCAATATCAAGCATCTGGGGCTCAGGATAGAATCAGTTTTTGACAGCATAAGGTAGCCACAACTGTTCAAGTCTATCTTCTGCACTGTCTGTGATCATCTACACATTTATATTTATAGCCCTTTCAGCAAATGTCCCAAAGTACTGGCAGTAACAACAACATGACATCTTCTTTACTACATATGGCTCATCTTCTCAGCTTTATATAATGGTGTCTTTGTTATTTAGTGTATAGAATTCTATACTGTCAAACATTACTTCATGTGTGAAGTTGTTTGGTGCCATGGGGCAAGCCTTTGCAACTCCCCAACTTTGTATTTTATACCTGTAAGGCTATTACCATGTAGGTAATGTCACCAGGTTTTATTAGCAGCTCAAGACCAACTACAGGAATTTTTGTGCCACATACGCAGTGACATCTTTGTTCTCTTGAGGTTCACCATTGGGAAATGCTTCAAAGGTAAGGCTTTTTGAGATGAAAGTTGTTGCAGAAATCTCAGTTTAGGTTCCCTAATTTCATGTGAATTTGTATTCTTACAAGTTACAACCTCTGATGGATGGTATCTTGTTCCCAAGGAATCTTTCTTATTGTCTCAGTGCAGAGGTCCTAGTTTCTAATTTGCTATGGCAATATCTTTTCCAATTACATCATATTAGTAGCTTTACCCATCAAATAAATGCTATGTTAAGCTGGCTCCCATTTGTTCTCCACAAAACAAAATGTTTTCATACAGTTCTGTCCCATGCGCTGTTCTCTTTTACTGAGATAAGAGCAGTGATCAACAGGCATGCTGCAACTAAAATGCTCTCCTGTCTTGATATTTCCTCTACTGAACAAATTAGGTTATTACTTTTGAATCTAACTTTGCTCAAGTTCTTATGAAATAAGCAGAATGTAACCATATTTTATGCCCAAATTAAAACAGGAATAGCCTCTATCCCAGTTCCTAGAAGTAGTTTCTCATAATAAACCTCTTGAGATAGTCTTCCACTGTTCTCATTCTTTCAGCATTCCCACCCTCCAAACTCTTAACAGATTACCCTATTAATCTCTATTTATAGCACTCCAAATATTCTTAGCTTACATCTCTAAACTCTTACACAGTCTTCTAGAAGACCAATTTCAAAGGTTAAGAATTTCAGTTAGATGTATCAGAATGACCCCACTTCGTATGTAAACTTTCTCTTTTAGTTATTTTTCTTGTAGTTGTGACTAAACATCTGGAAGGAAACAATTTGAGGATGGAAGACTTAATTTTGTTTCATAGAATGAGGGGTTTTGGTTCACCATGTAGGGAAAGGCATAGGGAAAGATGATGCCTGATGGCGAGAGTGTCTAACTGGGATACCTCCAATTTTCACACCTTGTTGGAACAGAAAGCACACAGCAATGGTAGATCTAGGCTATAAAACCCCACCTCCTGCTCAAGTATCCATAAGAAAGTAACATTTTCCTTGGACAAAAAGAATTCATAGTTCTTCAAAATCATTCCTCCAAGAAAACCAAGTATTCAAATACATGAGCCCATGGGGGTATTTTATATTTGAAGTACAACACTCATTTTCTATTGCTTCTAGTTGGCAAGTTTGCTTTCCATTGTGTATTATTTAATTTTATTTGTGAAAATGACATAATTAATATATCTAAATAACATTTTGAAACCTATAATTTTCTAACTTGCTGTATCCAAGTTCTCTGAGGTTCAATCTTTCTTCATTATGGAAAGAAGATTGATTTTTAGTTTTTTTTTGTTTGGGAAAATATCTTATTGTATTACTCGAAGTAATAAAAGGTGTGTATTTAATGTGGTACTTCTGGCTTTATAACAAGAGCAGAAGAAGTATAATAGGGTAATTTCTATTGTGGTATATATTTTAGTTGATGGGATTATTCTGATCTGTAAGTAATACTGAATAACAGTGGTTATCAGATCTAATTTAAATATACTCGATATCTAGGAGCTGTGTTAGAATGACAGGTTTCCTGACAGAAAGTTCCTTTCCATATTTGAAATATAAAATGTGATCATCTATATATCTATCTTAAAATTGTCTTATGATAAAAATTATCCTCATTAGTTTAATTAAAAACTTATTGTATTATCATTGACAGTATATGTTATTTGCGCTTTTCTGTTAGTGTCTTTGTAATGTTAGCATATTATTGGAAAACTCATCTCATTGTGTTATTGTGAAAGAATAGTCAATGTTTTATACAATGTAAAATTTCTTTTTATTTGCCAGTTATATAAAATATAAAACTTTTCTAATATTAGAAGTCCTTAATTGTTTGCTAACTTTGAGAATTCAGAATTTTCCAAAACTTTCCAATTTTCTATCATGAAATATCCTTATTGTTTCTTTTTCATTTGTGGCTACATATCAGAAAACCCTTTCACCTAAATTTTTCAAACCCAACCCATTACACAATCTACAGGATCTTCTGTAGCATAAATGAGAGCAAAGGAGCCAGCACTTTACTTATCACTATGTTAGAACAAAGTCCAATGGGAGGAGAGATTAAGTGTTCTTTCTGGTTGGTCTGTTTTGTATCAGAAACTCACAGATGTATTGGCAGATTTCATTATATAAGCTTTTGGTTGTGTGTACAGTCACATCTTAAGAAGAGAAGGAAGCAATGATTCTAGGTGTGTTTCTGGGGCTTTTTCTAACATGTCTGCTTCTCCTTTCACTGTGGAAGCAGAATTTTCAGAGAAGAAACCTTCCTCCTGGCCCCACACCTCTTCCTATCATTGGAAATATTCTTCAGATAGATCTTAAGGACATCAGCAAATCTCTGAGGAATGTAAGTATACATTTGGTTTTCCCAGCAGAACTCAAAGATAGGTAAGTGGTCCAATGTTTAAGTGAAAAATATGGCTAGGCATGCCCTATACAGTAGAGGATTGAAACTTGTTACCTAAGCTTGAAGGACTAGATGTATTTTTCATCATGTCATTGTCAGAAATTATAACATGAGACATTGTGGTGTGTCTATTTAAATATTAGAGGCTGTTAGTAGAATGAAAATTATGGTGTGGCAAAGTTGCAGTTTTTCCTTCTTTATACCTTCAGTTAATGACTGGAGGAAAACCAAATGAAGTAGTTAGAGATTTTCTTCACCTATCTTAACCATGCAGTATATGTAGAATGGGAAAACAAATCTATTTTCTGTGAACAATTAATGTCTGTCTGATATCCAGAAAATAGTTATGTGTTTGAACAATATAAAAAATGATAGGAACAAGTAGTCATTCAGGGCTTAGTGGTTGCCATTAGAATTCTTTTCAGTCTGAACACACCCTTTTCTGGGACCAAGAATGTGGCATGCGTTGTAACTTGCTTCTGGAAAATGTGGCACCTCCTGGAAATTTTCTATTTGTTTGCAATGTTTGTAGAGTGCAAAGCAGCCTGGGTGATATCACTTAAAATATAGAATAGCTAACTCTGGAGGTACTGATTCAGGACCTCTCTGAGTAGAGCTTGTAGGTGATGGTGAAACAGTCATCTGGGTATTAATTTCAATGTGAAAAACAGAATAGACAGTGTTAAAACTTGGGATTTCAAAAAATATTGGGATTTCTAGCATTTAGAATTTGGGACACTTAAAGATAAGTTATGATAATTCTGCTCTTTTTTTTAAATAATGTAATGTAAATGTAAATGCTAAATATGTAGATTTAATAGTTAACTGCCATCTGTTCACCAACTGGTTAGGCAGTTTTAGGCCATTCATAAATGAAAATTATTACTATTACTCTAATATTTATGAATCAAAGTAAAATATTGATGCAACATGCAATAATATGTTATAAAATTATAAAGTAATGATAATATCTGTAGTAGTTCAGCATATTGCATGGAAATAACACTGACAATTTTTTCTTATTAAATTTTTTTATGTGATGAAGAGACGGTATTCAATTTTTCCCTTGATATTTAAATTACTTCCTATTTACATAGGACAGTTATTCTTGTATTCTATTAATGGTGAATGTGGACTATATTTTCAAAGATATCAGAATTACTAATTATGTTTTCCTTCCTTTCTTCCTTCCTTTCTTTCTTTCTTTCTTTCTTTCTTTCTTTCTTTCTTCTCTCTTTCTTTCCTTCCTTCCTTCTTTCTTTCCTTTCATTCTTCCTTCCTTCCTTTCCTTTTTTCTTCCTTCCTTCCTTCTTTTTCTTTACTATCTCTCCTGTAATACATCCTGATTACAGTTTCCCCCCTCCACTCCCCCAGTTTCTTCCCACCTCCTCTTTCTCCCAAGTTCACTTTCCCTCCATTTCACTTCATCAACAGTAGTCCTCTTGGAGACATCAACCAAGCATGACAAAATATGATACAATAAAGCAAAGCAAAAGACCTGATGTTGAGGACTGTCAAGGCAACCTAATAGGAGAAAATGGTTCTTAAGAGCAGGCAAAAGACCCAGAGGTACACCTGCTACCACTATTATGAGTCTAACAAACTCATAAAGCTAATAGCCCATACCATACATGTAGAAGATCTGGTGCAGACCCATGCAGGGTGAACCCTGCTTAGTTGATTCTGTAGGTCATGTTCTCCTGGTATCCTCCATGCCCTCTTATTTCCTCAATCTTTTATCCCCAACTTCCATGGAGTTCCTTATAGCCATGAGCTTTTCCATTGGACCCCTTTGTTCCCAGAAAAAAATGACTCTGAGACTTAGTTATTCAATACCTAGGCCATAAGCTTTGGTTCACTTCCCAAACAGCTCACAATTTATAACACACATTTGTTCTATTCTGTGTGCTCCCCATGGCTGGATGCCACTCCTCAGTTTTATGTGTCTGTTTCCTTAGATTTCAGGGTGAATCTATTCCTGTGACTGATTCTATCCCATAGTTCTCTCCATATCAGAAATGTTACCCTCTATTTTCTGACTCAGGTAATAGGCCATCAAATTTTATTGACATTCAGTACACAAAAGATTGTCTCTACAGTTTCCTGATTTCTAATAGCAGAGACATGATGGAGAACTCAAATTTAGATTCTCTCTTTTGACATAATGTCTGTCTATTGGTCTCTGTATCCACTCCAATAAACTGCTAGAGCAAGCTCTGATGATGGCTGGGCAAGGCATTGATCTACGAGTATAGCAGGATTCAATAAGGAATTATTTCATTGATTGTTTTCAGTTGTGTTTGGGTTATCCAGTATGTGGTTCCTGGCCATCCAGGCAGTGTTGGACTTGGGGAGTCCACTTTATGGTGTGGGCCTTAAGTTAAACCAAATATTGGTTGACCACTCCCACAATTTCTGCGCCATCATTGCCACAGCACATCTTGCAAGTTGGGCAGATTGTAGGTTGAGGATTTTGAGGCTGGATTGCTGTTCAGGTTTCTCTTTCTGTAGACTGCAGAGTATTTTCTCACACCACAGAGACTAGTTTGTAGAAGTGAATGTTGTTCCAAGCTCACACCTCAACCTATTCACTTTCTTTTTTTGTAATTTTAAAAATTTTTATTGAATATTTTAAGTATTTACATTTCTTTTTTCCTCCATCTTTATTAACTTGGGTATTTCTTATTTACATTTCAATTGTTATCCCCTTACCCGGTTTCGAGGTCAACAACGCCATAACCTCTCCCCATCCCCTTCTATATCGATGTTCCCCTCCCCATCCTCCACCCATTACCAACTGCCCCCCAATAATCACGTTCACTTGGGGTTCAATCTTGGCAGGGCGAAGGGCTTCCCCTTCCACTGGTGCTCTTACTAGGCTATTCATTGCTACCTATGAGGTTGGAGCCCAGGGTCAGTCCATGAATAGTCTTTGGGTAGTGGCTTAGTCCCTGGAAGCTCTGGTTGGTTGGTATTTTTGTTCATATGGGGTCTTGAGCCCCTTCAAGCTCTTCCAGTCTTTTCTCTGATTCTGTCAACAGGGGTCCCCTTCTCAGTTCATTGGTTTTCTGCTGGCATTCGCCTATGTATTTGCTGTATTCTGGCTGTGTCTCTCAGGAGAGATCTACATCCGGTTCCTGTCAGCCTGCACTTCTTTGCTTCATCCATCTTAACTAGTTTGGTGGCTGTATATGTATGGGCCACATGTGGGGCAGGCTCTGAATGGGTGTTGCTTCTGCCTCTGTTTTAAACTTTGCCTCCCAATTCCCTGCCAAGGGTATTCTTGTTCCCATTTTAAAGAAGGAGTGAAGCATTCGCATTTTGATCATCCATTTTGAGTTTCATGTGTTCTGTGCATCTAGGGTAATTCAAGCATTTGGGCTAATAGCCACTTATCAATGAGTACATACCATGTGTGTTTTTCTGTGATTGGGTTACCTCATTCAGGATGATATTTTTCAGTTCCATCCATTTGCCTGTGAATCTCATAAAGTCATTGTTTTTTTTTTTTTTGATACCCGAGTAGTATTCCATTGTGTAGATGTACCACATTTTCTGTATCCATTCCTCTGTTGAAGGGCATCTGGGTTCTTTCCAGCTTCTAGCTATTATAAATAAGGCTGCTATAAATATAGTGGAGTATGTGTCTTTGCTATATATTGGGGTATCTTTTGGGTATATGCCCAAGAGAGGTATAGCTGGATCCTCAGGTAGTTCCATGTCCAATTTTCTGAGGAACCTCCTGACTGATTTCCAGAATGGTTATACCAGTCTGCAATCCCACCAACAATGGAGGAGTGTTCCTCGTTCTCCACATCCTCGCCAGCATTTGCTGTCACCTGAGTTTTTGATCTTAGCCATTCTCACTGGTGTGAGGTGAAATCTAAGGTTGTCTTGATTTGCAGTTCCCTTATGACTAAAGATGTTGAACATTTCTTTTCTTTTTTTTCTTTTTCTTTTTTTTTCCTTTTTCTTTTTTTGGAGCTGGGGACCGAACCCAGGGTCTTGCACTTCCTAGGCAAGCGCTCTACCACTGAGCTAAATCCCCAACCCCTGAACATTTCTTTAGGTGTTTCTCAGCCATTCAGCATTCCTCAGCTGTGAATTCTTTGTTTAGCTCTGAACCCCATTTTTTAATAGGGTTATTTCTCTCCCTGCAGTCTAACTTCTTGAATTCTTTGTATGTTTTGGATATAAACCTTCTATCTGTTGTAGGATTGATAAAGATCTTTTCCCAATCTCTTGGTTGTCGTTTTGTCCTAACCACAGTGTCCTTTGCCGAACAAAAGCTTTGGAGTTTTATGAGATCCCATTTGTCAATTCTTGATCTTAGAGCATAAGCCACTGGTGTTTTGTTCAGGAAATTTTCCCCAGTGCCCAAGTGTTAGAGATGCTTCCCCACTTTTTCTTCTATTAGTTTGAGTGTATCTGGTTTGATGTGGAGGGCCTTGATCCACTTGGACTTAAGCTTTGTACAGGATGATAAGCATGGATCAATTTGCATTCTTCTACATGTTGACCTCCAGTTGAACCAGCACCATTTACTGAAAATGCTATCTTTTTTCCATTGGATGGTTTTGGCTCCTTTGACAAAAATCAAGTGCCCATAGGTGTGTGGGTTCATTTCTGGGTCTTCAATTCGATTCCACTGGTCTATCTGTCTGTCTCTGTACCAATACCATGCAGTTTTTATCACTATTGCTCTGTAATACTGCTTGAGTTCAGGGATAGTGATTGCCCCTGAAGTCCTTTTATTGTTGAGGATAGTTTTAGCTATCCTGGGTTTTTTGTTATTCCAGATGAATTTGCAAATTGTTCTGTCTAACTCTTTGAAGAATTGGATTGGTATTTTGATGGGGATTGCATTGAATATGTAGATCGCTTTTGGTAAAATGGCCATTTTTACTATATTAATCCTGCCAATCCATGGGCATGGGAGATCTTTCCATCTTCTGAGGTCTTCTTCAATTTCTTTCTTCAGAGTCTTGAAGTTCTTATTGTACAGATCTTTTACTTGCTTGGTTAAAGTCACACAGAGGTACTTTATATTATTTGGGTCTATTATGAAGGGTGTCGTTTCCCTAATTCCTTTCTCGGCTTGTTTCTCTTTTGTGTAGAGGAAGGCTACTGATTTATTTGAGTTAATTTTATACACAGCCACTTTGATGAAGTCGTTTACAGCTTTAGTAGTTCTCTGGTGGAACTTTTGGGATCACTTAAATATACTATCATATCATCTGAGAATAGTGATATTTTGACTTCTTCTTTTCCGATCTGTATCCCCGTGATCTCCTTTTGTTTTCAGATTGCTCTGGCTAGAACTACAAGAACTATATTGAATAAGGAGGGAGAGAGTGGATAGCCTTGTCTAGTCCCTGATTTTAGTGGGATTGCTTCAAGTTTCTCTCCATTTAGTTTAATGTTAGCAACTAGTTTGCTGCATATGGCTATTACTATGTTTAGGTATGGGCCTTGAATTCCTATTCTTTCCAGGACTTTTATCATGAAGGGTTGTTGAATTTTGTCAAATGCTTTCTTAGCATCTAATGAAATGATCATGTAGTTTTGTTCTTTCAGTTTGTTTATATAATGGATCAAGTTGATGGTTTTCCTCATATTAAACCATCCCTGCATGCCTGGGATGAAGCCTACTTGATAATGTGGATGATGTTTTTAATGTACTCTTGGATTCAGTTTGCCAGAATTTTATTATTTTGTGTTGATATTCATAAAAGAAATTTGTCTGAAGTTCTTTTTCTTTGTTGGGTCTTTGTGTGGTCTAGGTATAAGTGTAATTGTGACTTCATAGAAGGAATTCGGTAGTGCTCCATCTATTTCAATTTTGTGGAATAGTTTGGATAGTATTGGTATGAGGTCTTCTATGAAGGTTTGATAGAATTCTGCACTAAACCCTTCTGGACCTGGGCTCTTTTTGGTTGGCAGACCTGTAATGACTGCTTCCATTTCGTTAGGTGTTATGGGGTTGTGTAAATGGTTTATCTCTTCCTGATTTAACTTCGGTACTGGTATCTGTCTCAGAAATTGTCCACTTCCTGCAGATTTTCAACTTTTGTTGAGTATAGGCTTTTGTAGTAGGATTTGATGATTTTTTGAATTCCTCTGATTCTATAGTTTTGCCTCCCTTTTCATTTCTGATTTTGTTAATTTGTACACACTCTCTGTGTCCTCTCGTTAGTCTGGCTAAGGGTTTATCTATCTTGTTGATTTTCTCAAAGAACAAACTTTTGGTTCTGTTGATTCTTTCTATGGTCCTTTTTGTTTTTATTCGGTTGATTTCAGCTCTGAGTTTGATTGTTTCCTGCCTTCTACTCCTCCTGGGTGTATTTGCTTCTTTTTGTTCTAGAGCTTTTAGGTGTGCTGTCAAGCAGCTGATATATGCTCTCTCCTGTTTCTTTCTGGAGGCACTCAGTGCTATGAGTTTTCCTCTTAGCACAGACTTCATTGTGTCCCATTAGTTTGGGTATGTTGTAACTTCATTTTCATTAAATTCTAACAAGTCTTTAATTTCTTTCTTTATTTCTTCCGTGACCAGGTTATCATTGAGTAGAGCATTGTTCAACTTTCACGTATATGTGGGCATTCTTCCCTTATTGTTTTTGAAGACCAGCTTTAGCCTGTAGTGGTATGATAGGACACATGGGATTATTTCTATCTTTCTGTAAGTGTTGGGGCCCATTTTTGACCAATTATATGGTCAATTTTGGACAATTTTTGGACATGAGGTGGTGAGAAGAATGTATATCCTTTTGCTTTAGAATAGAATGCTCGATCAATATCTTTTAAATCCATTTGGTTCATGACTTCTCTTAGTCTGTCTGTGTTTCTGTTTAATTTCTGTTTCCATGATCTGTCCATTGATGAGAGTGGGGTACTGAAATCTCCTACTATTATTGTGTGAGGTGCAATGTGTGTTTTGAGCTTTAGTAAGGTTTCTTTTATGTGTGTAGTTGCCCTTTTATTTGGAGCATAGATATTTAGGATTGAGAGTTCATCTTGGTGGATTTTTCCTTTGATGAATATGAAGTGTCCTTCCTTATCTTTTTTGATGATTGTTAGTTGAAATTCGATTTTATTCGATATTAGAATGGCTCCTCCTGCTTGCTTCTTCTGACTGTTTGCTTGGAAGATTGTTTTCTAGCCTTTCACTCTGAGGTTGTGTCTGTGTTTGTTTCTTAGGTGTGTTTCCTGTAGGCAGCAGAATGCATGGTCCTCATTGTGTATCCTGTTTGTCAATCTATGTCTTTTTATTGGAGAGTTGAGACCATTGGTGTTGAGAGATATTAAGGAATAGTGATTATTGCTTCCTGTTATAGTCATATTTAGATATGAGGTTATGTTTGTGTGCTTTTCTTCTCTTTGTTTTGTTGCCAAGACGATTAGTTTCTTGCTTATTCTGGGGTGTAACTTGACTCCTTATTTTGGGTTTTACCATTTATTATCCTTTGTAGTGCTGGATTTGTAGAAAGATATTGTGTAAATTTGGTTTTGTCATGGAATATCTTGGTTTCTCCATCTATGTTTATTGATAGTTTTGCAGGATACAGTAACCTGGGATGGCATTTGTGTTCTCTTAGGGTCTGTATGACATCTGTCCAGGATCTTTTGGCTTTCATAGTCTCTGGCGAAAAGTCTGGTGTGATTCTGATAGGTTTGCCTTTATATGTTACTTGACTTTTTCCCTACTGCTTTTAATATTCTTTCTTTATTTTGTGCATTTGCTGTTTTGACTATTATGTGATGGGAGGAGTTTCTTTCTGGTCCAATCTATTTGGAGTTTTGTAGGCTTCTTGTATGTTTATGGGCATCTCTTTCTTTAGGTTAGGGAAGTTCTCTTCTATGATTTTGTTCAAGATATTTACTGGTCGTTTGAGCTGGGAGTCTTCACTCTCTTCTATACCTATTATCCTTAGGTTTGATCTTCTCATTGAGTGCTGGATTTCCTGTATGTTTTGGACCTGTAGCTTTTTCCGTTTTACATTATGTTTGACAGTTGTTTTGATGATTTCTATGGAATCTTCTGCTCCTGAGATTCTCTCTTCTTTTTCTTGTATTCTGTTGGTGATGCTTGTATCTACGGTTACTTGTCTCTTCCTTTGGTTTTCAACATCCAAGTTTGTTTCCCTGTTTTCTTTCATTATTGCTTCTTTTTCCATTTTTAATTCCTTC
Source organism: Rattus norvegicus (assembly GCF_021556685.1). Taxonomy (NCBI): domain Eukaryota; kingdom Metazoa; phylum Chordata; class Mammalia; order Rodentia; family Muridae; genus Rattus; species Rattus norvegicus. Next base: position 249,840,379 of record NC_141534.1, read on the forward strand.
AACTGTTTGTTTGTGTTTTCCTGGAATTCTTTCAGCGATTTTTGTGATTCTTCTCTATAGGTTTCTACTTTTTTATTTATGTTTTCCTGCGTTTCTCTAAGGGAATTCTTCATATCTTTCTTGAAGTCCTCCAGCATCATGATCAAATATGATTTTAAATCTAGATCTTGCTTTTCTGTGTGTTTGGATATTCAGTGTTCACTTTGGTGGGAGAATTGGGCTCCGATGATGCCATGTAATCTTGGTTTCTGTTGCTTGGGTTCCTACGTTTGCCTCTCGCTATCAGGTTGTCTCTAGTGTTACTTTTTCCTGCTATTTCTGACAATGAGTAGACCGTCCTATAGGCCTGTGTGTCACGAGTGTTGTGGACCTGTTTTCCTGTTTTCTTTCAGCCAGTTATGGAAACAGAGCGTTCTGCTTTCGGGCATGTAGTCTTTCCTGTCTACTGGTCTTCAGTTGTTCCTGTGGGCCTGTGTCCTGAGTCCACCAAGCAGGTCGCTTGGAGCAGAAAAGTTGGTCTTACCTGTGGTCCCGAGGCTGAAGTTGCTTGTTGGGGGCTGCTTTTGAGCTCTCTGTGAGGGTGGCAACCAGCAGGGCCAGCACCACCTTTTCTGGGAGCCCCTGTGCCCCTGGGTCCCAGATGGTGTTAGGTATTTTCCTCTGGAGTTAGAAATGTGGGCAGAGTGTAGTCTCTTTTGTCTTCCCAGGTGGGTCTATCCCTCTGAAGGTTTAGCTCTCCCTTCCACGGGATTTGTGTGCAAAGAACAGTTCATCCTGTCCCTTCAGGTCCAGGAGGTGTCTGGAGCACAGGGGACCTGCAGCTCCATTGCACCTATCTTCTGGTTCCCAGAGGCTGTATACAGTTTCCTCTTGGGGCAGGGATGTGGGCAGGGGTGGGCAGTATTGGTGGTCTCTCCAGCTGTGCAGTCTCAGGAGTGCTCACCTGTCCGGGAGGTGAGCTCTCTCTCCCAAGGGGTTTGGGAGCAGTGAGCCTCTGGCAGGGATCAGTGAGGTTGGGGCTCCAGTTAAAAACCAGAAGTGTCCGGTCTCAGAGTAATTTTGCCTCTGTGTGTCTTGAGACCACCAGGCAGGTGGCTTTGAGTAGAAAAGTTGGTCTTACCTGTGGTCCCATGGCTGAAGTTTGGTCGTGGGGGGTTGCTTTTGAGCTCTCCATGGGGGTGGCAACCAGGAGGGCCTGCACCGCCTTTTCTGGGATCCCAGATGGTGTTAGGTTTTTTCCTCTGGAGTCAGAAATGTGGGCAGAGTGTAGTCTCTTCTGGCTTCCCAGGCATGTCTGCCCCTCTGAATGTTTCGGTCTCCCTCCCACGGGATATGGGTGCAGAGAACTGTTGATCCGGTCCCTTCAGTTCCAGGAGGTGTCTAGTATATCTGGTTTTATGTTGAGGTCTTTTATCTTCTTGGACTTGGGTTTCATGTATTGTAATAAGTATAGATTAATTTGCATCTTTCTGTATTCAGACACACAGTTAGACCAGCAATATTTGTTGAAGATGCTTTCTTTGTTTCATTGCTTATTTCTGTCTTCTCTAAAAATAAAAAAAAAAATCAGGTGTCCATAGGCCTGTGGATTCATGTTTGGGTCTTTAATTCAATTCCATTGATATACCTGTCTGTTTTTATTCCAATACCATGCCATTTTATTACTATAGCTCTGTAGTAGAGCTTAAAATCAGGGATGCTGATACGACTAGAAGTTCTACAGGATTGTTGTAGTTATACTGGAGTTTTTGTTTTTCCATATGAAATTGATAATTTTCCTTTTAAAGTCCGAGAATAATTGTGTTGAAATTTTGAAGGAGATTGCATTGAATGCGTAGATTGCTTTTGGTAGTATGGCTATTTTAACTAAGTTAAATTTAGCAACTCATAGGCATGTTAGGTCTTTCCATTCTCTGATATCCCCTTCAACTTCTTTCATCAAAGACTTGAAGTTATTAATTATACAAGTCTTTCACTTGCTTGGTTAGCTATTACTCACTCCGAGATACTTTGTGTTATTTGAGTCTATTGTGGAATGTATTGCTTCTCTAATTTTCCTTTAGTATATTTGGCAATTGTATGGAAAGAAGCTACTGTTTTTGTTGTGTTGCCATTATTTGAATTTATCTTGTATCCAGTCACTTTGTTGAAAGTGTGTATCAGCTGTAAAAGTTCCCTAGTATTTTTAAAATGACCCATGAAATACTACCATAGCATCTGCAAATGATAATACTGTGATGTCGTTTCTAATTGATCTGCTTTAGTTGTGTTAATGTTCTAGCTAAAACTTTGAATACTATATTGTATAGACTGGAGACAGGGGGCAAATTGTTTCCCGAGTTTAGAGGAAATGCTTTGAATTTCTCTTCATTTAATTTAATGTTGGCTATAGGCTTGCTGGAAATTGTGTTTTATCCTTAATTTCTCTAGTTCCTTTTTTTAAAAATCAGGGGTGTTGCATTTAGCCAGTGCCCCCTTTTTGCGTTTAATGAGACAATTGTGTTTTTCTTCTTTCAGTTTAATTATAATATGTTGCTTATTCATATGTTGAATCATCCCTGCATCTCTGGGATGAAGCCTCCTTGAACATGGTGGATGACCTTTTCAATGTATTTTTGATTGACTGTCTGGCCATAGACATGTTTTTTGGGAGGATGCGGGCTGGGAAACTTTAAATGACTGCTTATATTTCACCAGAGATTATAGGTCTTTTTAAATTGTTTGTCTGATATTGAATTAATGTTGATAAATTGTACCAATTGAGAAAAAAGTAAATCTCTTTTAGATTTTAATTTGGTAGAGTATAGGATTTTGAAGCAAGACCTAGTGATTTTCTGCATCTCTTCTGTTGTTTTGTCCAACATTTTGTTTCTAAGTTCATTACTTTGTATGTTCTTTCACTGCCTTTTAGTTAATTTAAATAAGTATTTGTATGTCTTGTTCATTTTCTCAAAGAATCAACTCTTTTGTTTCATTGAATTTTTTGCATCTTTATTGGATATTTTATGTATTTACATTCAAATGTTATCCCCTTTCCTCACTTTTCCATACCCCTCCCACCTCCCCCTGCTTTTATGAGGATGCTACCCCTTCCCACTCACCCACTTCCACCTCACTGCCCTGGCATTCTCCTGCACTGGGGAAACAAGACTTCACAGGACCAGAGGCTTCTTCTCCTTTGATGCCAAACAATGACATCCTTTGCTATACATGCAGTTGGAGCCATGGGTTCCTTCATGTATACTCTTTGGTTGGTGGTTTAGTCCCTGGGAGCTCTGGAGTGCCAGGTTGGTTGATGTTGTTGTTCTTCCTATGTTGTTACAAACCCCTTCAGCTCTTTCAGTTTTTTCTCTATCTCCTCCATTGGGGTCCCCCTGCTCAGTCTGATGGTTAGTTGTAAGCATCATCATCTGTATAGGTAAGTCTCTGACAGAACCTCTCAGAAGATGTCCATATCAGGCTCCTGTCAGCAAGCACTTCTTGGCACCAACAATAGTGACTAGATTTGATGGTTGCATATGGTATAAATCCCCAGGTAGGGCAATCTCTGGATGGCCTTTTCTTCAGTCTCTGCTCCACTTTTTGTCCCTGTATTTCCTTTAGACAGGAGAAATTCTGGGTTAAAAATTTGAGAAGGGTGGGTGACCCCATCCCCCAAAGGGACCTAACTTGTGGATATGGTCTCTACAGGTTCTCTCTCCCCTTTGTTGGGTGTTTCAACTCATCTCATCCCTGTTGGGCCCTTGGAGCCTCTTGCTTTCTTGGCATATGGGCCTTGCTGGTGGCAACCTCTAGTCCCCATTCCCCATTCTGACACACCTCTGTTCAAATTCCTACTTCTCTGTATAGAATCCCAATTTTCTCTCATACCTGATCCTGCTCCCCTTTCCCTTCTCCCTCCTCTCTTCCTCCGAAGTCCCTCCCACCCTCTACTTCCCATGAGTATTTTGTCCCCCTTCTAAGAAGGACTGAAGCATCCACATTTGGTCTTCCTTCTTCTTGAGCTTCATATGGTATGTGAATTATATCTTGGGTATTCCAAACTTTTGGGCTAATATCCACTTATCAGTGAGCGCATACCATGTGTGTTCTTTTGAGACTGGGTCACCTCACTCAGGATGATATTTTCTATCTTCATCCATTTTTAGTGTTTTCTTTGTTTCTGTTTTATTGATTTTTACCATCAGGTTGATTATTTCTTCTGTCTACTTTCCTTGCATGCACTTACTTCATTTTGTTTTAGACCTTTCTGGTGTGCTGATAAACTGTTAGTATGAAATTTCTTCATTTTTTTTAATGTAAGCACTCAGTGCTATGAACTTCCCTCTTAGTACTGCTTTCAGCATGTCCCATAAGTTTGTATATATTTTCATTGAATTCTAAAAAGTATTTAATTTCTTTCTTTATTTTCGTATGAACCATTTTCATTCAGTAGAGAATTGTGTCTTTATGAGTTTGTAAGCTTTCTGGTTTAATGTGTGGTGGTCTGATAAGATGCAGGGGGTTATTTCAATTTTCTTCTATCTATTAAAACTTAATTTGTGGAAGAGTATGTAGCCATGTTTTGAGAAAGTTTCATGAGGCAATGAGAAAGAGGTATATTATTTTGTTTTGGGGTAGAATGTTCTATAAATACATAAATATATTTGGTTCATTTTGTTTATTTTTACTTTTTTTATTAAATCAATTGATGTATTTATTCACTTTACATCACTATAACAGCCTCCACCTCTCTCAGTAACTCCTCACGCAACTGTTTTTCCTCCCTCTCCCTCTCTGAGAAAGGCAAGACCCCTGTATCACTCCACCCTGGTTCAGTTCACTGCAGGACTAGTCAGTCCTTTCCCACTGAGGCCAGACAAGGAGACCCAGTTAAGTGAACAGAATCTACAGGCATGGAACAGACTAAGGGACAGCCCCTGCTTCAGTGATTGGGGACCTGAATGAAGACTGAGCTGCATATCTGCTACATATGTGTGGAGAATTAGGTGCAGCCCGTGTATGCTATTTAGTTAATGGTTTAGTTTTTGGAAACCCCCAAGGGTCCAGGCCAGTTGACACTGTTGGTCCTCTTGGGCAGGTCATATCCCCTCCAGGTCCCTCAATCCTTAAGCCAATTCTTCCACAAGACTCCCTGAGTTCTGTCTAATGCTTGGCTGTGGGTCTTTGCACAGCCAAGATTACTCTGTTTCAGTCATCTGATGGGTGGAGCCTCTCAGAGGGCAGTCATGCTAGGCTCCTGTCTGCAAGAATAGCATAGTATCAGTAATAATGTCAGAGAGTGTTTCTTTCCCATGGAATGAGTCTCAATTTAGGACAGTCATTGGTTGGCCATTCACTCTGTCTCTACTCTATCTTTGTTCCTGTACTTCTCATAGGTAGGGCAAATTTCAGGTAAAAGATTTTGTGGGTGGGTTGGTGTCCTTATCCCTCCACTGGGGTTCCTGCCTGGCTACAGGAGGTGATCCTCTGAGGAGTTTCTCTCATTCTAAATCTCTGGCTTGTCCCAAAGGTGCTCCCTCCTATTGTGGTAGGCAAGACCCAGATTATTGTTTCTGGAAAATGGAGTGTAGGGAAGCCTACCTGACTTCTGCTCAGCATCTCCTGTGCTTGAACAGGGTGTATCAATCTTGAGTTTGGGTCTGAGATACAGCAGAGAGGTGGTGATGGATGTCAAGGGTGGGGTGATCTGTGAAATCCATAGGAGTCATAAACAGTGGGAAGAGGAGCTGCAGCTTGTATTCTGTTGATATACTAGGGGTTACCTTAAGAATTGTGTTTATGGTAAGAAACAAAGAGGGAAAGGTCTATGGACAGTCTACCTTATCTTCTGCCAGGTATGGCCTTCCACCTACTGACAACTTTTTACTACGTTTTCATCTCTTTTTTGTTTTTCAGTTTTCAAAAGTCTATGGCCCTGTGTTCACCCTGTACTTTGGCAGGAAGCCTGCTGTGGTGTTACATGGATATGAAGCTGTGAAAGAAGCCTTGATTGATCATGGGGAGGAATTTGCTGGAAGAGGAATCTTTCCAGTGGCTGAGAAGTTTAACAAAAACTGTGGTAAATGTCCATGAACCAATATGCCCATGTGCCTAAGTATCTATGAATCCAACTGTTCTCATGCACCTATGTGTTGAACTGTGGTCATAGGGGATGTGAGGATGGAAGGCAGACTTGAAAATTATTCAATCCCAACTTGGGTTTCTGTGTGGCAGCCACCCATCAGCCCTCTTCCTTATCTGGGAATTCGCTTCTCATTTCTGCTCTTCCTTGTAGGGGTTGTTTTCAGTAGTGGGAGGACCTGGAAAGAGATGAGACGCTTCTCACTCATGACTCTGCGAAACTTTGGGATGGGGAAGAGAAGCATTGAAGACCGAGTTCAAGAGGAGGCTCGCTGTCTTGTAGATGAGTTGAGAAAAACCAATGGTGGGTGTCCCTCATCTTTGACTTCTATATTTTGTGAGGTTTTCAAGGAATTTTGAGGCTTGCTAGAACTTTCATTCTATATTATGCCTCCGCCTTCATATGGAAATCATGATATGTAGAGAAAAATAGGAGAGCTTTTATATCTGTGATACTTGTTTTATGGTGGGATTGTGTCTGTTTTAAAGGGTCTAAGCCATCATTTCATGTCAATTTTCCCAAGTGCTTTGTTTTCAAATAGCAAAATGATTATATGAATCTATGTTGTGAGCTTATTTTCTGACTATTTAAGGATGATAATTTCCATTAGTATAAATATTAACCTCACTAGAAAACATGCTGCATGTAATCACAGCATCACATTTGTATAGAAAAGAAACCACCATTCAGTTGCCATCTGCACTAAGAGCTAAGGCTGTCCCATAGTCTTTTGGATCCAAAACATGCCTGCAAATAGCTGGTCTACCACAAGTGCTCTCACTCTTGAGCTCACAGGTGGGACCCCACTTTCGCTCCACTGACTGTCCAAGGAGAGACCCACCCTCAGCACATGGGACATGGGAGCAACAGGGCAGACTGCAACAGGATCCATCCAGTCTCAATCTGTGCCCAGAGCTAAGGCTGTCCTACAGCCATATGGACCCAAAACCTGCCTGGAGAGAGCTGGACTCCCAGAAGAACTCTCATTCCCAGTATCACAGACTCAGAGGCTCACAGGCTCACAGAAGGGACAAGCTCCAGTCAGAGACAGCAAGATGAACAAACGTGAGAGATGTCCAGATGGCAAGAGGCAGGCACAAGAAACTAAGCAACAACAACCAAGGCTAGTTGGCATCATCAGAACCCAGTTCTCCTACCACAGTAAATATTGGATACCCCAATGTACCAGAAAAGTATGATTTGGATTTAAAAATACAAATACATCAGAATGATGGTAGAGAACTTTAAGAAGGATATAAATAACTCCTGTATATAAAGAAATACAGGACACCCGCGGATCCCGGCCCGCAGCAGCTCTCCGCTCCCAGACCCGGTGAGAGAGAGACCCAACCGCCTGGTCAGGTGGGCACTCCTGAGGCTGCAGAGCGGAAGAGACCACCAACACTGTTCACCCCTGCCCACATCCCTGGCCCAAGAGGAAACTGTATAAGGCCTCTGGGCTCCCGTGGGGGAGGGCCCAGGAGCGGCAGGACCCCTGCGCCTGAGACACCGCCGGAACCTGAAAGAAACAGACCGGATAAACAGTTCTCTGCACCCAAATCCCGTGGGAGGGAGAGCTAAACCTTCAGAGAGGCAGACAAGCCTGGGAAACCAGAAGAGACTGCTCCCTGCACACACATCTCGGACGCCAGAGGAAAAAGCCAAAGACCATCTGGAACCCTGGTGCACTGAAGCTCCCGGAAGGGGCGGCACAGGTCTTCCTGGTTGCTGCCGCTACAGAGAGCCCCTGGGCAGCACCCCACGAGCGAACCTGAGCCTCGGGACCACAGGTAAGACCAAAATTTCTGCTGCACGAAAGCTGCCTGGTGAGCTTGGGACACACGGAAGCAGAATTTCTCTAGGACCGGGCACGTTCTGTGTTTAGCGGAAGTCCCACACCCGCGGATCCCGGCCCGCAGCAGCTCTCTGCTCCCAGACCCGGTGAGAGAGAGACCCAACCACCTGGTCAGGTGGGCACTCCTGAGGCTGCAGAGCAGAAGAGACCACCAACACTGCTCACCCCTGCCCACATCCCTGGCCCAAGAGGAAACTGTATAAGGCCTCTGGGCTCCCGTGGGGGAGGGCCCAGGAGCGGCAGGACTCCTGCGCCTGAGACACCGCCGGAACCTGAAAGAAACAGACCGGATAAACAGTTCTCTGCACCCAAATCCCGTGGGAGGGAGAGCTAAACCTTCAGAGAGGCAGACAAGCCTGGGAAACCAGAAGAGACTGCTCCCTGCACACACATCTCGGACGCCAGAGGAAAAAGCCAAAGACCATCTGGAACCCTGGTGCACTGAAGCTCCCGGAAGGGGCGGCACAGGTCTTCCTGGTTGCTGCCGCTGCAGAGAGCCCGTGGGCAGCACCCCATGAGCGAACTTGAGCCTCAGGACCACAGGTAAGACCAAATTTTCTGCTGCAAGAAAGCTGCCTGGTGAACTCAAGACACAGGCCCACAGGAACAGCTGAAGACCTGTAGAGAGGAAAAACTACACGCCCGAAAGCAGAACACTCTGTCCCCATAACTGACTGAAAGAGAGGAAAACAGGTCTACAGCACTCCTGACACACAGGCTTATAGGACAGTCTAGCCACTGTCAGAAATAGAAGAACAAAGAAACAATAGAGATAATCTGATGGCGAGAGGCAAGCGCAGGAACCCAAGCAACAGAAACCAAGACTACATGGCATCATCGGAGCCCAATTCTCCCACCAAAGCAAACACGGAATATCCAAACACACCAGAAAAGCAAGATCTAGTTTCAAAATCATATTTGATCATGATGCTGGAGGACTTCAAGAAAGACATGAACACACTTAGGGAAGCACAGGAAAACATTAATAAACAAGTAGAAGCCTACAGAGAGGAATCGCAAAAATCCCTGAAAGAATTCCAGGAAAACACAAACAAACAGTTGAAGGAATTAAAAATGGAAATAGAAGCAATCAAGAAAGAACACATGGAAACAACCCTGGATATAGAAAACCAAAAGAAGAGACAAGGAGCTGTAGATACAAGCTTCACCAACAGAATACAAGAGATGGAAGAGAGAATCTCAGGAGCAGAAGATTCCATAGAAATCATTGACTCAACTGTCAAAGATAATGTAAAGCGGAAAAAGCTACTGGTCCAAAACATACAGGAAATCCAGGACTCAATGAGAAGATCAAACCTAAGGATAATAGGTATAGAAGAGAGTGAAGACTCCCAGCTCAAAGGACCAGTAAATATCTTCAACAAAATCATAGAAGAAACTTCCCTAACCTAAAAAAAGAGATACCCATAGACATACAAGAAGCCTACAGAACTCCAAATAGATTGGACCAGAAAAGAAACACCTCCCGTCACATAATTGTCAAAACACCAAACGCACAAAATAAAGAAAGAATATTAAAAGCAGGAAGGGAAAAAGGTCAAGTAACATATAAAGGGAGACCTATCAGAATCACACCAGACTTCTCGCCAGAAACTATGAAGGCCAGAAGATCCTGGACTGATGTTATACAGACCCTAAGAGAACACAAATGCCAGCCCAGGTTACTGTATCCAGCAAAACTCTCAATTAACATTGATGGAGAAACCAAGATATTCCATGACAAAACCAAATTTACACAATATCTTTCTACAAATCCAGCACTACAAAGGATAATAAATGGTAAAGCCCAACATAAGGAGGCAAGCTATACCCTAGAAGAAGCAAGAAACTAATCGTCTTGGCAACAAAACAAAGAGAATGAAAGCACACAAACATAACCTCACATCCAAATATGAATATAAAGGGAAACAATAATCACTATTCCTTAATATCTCTCAATATCAATGGCCTCAACTCCCCAATAAAAAGACATAGATTAACAAACTGGATACGCAACGAGGACCCTGCATTCTGCTGCCTACAGGAAACACACCTCAGAGACAAAGACAGACACTACCTCAGAGTGAAAGGCTGGAAAACAACTTTCCAAGCAAATGGTCAGAAGAAGCAAGTTGGAGTAGCCATTCTAATATCAAATAAAATCAATTTCCAACTAAAAGTCAACAAAAAAGATAAGGAAGGACACTTCATATTCATCAAAGGAAAAATCCACCAAGATGAACTCTCAATCCTAAATATCTATGCCCCAAATACAAGGGCACCTACATACGTAAAAGAAACCTTACTAAAGCTCAAAACACACATTGCACCTCACACAATAATAGTGGGAGATTTCAACACCCCACTCTCATCAATGGACAGATCAGGGAAACAGAAATTAAACAGTGATGTCGACAGACTAAGAGAAGTCATGAGCCAAATGGACTTAACGGATATTTATAGAACTTTCTATCCTAAAGCAACAGGATATACCTTCTTCTCAGATCCTCATGGTACTTTCTCCAAAATTGACCATATAATTGGTCAAAAAACGGGCCTCAACAGGTACAGAAAGATAGAAATAATCCCATGCGTGCTATCGGACCACCACGGCCTAAAACTGGTCTTCAATAACAATAAGGGAAGAATGCCCACATATACGTGGAAATTGAACAATGCTCTACTCAATGATAACCTGGTCAAGGAAGAAATAAAGAAAGAAATTAAAAACTTTTTAGAATTTAATGAAAATGAAGATACAACATACTCAAACTTATGGGACACAATGAAAGCTGTGCTAAGAGGAAAACTCATAGCGCTGAGTGCCTGCAGAAAGAAACAGGAAAGAGCATATGTCAGCAGCTTGACAGCACACCTAAAAGCTCTAGAACAAAAAGAAGCAAATACACCCAGGAGGAGTAGAAGGCAGGAAATAATCAAACTCAGAGCTGAAATCAACCAAGTAGAAACAAAAAGGACCATAGAAAGAATCAACAGAACCAAAAGTTGGTTCTTTGAGAAAATCAACAAGATAGATAAACCCTTAGCCAGACTAACGAGAGGACACAGAGAGTGCGTCCAAATTAACAAAATCAGAAATGAAAAGGGAGACATAACTACAGATTCAGAGAAAATTCAAAAAATCATCAGATCTTACTATAAAAACCTATATTCAACAAAATTTGAAAATCTTCAGGAAATGGACAATTTCCTAGACAGATACCAGGTATCGAAGTTAAATCAGGAACAGATAAACCAGTTAAACAACCCCATAACTCCTAAGGAAATAGAAGCAGTCATTAAAGTTCTCCCAACCAAAAAGAGCCCAGGTCCAGACGGGTTTAGTGCAGAATTCTACCAAACCTTCATAGAAGACCTCATACCAATATTATCCAAACTATTCCACAAAATTGAAACAGATGGAGCCCTACCGAATTCCTTCTACGAAGCAACAATTACTCTTATACCTCAACCACACAAAGACACAACAAAGAAAGAGAACTTCAGACCAAATTCCCTTATGAATATCGACGCAAAAATACTCAATAAAATTCTGGCAAACCGAATTCAAGAGCACATCAAAACAATCATCCACCATGATCAAGTAGGCTTCATCCCAGGCATGCAGGGATGGTTTAATATACGGCAAACCATCAACGTGATCCATTATATAAACAAACTGAAAGAACAGAACCACATGATCATTTCATTAGATGCTGAGAAAGCATTTGACAAAATTCAACACCCCTTCATGATAAAAGTCCTGGAAAGAATAGGAATTCAAGGCCCATATCTAAACATAGTAAAAGCCATATACAGCAAACCAGTTGCTAACATTAAACTAAATGGAGAGAAACTTGAAGCAATCCCACTAAAATCAGGGACTAGACAAGGCTGCCCACTCTCTCCCTACTTATTCAATATAGTTCTTGAAGTTCTAGCCAGAGCAATCAGACAACAAAAGGAGATCAAGGGGATACAGATCGGAAAAGAAGAGGTCAAAATATCACTATTTGCAGATGACATGATAGTATATTTAAGTGATCCCAAAAGTTCCACCAGAGAACTACTAAAGCTGATAAACAACTTCAGCAAAGTGGCTGGGTATAAAATTAACTCAAATAAATCAGTTGCCTTCCTCTATACAAAAGAGAAACAAGCCGAGAAAGAAATTAGGGAAACGACACCCTTCATAATAGACCCAAATAATATAAAGTACCTCGGTGTGACTTTAACCAAGCAAGTAAAAGATCTGTACAATAAGAACTTCAAGACACTGAGGAAAGAAATTGAAGAAGACCTCAGAAGATGGAAAGATCTCCCATGCTCATGGATTGGCAGGATTAATATAGTAAAAATGGCCATTTTACCAAAAGCAATCTACAGATTCAATGCAATCCCCATCAAAATACCAATCCAATTCTTCAAAGAGTTAGACAGAACAATTTGCAAATTCATCTGGAATAACAAAAAACCCAGGATAGCTAAAGCTATCCTCAACAATAAAAGGACTTCAGGGGGAATCACTATCCCTGAACTGAAGCAGTATTACAGAGCAATAGTGATAAAAACTGCATGGTATTGGTACAGAGACAGACAGATAGACCAATGGAATAAAATTGAAGACCCAGAAATGAACCCACACACCTATGGTCACTTGATTTTTGACAAAGGAGCCAAAACCATCCAATGGAAAAAAGATAGCATTTTCAGCAAATGGTGCTGGTTCAACTGGAGGTCAACATGTAGAAGAATGCAGATCGATCCATGCTTATCACCCTGTACAAAGCTTAAGTCCAAGTGGATCAAGGACCTCCACATCAAACCAGACACACTCAAAGTAATAGAAGAAAAACTAGGGAAGCATCTGGAACACATGGGCACTGGAAAAAATTTCCTGAACAAAACACCAATGGCTTATGCTCTAAGATCAAGAATCGACAAATGGGATCTCATAAAACTGCAAAGCTTCTGTAAGGCAAAGGACACTGTGGTTAGGACAAAACGGCAACCAACAGATTGGGAAAAGATCTTTACCAATCCTACAACAGACAGAGGCCTTATATCCAAAATATACAAAGAACTCAAGAAGTTAGACCGTAGGGAAACAAATAACCCTATTAAAAAATGGGGTTCAGAGCTAAACAAAGAATTCACAGCTGAGGAATGCCGAATGGCCGAGAAACACCTAAAGAAATGTTCAACATTTTTAGTCATAAGGGAAATGCAAATCAAAACAACCCTGAGATTTCACCTCACACCTGTGAGAATGGCTAAGATCAAAAACTCAGGTGACAGCAGATGCTGGCGAGGATGTGGAGAAAGAGGAACACTCCTCCATTGTTGGTGGGATTGCAGACTGGTAAAACCATTCTGGAAATCATTCTGGAGGGTCCTCAGAAAATTGGACATTGAACTGCCTGAGGATCCAGCTATACCTCTCTTGGGCATATACCCAAAAGATGCCTCAACATATAAAAGAGACACGTGCTCCACTATGTTCATCGCAGCCTTATTTATAATAGCCAGAAACTGGAAAGAACCCAGATGCCCCTCAACAGAGGAATGGATACAGAAAATGTGGTACATCTACACAATGGAATATTACTCAGCTATCAAAAACAACGAGTTTATGAAATTCGTAGGCAAATGGTTGGAACTGGAAAATATCATCCTGAGTGAGCTAACCCAATCAGAGAAAGACATACATGGTATGCACTCATTGATAAGTGGCTATTAGCCCAAATGCTTGAATTACCCTAGATCCCTAGAACAAACGAAACTCAAAACGGATGATCAAAATGTGAATGCTTCACTCCTTCTTTAAATGAGGAAAAAGAATACCCTTGGCAGGGAAGGGAGAGGCAAAGATTAAAACAGAGACTGAAGGAACACCCATTCAGAGCCTGCCCCACATGTGGCCCATACATATACAGCCACCCAATTAGACAAGATGGATGAAGCAAAGAAGTGCAGACCGACAGGAGCCGGATGTAGATCTCTCCTGAGAGACACAGCCAGAATACAGCAAATACAGAGGCGAATGCCAGCAGCAAACCACTGAACTGAGAATAGGTCCCCTATTGAAGGAATCAGAGAAAGAACTGGAAGAGCTTGAAGGGGCTCGAGACCCCAAAAGTACAACAATGCCAAGCAATCAGAGCTTCCAGGTACTAAGCCACTACCTAAAGACTATACATGGACTGACCCTGGACTCTGACCCCATAGGTAGCAATGAATATCCTAGTAAGAGCACCAGTGGAAAGGGAAGCCCTGGGTCCTGCTAAGACTGAACCCCCAGTGAACTAGTCTATGGGGGGAGGGCGGCAATGGGGGGAGGGTTGAGAGGGGAACACCCATGACGAAGGGGAGGGGGGAGGGGAATGTTTGCCCGGAAACCGGGAAAGGGAATAACACTTGAAATGTATATAAGAAATACTCAAGTTAATAAAAAAAAAAAAAAGAAACAAAAAAAAAAAAAAAAAGAAATACAGGAAAACACAGGTAAACAAATAGAAACCCTTAAAGATGAAACACAAAATCCCTTAAAGAGTTACAGGAAAACAACCAAACAGGTTAAGGAACTGAACAAAAACCATCCAGAATCTAAAAATGGAAATAGAAACAATAAAGAAATCACAAAGGGAGACAATCCTGAATATAGAAAACATAGGGATCCTGGCCCGCAGCAGCTCTCTGCTCCCAGACCCGGTGAGAGAGGGACCCAAACGCCTGGTCAGGTGGGCACTCCTGAGGCTGCAGAGCGGAAGAGACCACCAACTCTGCTCACCCCTGCCCACATCCCTGGCCCAAGAGGAAACTGTATAAGGCCTCTGGGCTCCTGTGGGGGAGGGCCCAGGAGCGGCACGCCCCCGCCTGAGACACCGCAGGAACCTGAAAGAAACAGACTGGATAAACAGTTCTCTGCACCCAAATCACGTGGGAGGGAGAGCTAAACCTTCAGAGAGGCAGACAAGCCTGGGAAACCAGAAGAGACTGCTCCCTGCACACACATCTCGGACGCCAGAGGAAAAAGCCAAAGACCATCTGGAACCCTGGTGCACTGAAGCTCCCGGAAGGGGCGGCACAGGTCTTCCTGGTTGCTGCCGCTGCAGAGAGTCCCTGGGCACCACCCCACGAGCGAACCTGAGCCTCGGGACCACAGGTAAGACCAAATTTTCTGCTGCAAGAAAGCTGCCTGGTGAGCTTGGGACACACGGAAGCAGAATTTCTCTAGGACCGGACACGTTCTGTGTTTACCGGAAGTCCCACACCCGCGGATCCCGGCCCGCAGCAGCTCTCTGCTCCCAGACCCGGTGAGAGAGAGACCCAACCGCCTGGTCAGGTGGGCACTCCTGAGGCTGCAGAGCGGAAGAGACCACCAACTCTGCTCACCCCTGCCCACATCCCTGGCCCAAGAGGAAACTGTATAAGGCCTCTGGGCTCCCGTGGTGGAGGACCCAGGAGCGGCAGGACCCCTGCCTGAGACACCTCCAGAACCTGAAAGAAACAGACCAGATAAACAGTTCTCTGCACCCAAATCCCGTGGGAGGGAGAGCTAAACCTTCAGAGAGGCAGACAAGCCTGGGAAACCAGAAGAGACTGCTCCCTGCACACACATCTCGGACGCCAGAGGAAAAAGCCAAAGACCATCTGGAACCCTGGTGCACTGAAGCGCCCGGAAGGGGCAGCACAGTTCTTCCTGCTTGCTGCCGCTGCAGAGAGCCCGTGGGCAGCACCCCACGAGTGAACTTGAGCCTCAGGACCACAGGTAAGACCAAATTTTCTGCTGCAGGAAAGCTGCCTGGTGAACTCAAGACACAGGCCCACAGGAACAGCTGAAGACCTGTAGAGAGGAAAAACTACACGCCCGAAAGAAGAACACTCTGTCCCCATAACTGACTGAAAGAGAGGAAAACAGGTCTACAGCACTCCTGACACACAGGCTTATAGGACAGTCTAGCCACTGTCAGAAATAGCAGAACAAAGTAACACTAGAGATAATCTGATGGCGAGAGGCAAGCGCAGGAACCCAAGCAACAGAAACCAAGACTACATGGCACCATCGGAGCCCAATTCTCCCATCAAAACAAACATGGAATATCCAAACACACAAGAAAAGCAAGATCTATTTTCAAAATCATATTTGATCATGATGCTGGAGGACTTCAAGAAAGACATGAAGAACTCCCTTAGAGAACAAGTAGAAGCCTACAGAGAGGAGTCACAAAAATGCCTGAAAGAATGGCAAAAATCCCTGAAAGAATTCCAGGAAAACATAAATAAACAAGTAGAAGCCCATAGAGAGGAGACACAAAAATCCCTGAAAGAATTACAGGAAAACATTATTAAACAAGTAGAAGCCCATAGAGAGGAGACACAAAAATCCCTGAAAGAATTACAGGAAAACACAATCAAACAGTTGAAGGAATTAAAAATGGAAATAGAAGCAATCAAGAAAGAACACATGGAAACAACCCTGGATATAGAAAACCAAAAGAAGAGACAAGGAGCTGTAGATACAAGCTTCACCAACAGAATACAAGAGATGGAAGAGAGAATCTCAGGAGCAGAAGATTCCATAGAAATCATTGACTCAACTGTCAAAGATAATGTAAAGCAGAAAAAGCTACTGGTCCAAAACATACAGGTAATCCAGGACTCAATGAGAAGATCAAACCTAAGGATAATAGGTATAGAAGAGAGTGAAGACTCCCAGCTCAAAGGACCAGTAAATATCTTCAACAAAATCATAGAAGAAAACTTCCCTAACCTAAAAAAAGAGATACCCATAGACATACAAGAAGCCTACAGAACTCCAAATAGAGTGGACGAGAAAAGAAACACCTCCCGTCACATAATTGTCAAAACACCAAACGCACAAAATAAAGAAAGAATATTAAAAGCAGTAAGGGAAAAAGGTCAAGTAACATATAAAGGCAGACCTATCAGAATCACACCAGACTTCTCGCCAGAAGCTATGAAGGCCAGAAGATCCTGGACTGATGTCATACAGACCCTAAGAGAACACAAATGCCAGCCCAGGTTACTGTATCCAGCAAAACTCTCAATTAACATTGATGGAGAAACCAAGATATTCCATGACAAAACCAAATTTACACAATATCTTTCTACAAATCCAGCACTACAAAGGATAATAAATGGTAAAGCCCAACATAAGGAGACAAGCTATACCCTAGAAGAAGCAAGAAACTAATCGTCTTGGCAACAAAACAAAGAGAATGAAAGCACACAAACATAACCTCACATCCAAATATGAATATAAAGGGAAGCAATAATCACTATTCCTTAATATCTCTCAATATCAATGGCCTCAACTCCCCAATAAAAAGACATAGATTAACAAACTGGATACGCAACGAGGACCCTGCATTCTGCTGCCTACAGGAAACACACCTCAGAGACAAAGACAGACACTACCTCAGCGTGAAAGGCTGGAAAACAACTTTCCAAGCAAATGGTCAGAAGAAGCAAGTTGGAGTAGCCATTCTAATATCAAATAAAATCAATTTCCAACTAAAAGTCAACAAAAAAGATAAGGAAGGACACTTCATATTCATCAAAGGAAAAATCCACCAAGATCAACTCTCAATCCTAAATATCTATGCCCCAAATACAAGGGCACCTACATACGTAAAAGAAACCTTACTAAAGCTCAAAACACACATTGCACCTCACACAATAATAGTGGGAGATTTCAACACCCCACTCTCATCAATGGACAGATCAGGGAAACAGAAATTAAACAGTGATGTCGACAGACTAAGAGAAGTCATGAGCCAAATGGACTTAACGGATATTTATAGAACATTCTATCCTAAAGCAAAAGGATATACCTTCTTCTCAGCTCCTCATGGTACTTTCTCCAAAATTGACCATATAATTGGTCAAAAAACGGGCCTCAACAGGTACAGAAAGATAGAAATAATCCCATGCGTGCTATTGGACCACCACGGCCTAAAACTGGTCTTCAATAACAATAAGGGAAGAATGCCCACATATAGGTGGAAACTTAACAATGCTCTACTCAATGATAACCTGGTCAAGGAAGAAATAAAGAAAGAAATTAAAAACTTTTTAGAATTTAATGAAAATGAAGGTACAACATACCGAAACTTATGGGACACAATGAAAGCTGTGCTAAGAGGAAAACTCATAGCGCTGAGTGCCTGCAGAAAGAAACAGGAAAGAGCATATGTCAGCAGCTTGACAGCACACCTAAAAGCTCTAGAACAAAAAGAAGCAAATACACCCAGGAGGAGTAGAAGGCAGGAAATAATCAAACTCAGAGCTCAAATCAACCAAGTAGAAACAAAAAGGACCATAGAAAGAATCAACAGAACCAAAAGTTGGTTCTTTGAGAAAATCAACAAGATAGATAAACCCTTAGCCAGACTAACGAGAGGACACAGAGAGTGCGTCCAAATTAACAAAATCAGAAATGAAAAGGGAGACATAACTACAGATTCAGAGGAAATTCAAAAAATCATCAGATCTTACTATAAAAACCTATATTCAACAAAATTTGAAAATCTTCAGGAAATGGACAATTTCCTAGACAGATACCAGGTATCGAAGTTAAATCAGGAACAGATAAACCAGTTAAACAACCCCATAACTCCTAAGGAAATAGAAGCAGTCATTAAAGGTCTCCCAACCAAAAAGAGCCCAGGTCCAGACGGGTTTAGTGCAGAATTCTCTCAAACCTTCATAGAAGACCTCATACCAATAATATCCAAACTATTCCACAAAATTGAAACAGATGGAGCCCTACCAAATTCCTTCTACGAAGCAACAATTACTCTTATACCTCAACCACACAAAGACACAACAAAGAAAGAGAACTTCAGACCAATTTCCCTTATGAATATCGATGCAAAAATACTCAATAAAATTCTGGCAAACCGAATTCAAGAGCACATCAAAACAATCATCCACCATGATCAAGTAGGCTTCATCCCAGGCATGCAGGGATGGTTTAATATAGGGAAAACCATCAACGTGATCCATTATAGAAACAAACTGAAAGAACAGAACCACATGATCATTTCATTAGATGCTGAGAAAGCATTTGACAAAATTCAACACCCCTTCATGATAAAAGTCCTGGAAAGAATAGGAATTCAAGGCCCATACCTAAACATAGTAAAATCATATACAGCAAACCAGTTGCTAACATTAAACTAAATGGAGAGAAACTTGAAGCAATCCCACTAAAATCCGGGACTAGACAAGGCTGCCCACTCTCTCCCTACTTACTCAATATAGTTCTTGAAGTTCTAGCCAGAGCAATCAGACAACAAAAGGAGATCAAGGGGATATAGATCGGAAAAGAAGAGGTCAAAATATCACTATTTGCAGATGACATGATAGTATATTTAAGTGATCCCAAAAGTTCCACCAGAGAACTACTAAAGGTGATAAACAACTTCAGCAAAGTGGCTGGGTATAAAATTAACTCAAATAAATCAGTTGCCTTCCTCTATACAAAAGAGAAACAAGCCGAGAAAGAAATTAGGGAAACGACACCCTTCATAATAGACCCAAATAATATAAAGTACCTCGGTGTGACTTTAACCAAGCAAGTAAAAGATCTGTACAATAAGAACTTCAAGACACTGAGGAAAGAAATTGAAGAAGACCTCAGAAGATGGAAAGATCTCCCATGCTCATGGATTGGCAGGATTAATATAGTAAAAATGGCCATTTTACCAAAAGCAATCTACAGATTCAATGCAATCCCCATCAAAATACCAATCCAATTCTTCAAAGAGTTAGACAGAACAATTTGCAAATTCATCTGGAATAACAGAAAACCAGGATAGCTAAAGCTATCCTCAACTATAAAAGGACTTCAGGGGGAATCACTATCCCTGAACTCAAGCAGTATTACAGAGTAATAGTGATAAAAACTGCATGGTATTGGTACAGAGACAGACAGATAGACCAATGGAATAGAATTGAAGACCCAGAAATGAACCCACACACCTATGGTCACTTGATTTTTGACAAAGGAGCCAAAACCATCCAATGGAAAAAAGATAGCATTTTCAGCAAATGGTGCTGGTTCAACTGGAGGGCAACATGTAGAAGAATGCAGATTGATCCATGCTTATCACCCTATACAAAGCTTAAGTCCAAGTGGATCAAGGACCTCCACATCAAACCAGACACACTCAAACTTATGAAGAAAAACTAGGGAAGCATCTGGAACACATGGGCACTGGAAAAAATTTCCTGAACAAAACACCAATGGCTTATGCTCTAAGATCAAGAATCGACAAATGGGATCTCATAAAACTGCAAAGCTTCTGTAAGGCAAAGGACACTGTGGTTAGGACAAAACGGCAACCAACAGATTGGGAAAAGATCTTTACCAATCCTACAACAGATAGAGGCCTTATATCCAAAATATACAAAGAACTCAAGAAGTTAGACCGCAGGGAAACAAATAACCCTATTAAAAAATGGGGTTCAGAGCTAAACAAAGAATTCACAGCTGAGGAATGCCGAATGGCTGAGAAACACCTAAAGAAATGTTCAACATCTTTAGTCATAAGGGAAATGCAAATCAAAACAACCCTGAGATTTCACCTCACACCTGTGAGAATGGCTAAGATCAAAAACTCAGTTGACAGCAGATGCTGGCGAGGATGTGGAGAAAGAGGAACACTCCTCCATTGTTGGTGGGATTGCAGACTGGTAAAACCATTCTGGAAATCAGTCTGGAGGTTCCTCAGAAAATTGGACATTGAGCTGCCTGAGGATCCAGCTATACCTCTCTTGGGCATATACCCAAAAGATGCCTCCACATATAAAAGAGACACGTGCTCCACTATGTTCATCGCAGCCTTATTTATAATAGCCAGAAAATGGAAAGAACCCAGATGCCCTTCAACAGAGGAATGGATACAGAAAATGTGGTACATCTACACATTGGAATATTACTCAGCTATCAAAAACAACGATTTTATGAAATTCGTAGGCAAATGGTTGGAACTTGGAAATATCATCCTGAGTGAGCTAACCCAATCACAGAAAGACATACATGGTATGCACTCATTGATAAGTGGCTATTAGCCCAAATGCTTGAATTACCCTAGATCCCTAGAACAAACGAAACTCAAGACGGATGATCAAAATGTGAATGCTTCACTCCTTCTTTAAATGAGGAAAAAGAATACCCTTGGCAGGGAAGGGAGAGGCAAAGGTTAAAACAGAGACTGAAGGAACACCCATTCAGAGCCTGCCCCACATGTGGCCCATACATATACAGCCACCCAATTAGACAAGATGGATGAAGCAAAGAAGTGCAGACCGACAGGAGCCGGATGTAGATCGCTCCTGAGTGACACAGCCAGAATACAGCAAATACAGAGGCGAATGCCAGCAGCAAACCACTGAACTGAGAATAGGTCCCCTGTTGAAGGAATCAGAGAAAGAACTGGAAGAGCTTGAAGGGGCTCGAGACCCCAAAAGTACAACAATGCCAAGCAACCAGAGCTTCCAGGGACTAAGCCACTACCTAAAGACTATACATGGACTGACCCTGGACTCTGACCCCATAAGTAGCAATGAATATCCTAGTAAGAGCACCAGTGGAAGGGGAAGCCCTGGGTCCTGCTAAGACTGAACCCCCAGTGAACTAGTCTATGGGGGGAGGGCGGCAATGGGGGGAGGGTTGGGAGGGGAACACCCATAAGGAAGGGGATGGGGGAGGGGGATGTTTGCCCGGAAACCGGGAAAGGGAATAACACTCGAAATGTGTATAAGAAATACTCAAGTTAATAATAATAAAAAAAAAAAAAGAAAACATAGGAAAGAGATCAGGAGTCAGATACGAAAGCATTACCAAAAGAATGTAAAAGAGAACCTCAGAGGTAGAAGATTGATAGAAAAACATTGACACAGGCATCAAAAGAAATGCAAAATGAGGGGTTGGGGATTTAGCTCAGTGGTAGAGTGCTTGCCTAGCCACCCCAAGGCCCTGGGTTAGGTCCCCAGCTCTGAAAAAAAGAAAAAAGAAAAGAAAAAAAAAAGAAATGTAAAATGCAAAAACCTCCTAAACCAAAGCATCCAGGAAATCCAGGACAAAATAAGCAGACCAAACCTAAGGATAATAGGTCTACAAGAGAATGAAGATTCCCAACTTAAAAGGCTAGAAAATATCTTCAACAAAATTATGAAAGAAAACTTCCCTAACCCAAAGAAAGAGATGCTCATGATCATAAAAGAAGCCTACATTACTCCAAACACAATTTACCAGAAAAGAAATTCCTCTCGTCACATAATAGTCAAAACACCAAATGCACAAAACAGAGAAAGAATATTAAAAACAGTAAGGGAAAATGGTCAAGTAACATACAACCTGCAGACCTATCAGAATTACACCAGACTTCTCTCCAGAGATTATGAAAGCCAGAAGATCCTGGGCAGATGTCATACAGACGCTAAAAGAACACAAATGCCAGCCCATGCTGCTATATTTAGCAAAACTCTCAATTACCATATATGGAGAAACCAAGATAGTACATGACTAAACCAAATTTACACAATATCTTTCCACAAATCCACCCTACAAAGGATAATAGATGGAAAACTCCAACACAAGGAAGGAAACTACACCCGAGAGAAAGCATGAACATAATCTTCTTGCAACAAATCCAAAAGAGGATAGTCATACAAACATAATTCCATCTCTAACAACAAAAATAACAGAAAACAACAATCACTATTTTTTAACATCTCTTAACATCAATGGACTCAATTCCATAATAAAATACATAGGCTAACAAACAGGATACCTAAAAAGGACTCAACATTGTGACATATAGGAAATGCACCTTAGGGACAAAGACAGATACTACCTAAGAGTAAAAGGCTGGGAAAAAGTTTTCCAAGCAAATAGTCCCAAGAAACAAGTTGGAGTAACCATATCAAATAAAATCAAATTTCAAATAAAAGTTATCAAAAAGACATGTAAGGACACTTCATACTTATCAGAAGAAAAATCTAGCAAGATAAACTCTCAATGTTGAATATCTATGCTTAACATGCAAGGGCACCCACATTCATAAAAGAAACTTTACTAAAGCTCAAAGCATATACTGCACCTCACAAAATAATAGTGGGAGACTTCAACACACTATTCTCATCAATGGACAGACTATGGTAACAGAAACTAAACAGAGACCCAGTGAAACTAACAGATGTTCTGAATCAAATGGATTTAACAGATATCTATAAAACAGTTCATCCTAAAACAAAATAATATCCCTTCTTCTCAGCACCTCATGGTGCCATCTCCAAAACTTACCACATAATTGGTCACAAAACATTCCTCAACAGATACAAGAAGGTTGAACTAATCCAGTGCATCCTATCAGATCACCATGGAATAAGGCTGGTCATCAATAACAACCAAAACAACAAAAAGCACACAATTATATGGAAGCTGAACAACCCTTTACTCAATGGTCAAGAAGAAATAAAGAAAACAGACTTTTTAGAATTTAATAAAAATGAAGGCGCAGCATACCCAAATTTATGGGATACAATGAAAGCAGTGCTAAGTGGAAAACTCATAGCTTCGAGTACCTCCAAAACGAAACTGGAAATAGCATACACTAACAGCTTGATAGCACACTTGAAAACTTTAAAACAAAAGGAAGCAAATTCACCTAAGAGGAGTAGAAGGCAGGGAATAGTAAAACTCAGGGCTGAAATCAACAAAGTGGAAACAAAAAGAACAATTCAAAGAATCAACAAAAGCAGGAGCTGGCTCTTGGCGAAAATCAACAAGATGGATAAACACTTGGCCAGACTAACCAGAGGGCACAGAAAGAGTATCAAAGGTAACAAAATCAGAAATGGAAAGGAAGATATAACATCAGAAACTTAAGAAATTCAAAAAATGTATTCCTACTATAAAATTCTATACTCATCAAAACTGGAAAATACGGATGAAAGACAATTTTCTAGACAGAAACCAGTAACCAAAGTTAAATCAGGATCAGATAGGCCATCTAGAGTCCCCTAAAGACATAGAAGGAGTTTTTAAAAGTCTCCCAACCAATAAAAGCCCAGGACCAGATGGGTTATTGCAGAATTCAATCAGACCTTCAAAGAAACCTAATACTAATACTTTTCAAACTATTCCACAAAATAGAAAGAGAAAGAACACTATCCAATTGATTCTTGGAAGTCACAATTATGTTTAAACTTAAGCCAAAAATTCCCAACAAAGAAAGAGAATTTCAGAAAAATTTCCCCTATGAATATGCAAAAATGCTGAATAAAATTCATGCAAACAGAACCAAGAACACTTCAAAACAATCAGACATCATAGTCAAGTAGGCTTCATTCCAGGGATGCAATGATGGCTCAATATACAGAAATTTATCAACTTAATCCACATATAAACACCTATAAGGGTGAACCAAATTATCAAGGGAAGAAATACAAGGACAAGGGTGGAGCATGGAGTGAAGAAAAGGTCATCCAGAGACTGCCCCACCTGTGGATCCATTCCATATGCAGCCACCAAACCCAGTCATTATTGCTGTTGCCAAGAATTGCTGGCTGACAGGAGCCCGATATGGATGTCTTTTTAGAAGGTCTGCCAGAGTCCTACTTATTACAGATGAAGATGCAGCTAACCATTGTACTGAGCACTGGGACCCCAATGGAGGAGTTAGAGAAAAGACTGAAGGAACTGAAAGGGTTTTCAACCCCATAGAAAGAACAAGAATATCAATTAACAAGACCACACCAAGAGTTCCCAGGGACTAATCTCCTGACCAATGTGTACATATGGAGGGACCCATGTCTATAGCCCCACAGGTAGCAGAGGATTCCATTTTCCTTCATCAATAGGAGGAAAAGCCTTTGGCCCTGGGATGTCTCCCCAATGTAGGGGATTGACAGTGTGTTTGGGTGAGAGTGAGAGGGTGGGAGTTGGAGGGTCATCATCCATGCTTGGGGAGGTGTAAGGGGTATGGAAGAGTGGGGAACGGGGATAACATTTGAAATGTAAAATAGCCAAGAAAATAAAATTAAAAAGTCAAAAAGAAAAATAAACCATGTAGCACAATTGTCTTTGATTGGACTATATTGTACAACCAATATATGTTACATCCATGCATAAAATTCTGATAGAATTTTGCTGTGTAACACTTTTTTGCATGGCTTATCTTAATAAAGATTTATCAGTTTATGTTCTATTGAAATAATAGCACAACTTATAAAAATTAGAATAAATTACTTATGCTATTGATTTATATTTTTGAATAAATGTATATGATTTTAAACATCAATGCTCAATATCAGTGGTTGGTATAACTAGGTTTCATTATTGGCTCTATCTTCATGTATTTATCTCATTTCCTTTTATTTGATGTATTAGGCATTGCAAATTTATAACAATAATTGTTTTCTTTCATTCTCAGGTTTAGAAAGTTTTTAAGTACTTGTCACAATGAAACATGACCTGGTTTTGAAATGCTGTCTTTCACATTAAGTGACAGAAGAGAAAAAAGTCAGATTTCTATTCTGAGTCACACATACATCCATGCTTCTTTAGGAAAGTTTATTTTGTTCTTTGACATAACAAAATATTTATTGAGAGAATATTTCCGACAATGCTATATTGTTTAATGTACATCAAATTTGAATGATTAACTCAATTTCTTATTATCTAACATCCCAATATTTATTCAAAGTACTTATAAAAAAGCCGATTTTTAATTTTTTTTTGTATAATTTCTTTGGCACTGGGGGCAGATTTCTTTCCTTTGTTTTTTTTTAATTGGATGTATTTTATTTATATTTCAAATGTTATTCCCTTTCCCTTAAGTCGCCTATCCCCTCCCATTCCCCTTCTCCAAAGTACTTTTAATTCAAGTTATTTTTATTTTAGGTTTCAAGTTTTCTACGTCTTTTATTGATTTGATTATAAAGTCCTCCTCAAACAATACACAAATGTTAAAATGTAATAATGTTAAATGATGATGGACATTTTAGGTACTTCTGTTGCTATAATAAAATACCTGACAAAAGCATCCAAAGGAGAATAATTTGGGATTATAGTTTTTGGTTATAATCTATCATGGTGGAATTTCACAGAAGGGGAACTTGAATCACTTCCTGATTACTCCATGGTCCCTGGCACATATGTAGCACAGGAGTACCTTGTCTGGCCTCAGTGGGAGAGGATGGGCTTAATCCTGTACAGACCTGATACTCCAAGGAAGGGGAATGCTGGGGAGGTTGAGGTGGGGGTAGGTGGGTGTAAGCAGGGAGGGTGGGTAGGGGAGCACACTCTTATAGGCAAACAGAGTAAAGAACTTTGAGAGGGGGACAGGAAGGGGCAACATTTAGAATGTTAATAAATAAAATAATTTATAAAAATATAAATAAATATGAAGTATAATCATGAAAAAGTGGTCCTGCTTAGCCAACTCCCTTCAATTTATGAAGTCCAGGACCTAAGCCTATGGAATGGTGCTAATCAATGGGATGGGTCTTCCCACTCCACTGGTATGTCTAGAAGCTCTTCTTCCTTGTGATATGAGAGCCTGTCACAATGATAATCAATATTAAGCAACTTAGACATTTAGTTCCCTTTAAATGGGGGGAAATTATAAGGAGTTTTTGAAATAAAAGAAAGAATTAAAATTTTATCTATTTATTACTTTTGTTTTCTTTCTTTTTGGGGACATCTTTCAAATCAAGATTGTCATCAAATAAAGGCTCTCATCTTAATTTTGCTCTAAGAAATCAGTTTTATATTTAATACCTATTTATATAATTTTCATGTCGTATAACATAGATGCCTTTCATTTTCATGTTAGTTTTCCCAATACATGAACTTGACAATCTCTATTTACTATATCCTACTGGCTAAAGACATGAATCTTTTAACTGCTACATATAAGTGTTTCTAGAATTCCATATCCCCCCCCCCCACTTTTTGGAGGGTAATGTTTTTTCTCTTTCATTTTTATTAGTTCTTTGAGAAGTTTGTACGGTGCATTTTGATCATACTCATCCCCAAAATGTTCCCAGATCCATATTGCCTTCCATCCCCATTCATCTTTGTATTGTGTTGTTTAGAGCCTTGACAAACAGACATGACTAACTTCTAGCTTTGGATTGCTAAAGATTTGCAGTCTTTTTCCTCTTTGTAAAAGAGCAGACACCTTGTTTGAAAGGCCAGCCAATAGAGGTATGAAAATAGAACTGAGCATACTTAAATTCATGACTTAGATAGCAGGCCAGGTCAATGAACTTAAATAAATGTAAAAATGGTACAGAGGTGTAGTCCATACTGTTATGTCTATCAGACCATATGTGGGTAAGACTTGCTTAAATTATCATCAGTTTCTTTATCTGCTAAGAGATATCATTTTGTGCACACATATATATTTCAGTATCGTTTTATAATTGTTCCCAATCCTTTAGGTGTACCCTGTGATCCCACCTTCATCCTGGGCTGTGCTCCTTGCAATGTCATCTGCTCCATTGTTTTCCAGAATCGTTTTGATTATAAAGATCAGGAATTTCTTGCCCTAATAGACATCTTAAATGAAAATGTAGAGATTCTGAGTTCTCCTTGGATTCAGGTGAGTTTATGTTTCTGTTTTAAAAACCCAACCTGACCATACCCAACCCAACACACACCACACCACACCACACCACACCACACCACACCACACCACACCACACCACATGAAACAACAACCACTTAGAGATATAGGTTCCATGAAATTTCAAAAAAAGATTTAGAGAAATGAAGGCTTAACCGTGGGCTGGTAGAACACTGTTCACTGATATAAATTATCAGGTCAATGCTTAGAAGATGCCTACATAATTGAGTGGATATTTATTTCATTGTTGAAATTTTCTGTTAGCAGCAAGGCTTATGCTTCATTAAATATTAGAGACCTGGTCATCAAAACACTTAGCAGAAACATCATAATTTGCAATAAGAATATTTTCTTCAAGTAGAGACAGTGATTGGGGTTGAAACTGCTAGGAACCCTGGAATATAGCACTAGTATTTAATCAACAGGCAACAACTTAAGTAGCCATATAGTTGGCATAGGAGTGACAAAATATTTGAGTAGTGTCTTGATCCCATCAAATTTTTCCTGTTGCTGAGCTGGCAATATCTTCAAACACTTCAAATATCTTCTAAACACTGTTGGTATGTTAATTTTTCTTTTAATTAACATTTTAATTGATTTACATTTCAAATGTTATCCCATTTCCTGGTTTCCCTTCCATAAACTCACTATCCCATCTCTCCTCCCCCTGCTTCTATGAGGGTGCTTCCCCAACACTCACTACCTTCCCCATTCTTACATTCCTCTACATGGGGGAATCTAGCCTTCACAGGACTCTTCTTCCATTGACACCTGAGAATGCCATCCTCTGATACATATGTGGCTGGAGTCATGGGTCCTTCCATGTGTACTCTTTGGTTGGTGGTTTCATCCCTGGGATCTCTGATGAGTTTGGAGGGTTGATATTTTTGTTCTCCCTATGAGGTTGCAAACCCCTTCAGCTCTTTCAGTCCTCTTTCCAAATCCTCCATTTGGGACCCAGTGCTCAGTCCAATGGTTGAGTGCAAGCTTCTGTAATTGTTAGAATCTGGTAGAACCTCTCAGGAGACAGCTTTATTAGGCTCCTGTCAGCATTCACTTCTGGCCTTCCTGCAATAGAGTCTGGATTTAATGACTATATGGGATGGACTCCTAGGTGGTGCAGTCTCTGGACGACCTTTCCTTAAGTCTCTGCTCCACACTTTGTCTCCATATTTCCTCCTGTGAATATGTTGTTCACCCTTCTAAGAAGGACTGAAGATTCAACACTTAGGTCTTCCTTTTTCTGAGCCCCATGTGGTCTATGAATTGTATCTTAGGTATTTGAAGCTTTTGGGCTAATATCTACTTATCAGTGATTACATAGCATGTATGATTTTGTGATTGGTTCACCTCACTCAGGATGATATTTTCTAGTTCCAATCCATTTGTCTAAGAATTTCATGAAGTCATTGTTTACTTTTTTTTGGACATTTTTATTTACATTTCAAATTTTATTCCTTCTTCCAGTTTCTCGTCCATAAACCCCCTATCCCATCCCTCCTTATAGAAGCCTTCCTTCTATGAGGGTGTTCCCTCACCCACCTAACCACCCCTGCCCACCTCCCTTCCCAGTCATTTCCCTACACTGGTGGATCCAGACTTGGCAGAAACAAGTGCTTCTCCTCTCATTGGTGCCCAACAAGGCCATCCTCTGCTACATATGCAGCTGGAGCCATGGATCTGTCCATTTGTACTCTTTGGGTGGTGGTTCAATCCATGGGAACTATGGTTGGTTGGTATTGTTGTTCTTATTGAGTTGCAAGCCACTTCAGCTCCTTCAATCCTTTCTCTAACTCCTCCAATGGGGAATCTGTTCTCAGTTCAATGGTTGGCTGTGAGCATCCGCCTCTGTATTTGTCATACTCTGGCAGAGCCTCTCAGGAGCCAGCTATTTAAGGCTCCTGTCAGTATGCACTTGGAATCAACAAAATTGTCTGGGTTTGGTGGCTATATGTATATGGTCTGGATCCCCAGGTGAGGCAGGCTCAGAATGGCCATTCCTTCAGTCTCTGCTCTAAACATCTACTCCATCAGGTAGATGTACCACATATTCTGTATCTATTCCTCTGTTGAAGGACCTCTGTATTCTTTCCATCTTCTGGCTATTATAAATAAGAAAGCTATCAACATATTGGAGCAGGTGTATTTTTTATATATTAGAGCATCTTTTGGGTATATGAGGAGGAGTGGTATAGCTGGTTCCTCAGGTAGTACTATATTCACTTTTCTGAGGAGCCACCAGACTGATTTCCCTAGTGGTTGTACCAGTTTGCAATCCCACCAGCAATGGGGGAAAGTATCTCTTTCTCCACATTCATGCCAGGATTTGCTGTCATCTGAGTTTTTGATCTTATCCATTCTGACTAGTATGAGATAGAATCTCAGGGTTGTTTTGATTTGCATTTCCCTGATGAGTAAGAATGTTGAACATTTCTTTAGGTGTTTCTCAGTCTTTCAATATTCCTAGCTTGAGAATTCTTTGTTTAGCTCTATACCTCATTTGTTAATAGGGTTATTTGATTCTCTGGAGTCTAACTTCTTGTGTTCTTTGCATATATTAGATATTAGCCCTCTATAGAATATAGGATTGGTAAAGATCTTTTCCCAATCTGTTGGTGGCTAATTTGTCCAGTTGATCATGTCCTTTGCCTTACAGAAGCTTTGCAATTTTATGAGGTCCCATTTGTCTATTGTTGATTTTAGAGCATAAGCCATTGGTGTTTTGTTCAGGAAATTTTCCTGTGCTCATGTGTTTGAGGCACTTCCCCACTTTGGCTTCTATTAGTCTCAGTGTATCTGTTTTTATGTGCAGGTTCTGGATCCACTTGAACTTGAACTTTGTATAAGGTGAAAAAAATGGATCAATTTGCATTCTTCTACAGGCTGAAATCCGGTCAAACCCACACTATTTGTTGACAACAAATAGTTGTCAAATCTTTTTTTTCCCACTGGATGGTTTTAGCTCCTTTGTCAAAGATCAAGTGATCATAGGTGTGTGGGTTCATTTCTGGGTCTTCAATTCTATTCCATTGATCTACCTGCTTGTCTTTGTATCATACCATGCAGTTTTTATCACAATTGCTCTGTTATACAGCTTGGAGTCAGGGGTAGAAGTTCTTTTATTGTTGAGAATATTTTTCACTATCCTGGGTTTTATTTTAAATATTTTTTATTCACATATTTTTACATTCCAGATTTTATTCCAGTCCTGGTACACATCCCCCGACCCCGAACAGTTCCACATTCCATAACTCCTCCCCCCTTTGCCTCCACAAATATGTCCCCTACCCCACCCACACCTCAAGACCTCTAAAGTTCCTGAGGGCTCCACTTTTTTCTCTGACTGAACCCAGACCTGTGAGTCCTCTGCTGTATATGTGTTGGAGGCCTCATCTAAGCTGGTTTATGCTGCCTGTTTGGCGATCCAGGGTTTGAGAGGTCTCAGGGGTCCAGGTTAATTGAGGCTGCTGGTCCTCCTACAGGGTTGCCTCAGTTTCCATCTTTTCCCTAATTCACCCAGAGGAGTCAGCAGCTTCTGTTCATTGGTTCAGTGCAAATATCTGCATCTGACTCTTTCAGCTGCTTGTTGGGTCTTTTGTTGGGCCTCAGTTCCACTTGGGAGGGAAGAAAGCAACCACAAGGGGGGAGGGAAGGAGGGACAGAGGAAGGAAAGGAGATGAGGGGGGGCATGATCTGGTACTGGGTGGGGGAAAAGGTCTGAAGTCATGATAGGTCCCTTTTTGTGAACACCCCATAGCCTCAGTAATTGTGGCAGGTCTTGGGGCCTTCCCTTGAGCCTGATCCCACTTTGGGCCTGTCATTGGACCTTCTTTTCCTCAGGCTTTTCTCCATTTTCATCCCTGCAATTTTTTTCAGACAGGAAGAATTATGGGTCAGAACTTTGACTGTGGGATAGCAATCCCACCCCTCACTTGATGCCCTGTCTTTATGCTGGATTTGGTTTTAGTAAGTTCCCTCTCTCCACTGTAGGGCACTTCATCTAGGGTCCTTCCCTTTAAGTCCTGAGAGTCTCTCACTTCCCAGGTCTCTGGTACATTCTGGAGAATTCTCCCCACTTCCTATGTCCTGAAGTTCCCTGTTTCTATTCTTTGTGCTAGCCCTCAAGGCTTCAGTCCTTTTTCCCCACCCAGTACTAAATCATGCTCCCCTCATCTCCTTTCCTTCCTCTGTCCCTCCTTCCCTCCTCCCTTGTGGTTCTGAGGAACTGAGGCATTCTCTCTTGGATCCTTAAGCTTGTTGAAATTTTGAGTTCTGTGGACTGTATCTTGGGTATTCTGTAAATCCCCCCCCCCCAATTTCCACTTATTAGTGAAAACATACCATGTATGTCCTTTTGGGTCTGAGTTATCTCACTCAGGATGATATTTTTTAGTTCTACCATTTGCCTGCAAAACTCAGGATGTGCTCATTTTTAATAGCTGAGTAGTATTCCATTGTGTAAAGAAACCACATTTTTTGTATCCAGTCTTCTGTCGTGGGACATCTGGGTTGTTTCTGGCTTCTGGCTACCACAAATAAGGCTGCGATGGACATAGTGGAACATGTGCCCCTATGGCATGGTGGAGCATCTTTAGGGTATATTCCCAAGACTGGTATTTCTGGATCATTAGGTAAGTCTATTTCCAATTTTTTGAGGAAACTCCAAATAGATTTCTAGAGTGGTGGTAACATTTTGCAATCCCACCAGCAATGGAGGAGTGTCACTCTTTCTCCACATCGTCACCACCTTGTGTTGTTACCTGAGGTTTTGGCCTTAGCCATCTGACTGGTGTAAAGTAGAATCACAAGGTCATTTTGATTTCCATTTCTCTCATCACTAAGGACTTTGAACATTTCTCTAGGTGCTTCTCTGCCATTCAAGATTCTTTTGTTGTGAATTGTCAGTTTAGTTTTATACCCCATTTTTGATTGGGTTATTTGTTTTTTTGGTGGTTAGC
Organism: Rattus norvegicus; assembly: GCF_021556685.1. NCBI lineage: Eukaryota > Metazoa > Chordata > Mammalia > Rodentia > Muridae > Rattus > Rattus norvegicus. The sequence continues at coordinate 249,872,983 of NC_141534.1, forward strand.
TCCTTGAGTTCTTTATGTGTTTTGGATATTAGCCCTTTATCAGATATGGGGTTAGTGAAGATGTTTTCCCAATCTGTAGGATGTTGATTTGTCTTATTGACTATGCCCTTTGTCTTACAGAAATTTTCCAGTTTCTTGATCTTAGAGTGAGCCATTGGAGTTCTGTTTAGCAATTTTCCCCCTGTGAAAGTAAGTTCAAGGCTCTTTCCCACTTTCTCTTCTATTAGATTCAGTGTGTCTAGTTTTATGTTGAAGTCCTTCATCCACTTGCACTTGACCTTTGTGTATAGTGAAAAATATGGGTCTATTTTCATTTTTTAGCATACAAACTGCCAGTTAGATCAGCACCATTTACTGAAGATGCTCCCCCCCCCCATTGTATATTTTTGGTTTCTTTGTCAAATATCAAGTGTATGTAAGTGTGTGGTTTTATTTCTGGGTCTTCAATTTTAGTCCATTGATTAACCTTTGCGTCTCTGTACCAATACCATGCACTTTTTATCACTACTGCCTTGCAGTAGAGCTTGAGGTCAGAGATGGTGATTCACCCAGCAGTTCTTTTATTGTTAAGAATTGTTTTTTTGCTACTCTTGGATTTTTTGACTTTTCAGATGAATTTGATAATTGCTTTTTCCATGTGTTTGAAGAATTGTGTTGGGATTTTGATGTGGACTGCATTAAATCTGTAGATTGCCTTTGGTAGGGTGGCTATTTTTACTATGTTAATTCTGCCAATCCATGAGCATGGGAGATCTCTGAGGTCTCCGAGATCTCTGAGGTCTCTGAGGTCTCTGAGGTCTTCTTTCACTTCTTTCTTGAATTCTTATCATAATGATCTTTCAGTTGTTTGGTTAGAGTAGCACGAAGATATCTAATATCATCTGTGGCTATTGTGAAGGGAGTTGTGTCCCCCTTTTCCTCCAGTCCATTTATCATTTGCATAAAGGAAGGCTACTAATTTATTTCAGTTAATTTTATATCCGGCCACATTGCTGAAGTTATTTATCACATTGGGGCTCTTTCCAGATTCTGGCTATTATAAATTAGACTGATACAAACATAGTGGAGCATGTGTCTTTGTAGTAGTTTGGAGCTTCATTTGGGGATATAAACAGGTGTGGTATAGCTGGGTCCTCAGGCAGTGCAATGTCCAATGTTCTGAGGAAAGTCCAGACTGATTTCCAGAGATTGTACTAGTTTGAAATCCCACCAACAGTGTTCTTCTTTCTCCATATCCTCTCCAGCATCTGTTGTCACCTAAGTTTTGATTTTAGCCTTTCTGACTAGTATGAGGTGGAATCTCAGGGTTATTTTGATTTGCATTTCCATGATGACTAAGAATGTTGAACATTTCTTTAGGTACTTCTTAGTCATTCAATATTCCTCAGCTAAGAATACCTTGTTTAGCTCTGTTCCCCATTTTTAATAGGGTTATTTGGCTCTCTGGAGTATAACTTCTTGAGTTATTTGTATATATTGGATATTATCCCTCTATTGGATGTACGATTGGTAAAGATCTTTTCCCAATCTATTGGTTCCTAATGACAGTGTCATTTGCCTTACAGAAGCTTGGTAGTTGTATGAGGTCCTATTTGTTGATTCTTGATCTTAGAGATAAGTCATTGGTTTTTTGTTCAGGAAATTTTCCCCAGTGCCCATGTGCCCCAATTTTTCTTCTATTAGTTCGAATGTATCTGGTTTGAGGTTGAGGTCCTTTATCCATTTGGACTTAAGCTTCGTACAAGTCAGTAAGAATGGGTTGATTTACATTCTTCTACATGCTGACCTTCAGTACCATTTGTTGAAACTGCTATCTTTTTTCCGCTGGACAGTTTTAGCTCCTTTGTCAAATATCATGTGACTATAGGTGTGTGGGTTTCTTTCAATTCTATTCCACTGATCTACCTGCCTTTATCTGTACCTATACCATACAGTTATTTTTTTATCACTATTGCTATGTAATACTGCTTGAGGTTAGGGATGGTGATTCTCCCAGAATTTCTTTTATTGTTGTAGATAGTTTTTGCTATTCTAGGTTTTAGGTTATTTCAAATGAATTTTGCAAATTGCTCTTTCTAACTCTATGATGAATTGAGTTGGAATTTTGATGGGGATTGTATTGAATTTGTAGATTGCTTTTTGCAAAATGGCCATTTTAGTATATTAATCCTGCATTCCTTGAGCATTAGAAGTCTTTGCATTTTCTGAGATCGTCATCAGTTTCTTTCCTCAGAGATATGAAATTCTTGTCATATAGGTCTTTCACTTGCTTCATTAGAGTCACACCGAGGTATTTTTTATTTATAACTATTGTGAATGGTGTCATTTCCCTAATTTATTTCTCTGCCTGTTTATCCTTTGAGTAGAGGAAGGCTACTGATTTGTTTAAGTTAATTTTATACAAAGCCACTTTGCTTAAGTGGTTTATCAGGCTTAGTCATTCTCTGGTCGAACTTTTGGAGTCATTTAAGTATACTATCATATCATCTGCCAACAGTGACATTTTGACTTCTACCTTTGCAATTTGTATCCCTTTGACTCCTTTTTGTTGTCTGTTTCCTCTGGCTAGGATTTCAAGTACTATATTGAATAAGTAGGAAGGGAGTGGGCAGCCTTTCCTAGTCCCCTATATTAGTGGGATTTCCTCAAGTTTTTCTCCATTTAGTTTAATGTTGGCTACTGGTTTGCTGTATATTACATTTACTATGTTTAGGTATGGGCCTTGAATTCCTATTCTTTCCAGGACTTTTATCATGAAGGGGTGTTGAATTTTGTCAAATGCTTTCTCAACATCTAATGAAATGAACATGTGTTTTTTCCTTTGAGTTTATTTATATGGGGAATTACATTGATGGAATTCCATATATTGAACTATCTCTGCATCCCTGGGATGAAGCCTACATGATCATGATGGATGATCACTTTGATGTGTTCTTGGATTTGGTTTGTGAGAAGTGTTTTGAGGATTTTTTGCATCAATATTCATAAAGGAAATTGGTCTGAAGTACTCTTTCTTTGTGTGGTTTAGGTATAAGCCTAATTGTGGCTTCATAAAAGGAATTTAGTAGTGCTCCTTCTGTTTTTAGTTCATGGATAATTTGGACAGTATTGGTACGAGGTCTTCTATGAAGGTTGGATAGAATTCTGCTCTAAACCCATCTGGTCCTGGGCTCTTTTTGGTTGGGAAACTTTTAAGAACTGCTTCTATTTTTTTTTTTTAGGATTTATAGGATTGTTTAGATAGTTTATCTGATCCTTATTTAACTTTGGTACTTGGTATCTGTTTAGAAAGGACTGAAAGAGCTTGAAGGGGCTTGAGACCCCATATGAACAACAGTGCCAACCAACCAGAGCTTCCAGGGACTAAGCCACAACCCAAAGACTATACATGGACTGACCCTGGGCTCTTTATTAACTTGAGTATTTCTTATTTACATTTTGATTGTTATTCCCCTTCCCGGTTTCCAGGCCAACATCCCCCTAACCCCTCCCTTTCCCCTTCTGTATGGGTGTTCCCCTCCCCATCCTCCCCCCATTACCACCCTTCCCCCCAACTCTCACGTTCACTGGGGGTTCAGTCTTGGCAGGACCAAGGACTTCCCCTCCCACTGGTGCTCTTAATAGGCTATTCATTGCTACCTATGAGGTTGGAACCCAGGGTCAGTCCATGTATAGTCTTTGGATAGTGGCTTAGTCCTGGAAGCTCTGGTTGGTTGGCATTGTTGTTCATATGGGGTCTTGAGCCGCTTCAAGCTCTTTCAGTCCTTTCTAAGATTATTTCTCCCTGTTTATTTCTGATTTGGGTAATTTGGATACACCCTCTGTGCCCTCTGGTTAGTCTGGCTATGGATTTATCTCTCTTGTTGATTTTCTCAAAGAACCAGCTCCTGGTTTTGTTTACTCTTTATATAGTCCTTTTTGTTTCTACTTGGTCAGTTTCAGCCCCGAGTTTGAGTATTTCCTGCCTTCTACTCCTCTTGCATTTGCTTCTTTTTGTTCTAGAGCTTTTACATTTGCTGTCAATTTGCTAATGTATGCTCTCTCCTGTTTCTTTTTGGAGGCACTCAGAGCTATGAGTTTTCCTCTTAGCCATACTTTCATTGTGTCCCATAAGTTTGAGTATGTTATGCCTTCATTGTCACTAAATTCTAAAAAGTCTTTAATTTCTTTCTTTATTTCTTCCTTGATCAAGTTATCATTGAGTAGGCCATTGTTCAATGTCCATGTATATGTTGGTTTTCTCTCTTTATTGTTGTTATTGAAGACCAGCTTTAGTCTGTGGTGATCTTATAGGATGCATTGGATTATTTCAATCTCCTTGTATCTGTTGAGGCCTGTTTTGTGACCGATTATATGGTCAATTTGGAGAAGGTATCATGAGTTGCTGAGAAGAAGGTATATCCTTTTGTTTTAGGATGAAATGTTCTATAAATATCTGTTAAATCCATTGGGTTCATAACTTCTGTTAGTTTCTCTATGTCTCTGTTTAGTTTCTGTTTCCATGATCTGTACATTAATGAGAGTGAGGTGTTGAAATCTCCTTCTATTATGTGTGGGGTGAAATATGTGCTTCCATGATTATAAAGTGTCTTTCCGCATCTTTCTTGATAACTTTTGGTTAAAAGTTGATTTTATTCAATATTAAAATGACTACTCCAGCTTGTTTCTTCGGACCATTTGCTTGCAAAGTTTTTTCCAGCCTTTTAGTCTGAGGTAGTGTCTGTCTTTGAGATGTGTTTTCTCTATGCAGCAAAATGTTGGGTCCTCTTTACATCTCTGGTCTGTTAGTCTATGTTTTTATTAGGGAATTTAGTTTATTGATGGGTTTATCATGAAATATCTTGGTTTTTCCTTCTATGTTAATTGAGAGTTTTGCTGGATACAGTAGCCTGGGCTGGGATTTGTGTTCTCTTAGGGTCTGTATGATATCTGCCCAGGATCTTCTGGCTTTCATAGTCACTGGTTAAAGTCTCATGTAATTCTGATAGTTCTGCCTTTATATGTTACTTGACCTTTTTCCACTCCTGATTTTAATATTCTTCTTTTGTTTTGTACATTTGGTGTTTTGACTTTCATCTGACAGGAGGAATTTTTTTTTCTGGTCCAATTTATTTCAAGTTCTGTATGCTTCTTGTTTGTTTATGGGCATCTCTTTCTTTAGGTTAGGGAAGTTATTTTCTATCATTTTGTTGAAGATATTTACTGGCTCTTAAGTTGGGAGTCTTAGCTCTCTTCTATACCTATTATCTTTAGGTTTGATCTTCTCATTGTGTCCTGGATTTTCTGAATGTTTTGGATTAGGACGTTTTTTCATTTTACATTATCTTTGATGGTTGTGTCAATGCTTTCTATGTTATCTTCTGCCCCTGGGATTCTCTCCTCTATCTCTTGTATTCTGTTGGTGATGCTTGTGTGTATGACTACTGATCTCTTTCATAGTTTTCAATCTCCAGTGTTGTCTCTCTTCATGATTTTTTATTGTTTCTATTCACCCTTTTAAACCCCGGATGGTTTTGTTCAATTCCTTCACCTGTTTTCTTGTGTTTTCCTGTAATTTTTAAAGGGATTTTTGTGTTTCATCTTGGCTTCTACATGTTTACCTGTGTTGTTCTGTATTTTTTAAAGGGAGTTATTTATGGCCTTGTTAAAGTCCTCTATCATCATCATGAGATGTGATTTTAAATCCAAATATTGCCATTTCGGTGTGTTTGGATATCCAGTATTTGCTTTGTTGGGGTAACAGGGCTCTGATTATCCTAAGCATTCTTGCTTTCTGTTGCTTAGGTTCCTGCCCTTGCCTCTCTCCATTAGGTGGTCTCTGGTGTTAGCTGGCCTTGCTCTTTCTGACAGAGGCTTGACCCTCCTGTAGACATGTTTTCTTCCAGCCAGATCTGGGTAGAAAGAGCTGTGGGACTGTTCATCTCTGGGTGCAGGCAGAAACAAGTAGGGTCTTGCCCCAGAGTGCTCCTGGGTTTGTTTGTCCTGAGGGCTCTAGGTGGGTCACTTGGAGCAGAAGATTGGTCTTACCTCTGCTCTTAGACAGACAGGTAGATCAGTGGAATAGAATTGAAGACCCAGAAATGAGCCTACACATATGATCACTTGATATTTGACAAAAGAGCTCAAACCATATAGTGGAAAAAAACAGCATTTTCAACAAATGGTGCTAGTTCAATCGAAGGTAAGAATGTAGAAGAATACTAATTGATCCATTCTTTTTTCCATATACAAATCTTAAGTCCAAGTAGATTAAGGACATCCACATAAAACCAGATACACTAAAACTAATAGAAGAAAAATTTGGGAAGAGCCTTGAACACATAGGCATAGGGGAAAATATCCTGAACAAAACACCAATGGCTTATGATCTAAGATCAAGAATTGACAAATGGGACCTCATAATACTGCAAAGCTTCTGTAAGGCAAAAGACACTGTCATTAGAACAAAACAGCAACCATATATTGGGAAATGATATTTACCAATTCTACATCCAACAGACAGCTAATATTCAATATATACAAAGACTCAAGAATTTAGACTCCAGAGAGTCAAATTACCCTATTAAAAATGGGGTACAGTGCTAAACAAGATATTCGCTGTTGAGGAACATCTAATGACTCAGAAATACATAAGGAAATGTTCAACATCCTTTGTCATCATGGAAATGCAAATCAAAACAAGCCTAAGATTCTACCTCAGACCAGTCAGAATGTGTAAGGTCAAAAACTCAAGTGACAACAGATGCTGGCAAGAATGTGGAGAAAGAGGAACACTCCTCCATTGTTGATGGGATTGAAAGCTGGTCAAACCATTCTGGATATTAGTGTGGAGCCTTCTCAAAAAATTGGACATTTTACCACCTGAGGACCCAGCTATTCCACTCCTGGACATATACCCAAATGGTGCTTGATATACAACAAGAACACATAGTCTACTCTGTTCATAGCAGCTTTATTTATAAGAGCTAGAAGGTGGAAAGAACCCAGATGCCCTTGAACAGTGGAATGAATACAGAAAATGTGGTACATTTACAGAATGGAGTACTACTCATTTACCAAAACTATGAATTCATGAAATTCATAGGCAAATGAATGGAACTAGAAAATATCCTGAGTGAGGTAACCCAATCATAAAAAACACACAGGGTATGCACTCACTGATAAATGAATATTAGCCCAAAAGCTCAAATTACCTATGATACAATCCACAGAGCACATGAAGTTCAGGAAGGAAGACAAAAGTTTGGATGCTTCTGTCTGTCTTAAAAATATTCATCGGAGGAGATATGGAGACAAAGTTTGGAGCAGAGACTGAAGGAATAGTAGACAGTATTGCTGAAGCCACGAAGTGCATGCCGACAGGAGCCTGGTATATCTGTCTCCTGAGAAGCTCAGCCAGAATGTGACAAATACAGAGGTGAATGATAGAAGCAAACCATTGACCTGAGAAAGGGGTCCACGTTGGAGGAGTTAGAGAAAGGGTGGAAGGAGTTGAAGGGGCTGGCAGCCCCATTAGAACAACAATACCAACCAATCAGAGCTCCCAGGAAGAAAATCACTACCCAAAGACTACCCATGGACAGACCCATGGCTCCAGCTTTATATGTAGCAGAGGATGGTCTTGTTGGGCACAATGAAAGGAGAAGCCATTGGTCCTTGCAAGGCTGAACCCTCCTTCCCCAAGTGTAGGGGAGTATCAGGGCAGGGAGGAGGGCAGGGGGTGGCTGGAGAGGGGGAACACACTTATAATGGGAGAGGGCGGGATAGGGGGCTTATAGATGGGAAACAGCGAAAGAGAATAACATTTGAAGGCAAATAAAAAATATCCAGGGTGGGGGGAGGACCAGCTAGAAGTGGATTGGTATTCAGCATGTGGGGTTTTGTGGCCATGGTGAGTCCCAGAGTCCAAGGCCCCCAGCAGCATCTGTGGGATTTCGGGGCTGAATTCATACAAAATGTTAAATGCAGTGGATCCTTTGGAATGTCTCAGGGTATAGCCTCTTCTGGGGAGCAGACTAGCTAGCAGTCTGTCCCAGCAGAAAAGAGGAGGTGGCAGAGGCTATCCGGTTTTGTTTTTGTTTTGTTTTTTCTTATTCCAAATATATTTGCAAATTGTTCTTTCTTACTCCATGAAGAATTGAGTTGGAAATTTGATGGGGATTGCTTTGAATCTGTAGATTGCTTTTAGCAAGGTGCCAGTTTTTACTAGATTAATGCTGCCAATCCATGAGCATGGGAGATCTTTTCAGTTTCTGAGATCTTCAATTTCTTTCTTCAGAGACTTGAAGTTTTTTTGTCATAGGATCTTTCACTTGCTTGGTTAGAGTCACACCCAGGTATTTTATATTATTTGTGACTATTGTGAAAGCTGTCACTTCCCTCATTTCTTTCTTAGCTTGTTTATCCTTTTGAGCAGAGGAAGGCTACTGTTTTATTTGAGTCAAGTTTTGTCCAGCCAATTTGTTGAAGTTGTTTATCATGTTTAACAGTTTCTGATGTAATTTTCTGGGGTCGTACATATATTATCATTTCATTGCAAATATTGAAATTTTAACATTTACCTTTCCAATCTGCGTCCCTTTGATTTCCTTTTGTTGTATAATTTCTCTGGGTAGGACTTCAAGTGCTATATTAAATAGGTAGGGAGAGATTAGGCAGCCTTGTCTAGTCACTGATTTTAGTGGCATGGCTTCAAGTTTCTCTCTTGATGTTGGCCACTGGTTGGCTGTATATTACTTTTACTATGTTTAGGTATGGGCCTTGAATTCTTTATCGTTCCAAGACTTTTATCATGATGGAGTGTTGAATTTTGTCAAATGCTTTCTCAGCAGTTAATGAAAGCATCATGTGGTATTTTTTCTTTGAGTTTGTTTTATAGTGGATCACATTAATGGATTTCTGTATATTGAACTATCCCTGTATCCCTGGGATGAAGCCTACTTGATCATGATGGATGATCATTTTGTTGTGTTCTTGGATTCAATTTGAGAGAATTTTATTGAGTATTTTTGCATCAGTATTCATAAGAGAAATTGGCCCAAAGTTCTCTTTCTTTGTTGGGTCTTTGTTGTCATTTAATTATAAACGTAATTGTGGCTTCATAGAATGAATTGAATATTATTTCTTCTGTTGCTATTTTATGGAATAATTTGGGAGTATTAGTATTAGGACTTATTTGATGGTCTGATAGAATTCTGCACTAAACTGATCTGGTCTGGGGCTTCTTTTTGATTGGGAGGCTTTTTTTTCCATGTGGAGAGGTTTAATGAGAGAAGAAGAAGAGAGAAGAGGAAAGGAGGCTAGCCATGGGCATATGGGGGAGGGGGAGGGAGTATGGGGAGAAAAGAGACAAGGAAGAGCAGAGAAGAACAGAGAGAACAAGTCGGGAGACATTTTTAATGACTGCTTCTATTCCTTTAGGGATTATGGGAGTGTTTAGATGGTTTATCTGATTCTGATTTAACTGGTGTCTGTCCAGGATATTTTCCATTTCCTCCAGATTTTCCAATTTTGTTGAGTATAGACTTTTGTAGTAGGATCTGTTGATTTTTTTCAACTTTTTCCTGGTTTCTGTTGTTTGTCTCCCTCTTCATTTCTGATTATGTTAATTTGGATACACTCTCTGTGCTCTCTGATTAATCTGGCTAAGGGTTTATCTATCTTGTCAAGTTTCTCAAAGAACCAGCTCCTGGTTTTGTTGATTTTGTTTCTATTCAGTTGATTTCAGCCCTGAATTCGATTGTTTCCTGTCATTACTCCTCTTGGGTTTATTTGTTTCTTTTTGTTCTAGAACTTTTAGGTGTGCTGTCAAGCTGATAATGTATGTTCTCTCCTGTTTCATTTTGGAGGCACTCACAGCTATAAGTTTTCCTCTTAGCACTACTTTCATTGTGTCCCATAAATTTGGGCATGCTGTGACTTCATTTCTATTGAGTTCTAAAAAGTCTAAAAAGTCTTCATTTTCTTTATTTCTTCCTTGACTAAGTTATCATTGAGTAGAATGTATTCAGCTTCCATGGACTTTCTGTTGATTGAAGAACAGCCTTATTCCATGGTCATCTGATAGGATGCATGGGATTATTTCAATCTTCTTATATTTGTTGAGACCTGTTTTGGGACTGATTATATGATCAATTTTGGAGAAAGTCTTATGATATTCTGAGAAGAAAGTATATTCTTTTGTTATAGCATGAAATGTTCTATAGGTATCTGTTAAAACCATTTGGTTCATAACTTCTGTTCCTTTCACTGTATCTCTGTTCAATTTCTGTTTCCATGATCTATCCATTGATGAGAGTGGAATGTTGAAGTCTCCAACTATTATTGTTTGAGGTACATTCTGTTCTTTTATCTTTAGTAAAGTTTCTTTTATGAATGTGGTTGCCATTGCATTGGGATAATAGTTGTCTAGAATTGAGAGTTCAGCTTGATGGATTTTTCCTTTGATGAATTTGAAATGTCCTTCCTTATCTTTTTTAATAACTTTTCTTTGAAAATAGATCATATTCAATATTAGAATAGCTGCTTCAACTTTTTTGAGGGGACCATTTGATTGGAAAATGTATTTTCCAGTCTTTTACTCTGAGATAGTGTCTGTTTTTCTCACCGTGCTTTGTTTTTTGTATGGAGCAAAATGCTGTGTCCTGTTAATTTATCCAGTTTGTTAGTCTATGTCTTTTTTTTTTTTTTACCTAACATTTTTTCCCTCTTTATTAAATTGGGTATTTCTTATTTACATTTCAATTGTTATTCCATTTCCAGATTTCCAGGCCAACATCCCCCTAATCCCTCCTCCTCCCCTTCTATATGGGTGTTTCACTTCTCATGCTCCCCACTTAACTGCCCTCCCCAACCATCCTGTTCACTGGGGGTTCAGTCTTGGCAGGACAAAGGGATTCCCCTTCCACTGGTGCCCTTACTAGGTTATCCATTGCTACTTATGAGGTTGGAGCCCAGGGTCATTCCACGTATAGTCTTTGGGTAGTTGCTTAGTCCCTGGAAGCTCTGTTTGGTTGGCATTGATATTCATATAGGGTCTCAAGCCCCTTAAAGCTCTCTCAGTCCTTCTTCTGAATCCTTCAATGGGGGTCCCGTTCTCAGTTCCATGGTTTGCTGCTGTCAGTCACCTGTGTATTTGATGTATTCTGGCTGTGTCTCTCGTTAGAGATCTACATCTGGTTCCTGTCAGCCTGCACTTCTTTCCTTCATCCATCTTGTCTAATTGGGTGGCTGTATATGTATGGGCCACATGTGGGGCAGGCTCTGAATGGGCATTCCTTCAGCCTCTGTTCTAAACTTTGCTTCCCTATTCCCTGCCAAGGGTATTCTTGTTCCCTTTTTAAAGAAGGAGTGAAGCATTTGATTATTTCCTTCCTTCTACTCCTCCTGGGTGTATTTGCTTCTTTTTGTTCTAGAGCTTTTAGGTGTGCTGTCAAGCTGCTTATATATGCTCTCTCCTGTTTCTTTCTGCAGGCACTCAGAGCTATGAGCTTTCCTCTTATCACAGCTTTCATTGTGTCCCATAAGTTTGGGTATGTTGTACCTTCATTTTCATTAAATTCTAAAAAGTCTTTAATTTCTTTCTTTATTTCTTCCTTGACCAGGTTATCATTGAGTAAAGCATTGTTCAACTTCCACGTATATGTGTTCTTCCCTTATTGTTATTGAAGACCAGCTTTAGCCTGCGGTGGTCTGATAGGACACATGGGATTATTTATATGCTTCTGAATCTGTTGAGGCCTTTTTATGACAGATTATATGGTCAATTTTGGAGAAAGTACCATGAGGTGGTGAGAAGAAGGTATATCCTTTTGTTTTAGGATAAAATGTTCTATACACACCTGTTAAGTCCATTTGGTTCATGATTTCTCTTAGTATGTCTATGTCTCTGTTTAATTTCTATTTCCCTGATCTGTCCATTGATGAGAGTGGGGTGTTGAAATCTCCTACTATTACTGCATGAGGTGCAATGTGTGCTTTGAGCTTTAGTAAGGTTTCTTTTATTTATGTAGGTGCCCTTGTATTTGGAGCATAGAAATTTAGGATTGAGAGTTCATCTTGGTGGATTTTTCTTTTGATGAATATGAAGTGTCCTTCCTTATCTTTTTTGATGACTTTTGGTTGAAAATCTATTTTATTCGATATTAGAATGTCTACTCCAGCTTGTTTCTTCAGACCATTTTCTTTGAAAGTTGTTTTCCAGCCTTTTACTCTGAGGTAGTGTCTATCATTGTCTCTGAGATGTGTTTTCGGTAGGCATCAAAATGTTTGATCCTCATTGCATATCCAGTTTTTTTTTTATTAACTTGAGTATTTCTTATATACATTTCAAGTGTTATTCCCTTTCCCGGTTTCCAGGCAAACATCCCCCTCCCCGCTCCCCTTCCTTATGGGTGTTCCCCTCCCAACCCTCCCCCCATTGCCGCCCTCCCACCATAGACTAGTTCACTGGGGGTTCAGTCTTAGCAGGACCCAGGGCTTCCCCTTCCACTGGTGCTCTTACTAGGATATTCATTGCTTCCTATGGGGTCAGAGTCCAGGGTCAGTCCATGTATAGTCTTTAGGTAGTGGCTTAGTCCCTGGAAGCTCTGGTTGCTTGACATTGTTGTACTTTTGGGGTCTCGAGCCCCTTCAAGCTCTTCCAGTTCTTTCTCTGATTCCTTCAATAGGGGACCTATTCTCAGTTCAGTGGTTTGCTGCTGGCATTCGCCTCTGTATTTGCTGTATTCTGGCTGTGTCTCTCAGGAGCGATCTACATCCGGCTCCTATCGGCCTGCACTTCTTTGCTTCATCCATCTTGTCTAATTGGATGGCTGTATATGTATGGGCCACATGTGGGGCAGGCTCTAAATGGGTGTTCCTTCAGTCTCTGTTTTAATCTTTGCCTCTCCCTTCCCTGCCAAGGGTATTCTTTTTCCTCATTTAAAGAAGGAGTGAAGCATTCACATTTTGATCATCCATCTTGAGTTTCGTTTGTTCTAGGGATCTAGGGTAATTCAAGCATTTGGGCTAATAGCCACTTATCAATGAGTGCATACCATGTATGTCTTTCTGTGATTGGGTTAGCTCACTCAGGATGATATTTTCCAGTTCCAACCATTTGCCTACGAATTTCATAAACTCGTTGTTTTTGATAGCTGAGTAATATTCCATTGTGTAGATGTACCACATTTTCTGTATCCATTCCTCTGTTGAAGGGCATCTGGGTTCTTTCCATTTTCTGGCTATTATAAATAAGGCTGCGATGAACATAGTGGAGCACGTGTCTCTTTTATATGTTGAGGCATCTTTTGGGTATATGCCCAAGAGAGGTATAGCTGGATCCTCAGGCAGTTCAATGTCCAATTTTCTGAGGAACCTCCAGACTGATTTCTAGAATGGTTTTACCAGTCTGCAATCCCACCAACAATGGAGGAGTGTTCCTCTTTCTCCACATCCTCGCCAGCATCTGCTGTCACCTGAGTTTTTGATCTTAGCCATTCTCACTGGTGTGAGGTGAAATCTCAGGGTTGTTTTGATTTGCATTTCCCTTATGACTAAAGATGCTGAACATTTCTTTAGGTGTTTCTCAGCCATTCGGCATTCCTCAGCTGTGAATTCTTTGTTTAGCTCTGAACCCCATTTTTTAATAGGGTTATTTGTTTCCCTGCGGTCTAACTTCTTGAGTTCTTTGTATATTTTGGATATAAGGCCTCTATCTGTTGTAGGATTGGTAAAGATCTTTTCCCAATCTATTGGTTGCCGTTTTGTCCTAACCACAGTGTCCTTTGCCTTACAGAAGCTTTGCAGTTTTATGAGATCCCATTTGTCGATTCTTGATCTTAGAGCATAAGCCATTGGTGTTTTGTTCAGGAAATTTTTTCCAGTGCCTATGTGACCCAGATGCTTCCCTAGTTTTTCTTCTATTAGTTTGAGTGTGTCTGGTTTGATGTGGAGGTCCTTGATCCACTTGGACTTAAGCTTTGTACAGGGTGATAAGCATGGATCGATCTGCATTCTTCTACATGTTGCCCTCCAGTTGAACCAGCACCATTTGCTGAAAATGCTATCCTTTTTTCATTGGATGGTTTTGGCTCCTTTGTCAAAAATCAAGTGACCATAGGTGTGTGGGTTCATTTCTGGGTCTTCAATTCTATTCCATTGGTCTATCTGTCTGTCTCTGTACCAATACCATGCAGTTTTTATCACTATTGCTCTGTAATACTGCTTGAGTTCAGGGATAGTGATTCCCCCTGAAGTCCTTTTATTGTTGAGGATAGCTTTAGCTATCCTGGGTTTTTTGTTATTCCAGATGAATTTGCAAATTGTTCTGTCTAACTCTTTGAAGAATTGGATTGGTATTTTGATGGGGATAGCATTGAATCTGTAGATTGCTTTTGGTAAAATGGCCATTTTTACTATATTAATCCTGCCAATCCATGAGCATGGGAGATCTTTCCATCTTCTGAGGTCTTCTTCAATTTCTTTCCTCAGTGTCTTGAAGTTCTTATTGTACAGATCTTTTACTTGCTTGGTTAAAGTCACACCGAGGTACTTTATATTATTTGGGTCTATTATGAAGGGTGTCGTTTCCCTAATTTCTTTCTCGGCTTGTTTCTCTTTTGTATAGAGGAAGGCAACTGATTTATTTGAGTTAATTTTATACCCAGCCACTTTGCTGAAGTTGTTTATCAGCTTTAGTAGTTCTCTGGTGGAACTTTTGGGATCACTTAAATATACTATCATGTCATCTGCAAATAGTGATATTTTGACCTCTTCTTTTCCGATCTGTATCCCCTTGATCTCCTTTTGTTGTCTGATTGCTCTGGCTAGAACTTCAAGAACTATATTGAATAAGTAGGGAGAGAGTGGGCAGCCTTGTCTAGTCCCTGATTTTAGTGGGATTGCTTAAGTTTCTCTCCATTTAGTTTAATGTTAGCAACTGGTTTGCTGTATATGGCTTTTACTATGTTTAGATATGGGCCTTGAATTCCTATTCTTTCCAGGACTTTTATCATGAAGGGGTGTTGAATTTTGTCAAATGCTTTCTCAGCATCTAATGAAATGATCATGTGGTTCTGTTCTTTCAGTTTGTTTATATAATGGATCACGTTGATGGTTTTCCCTATATTAAACCATCCCTGCATGCCTGGGATGAAGCCTACTTGGTCATGGTGGATGATTGTTTTGATGTGCTCTTGAATTCGGTTTGCCAGAATTTTATTGAGTATTTTTGCGTCGATATTCATAAGGGAAATTGGTCTGAAGTTCTCTTTCTTTGTTGTGTCTTTGTGTGGTTTAGGTATAAGAGTAATTGTGGCTTTGTAGAAGGAATTCGGTAGTGCTCCATCTGTTTCAATTTTGTGGAATAGTTTGGATAATATTGGTATGAGGTCTTGTATGAAGGTTTGAGAGAATTCTGCACTAAACCCGTCTGGACCTGGGCTCTTTTTGGTTGGGAGACCTTTAATGACTGCTTCTATTTCCTTAGGACTTATGGGGTTGTTTAACTGGTTTATCTGTTCCTGATTTAACTTCGGTACCTGGTATCTGTCTAGGAAATTGTACATTTCCTGAAGATTTTCAAGTTTTGTTGAATATAGGTTTTTATTGTAAGATCTGATGATTTTTTGAATTTTCTCTGAATCTGTAGTTATGTCTCCCTTTTCATTTCTGTTTTTGTTAATTTGGACGCACTCTCTGTGTCCTCTCGTTAGTCTGGCTAAGGGTTTATCTATCTTGTTGATTTTCTCAAAGAACCAACTTTTGGTTCTGTTGATTCTTTCTATGGTCCTTTTTGTTTCTACTTGGTTGATTTCAGTTCTGAGTTTGATTATTTCCTGCCTTCTACTCCTCCTGGGTGTATTTGCTTCTTTTTGTTCTAGAGCTTTTAGGTGTGCTGTCAAGCTGCTGACATATGCTCTTTCCTGTTTCTTTCTGCAGGCACTCAGCTCTATGAGTTTTCCTCTTAGCACAGCTTTCATTGTGTCCCATAAGTTTCGGTATGTTGTATCTTCATTTTCATTAAATTCTAAAAAGTTTTTAATTTCTTTCTTTATTTCTTCCTTGACCAGGTTATCATTGAGTAGAGCATTGTTCAGTTTCCACGTATATGTGGGCATTCTTCCCTTATTGTTATTGAAGACCAGTTTTAGGCCGTGGTGGTCCAATTGCACGCATGGGATTATTTCTATCTTTCTGTACCTGTTGAGGCCCGTTTTTTGACCAATTATATGGTCAATTTTGGAGAAAGTACCATGAGGAGCTGAGAAGAAGGTATATCCTTTTGCTTTAGGATAGAATGTTCTATAAATATCCGTTAAGTCCATTTGGCTCATGACTTCTTAGTCTGTCGACATCACTGTTTAATTTCTGTTTCCATGATCTGTCCATTGATGAGAGTGGGGTGTTGAAATCTCCCACTATTATTGTGTGAGGTGCAATGTGTGTTTTGAGCTTTAGTAAGGTTTCTTTTACGTATGTAGGTGCCCTTGTATTTGGGGCATAGATATTTAGGATTGAGAGTTCATCTTGGTGGATTTTTCCTTTGATGAATATGAAGTGTCCTTCCTTATCTTTTTTGTTGACTTTTAGTTGGAAATTGATTTTATTTGATATTAGAACGGCTACTCCAGCTTGCTTCTTCTGACCATTTGCTTGGAAAGTTGTTTTCCAGCCTTTCACTCTGAGGTAGTGTCTGTCTTTTTCTCTGAGGTGTGTTTCCTGTAGGCAGCAGAATGCAGGGTCCTCGTTGCGTATCCAGTTTGTTAATCTATGTCTTTTTATTGGGGAGTTGAGGCCATTGATATTGAGAGATATTAAGGAATAGTGATTATTGCTTCCCTTTATATTCATATTTGGATGTGAGGTTATGTTTGTGTGCTTTCATTCTCTTTGTTTTGTTGCCAAGACGATTAGTTTCTTGTTTCTTCTAGGGTACAGCTTGCCTCCTTATGTTGGGCTTTTCTATTTATTATCCTTTGTAGTGCTGGATTTGTAGAAAGATATTGTGTAAATTTGGTTTTGTCATGGAATATCTTGGTTTCTCCATCAATGTTAATTGAGAGTTTTGCTGGATACAGTAACCTGGGCTGGCATTTGTGTTCTCTTAGGGTCTGTATGACATCAGTCCAGGATCTTCTGGCCTTCATAGTTTCTGGCGAGAAGTGTGGTGTGATTCTGATAGGTCTGCTTTTATATGTTACTTGACCTTTTTCCCTTCCTGCTTTTAATATTCTTTCTTTATTTTGTGCGTTTGGTGTTTTGACAATTATGTGACGGGAGGTGTTTCTTTTCTGGTCCAATCTATTTGGAGTTCTGTAGGCTTCTTGTATGTCTATGGGTATCTCTTTTTTTAGGTTAGGGAAGTTTTCTTCTATGATTTTGTTGAAGATATTTACTGGTCCTTTGAGCTGGGAGTCTTCCCTCTCTTCTATACCTATTATCCTTAGGTTTGATCTTCTCATTGAGTCCTGGATTTCCTGTATGTTTTGGACCAGTAGCTTTTTCTGCTTTACATTATCTTTGACAGTTGAGTCAATGATTTCTATGGAATCTTCTGCTCCTGAGATTCTCTCTTCCATCTCTTGTATTCTGTTGGTGAAGCTTGTATCTACAGCTCCTTGTCTCTTCTTTTGGTTTTCTATATCCAGGGTTGTTTCCATGTGTTCTTTCTTGATTGCTTCTATTTCCATTTTTAATTCCTTCAAATGTTTGATTGTGTTTTCCTGTAATTCTTTCAGGGATTTTTGTGTCTCCTCTCTATGGGCTTCTACTTTTTTATTTATGTTTTTCCTGGAATTCTTTCAGGCATTTTTGCGATTCCTCTCTGTAGGCTTCTACTTGTTCTCTAAGGGAGTTCTTCACGTCTTTCTTGAAGTCCTCCAGCATCATGATCAAAAATGATTTTGAAACTAGATCTTGCTTTTCTGGTGTGTTTGGATATTCCATGTTTGTTTTGATGGGAGAATTGGGCTCCGATGGTGCCATGTAATCTTGGTTTCTGTTGCTTGCGTTCCTGCGCTTGCCTCTCGCCATCAGATTATCTCTAGTGTTACTTTGTTCTGCTATTTCTGACAGTGGCTAGACTGTCCTATAAGCCTGTGTGTCAGGAGTGCTGTAGACCTGTTTTCCTTTCTTTCAGTCAGTTATGGGGACAGAGTGTTCTGTTTTCGGGCGTGTAGTTTTTCCTCTCTACAGGTCTTCAGCTCTTCCTGTGGGCCTGTGTCTTGAGTTCACCAGGCAGCTTTCTTGCAGCAGAAAATTTGGTCTTACCTGTGGTCCCGAGGCTCATGTTCGCTCGTGGGGGTGCTGCCCACGGGCTCTCTGCAGTGGCAGCAACCAGGAAGACCTGTGCCGCCCCTTCCGGGAGCTTCAGTGCACCAGGGTTCCACATGGTCTTTGGCTTTTTCCTCTGGCGTCTGAGATGTGTGTGCAGAGAGCAGTCTCTTCTGGTTTCCCAGGCTTGTCTGCCTCTCTGAAGGTTTAGCTCTCCCTCCCACGGAATTTGGGTGCAGAGAACTGTTTATCCGGTCTGTTTCCTTCAGGTTCTGGCGGTGTCTCAGGCAGGCGTCCTGCCGCTCCTGGGCCCTCCCCCACGGGAGCCCAGAGGCCTTATACAGTTTCCTCTTGGGCCAGGGATGTGGGCAGGGGTTAGCAGTGTTGGTGGTCTCTTCCGCTCTGCAGCCTCAGGAGTGCCCACCTGACCAGGCATTTGGGTCTCTCTCTCACGGGGTCTGGGAGCAGAGAGCTGCTGCGGGCCGGGATCCGCGGGTGTCGCATATCCAGTTTGTTAATCTGTGTCTTTTTATTGAGGAATTGACTCCATTGATGTTGAGAGATATTAAGTAATAGTGATTGTTGATTCCTGTTATATTCATGTTTGGATGTTAGATTATGCTTCTGTGCTTGTGTTCTGTTTGTTTTGCTGCAGAACTATTAGTTTCTTGATTTTTCTAGGGTATAGCTTGCCTCCTTGTGTTGGGCTTTACCATTTATTATCCTTTGTAGCGCTGGATTTGCAGAAAGACACTGTGTAAATTTGGTTTTGTCATGGAATTTCTTGGTTTCTCCATCTATGTTAATTAAGAGTTTTGCTGGATACAGTAACCTGGGCTGGCATTTGTGCTCTCTTAAGGTGTGTTTTACATCTATCCAGGATCTTCTGGCTTTCACAGTCTCTGGTGAGAAGTTTGGTGTAATTCTGATATGTCTGCCTTTATATGTTATTTGACCTTTTTCCCTTACTGCTTTTAATATTCTTTCTTTGTTTTGTGCATTTGCTGTTTTGACTATTATGTGATGGGAGGAGTTTCTTTTCTGGTCCAATCTATTTGGAATTCTGTAGGCTTCTTGTATGTTTATGGGCATCTCTTGCTTTAGGTTAGGGAAGTTTTCTTCTATGATTTTGTTGAAGATATTTCCAGGTCCTTTGATTTGGGAATCTTCAATCTCTTCTATACCTATTATCCTTAGGTTTGATCTTCTCATTGTGTCCTGGATTTCTTGTATGTTTTGGATCAGTAGCTTTTTCTGTTTTACATTATCTTTGACAGTTGAGTTGATGATTTTTATGGAATCTTCTGCTCCTGAGATTCTCTCTTCTATCTCTTGCATTCTGTTGGTGATACTTGTATCTATGGCTCCTTGTCTCTTCCTTTGGTGTTCTATATCCAGGGTTGTCTCCCTTTGTGTTTTCTTTATCACTTCTATTTCCATTTTTATTTCTTTCATTTGTTTGATTGTGTTTTCCTGTAATTCTTTCAGGGATTTTTGCATTTACCGTCTATAGGCTTCTGCTTGTTTATTTGTGTTTTCCTGCATTTCTCTAAGGGAGTTCTTCATGTCTTTCTTGAAGTCCTCCATCTTCATGATCAAATGTAATGTTAAATTCAGATCTTGCTTTTCTGATGTGTTTGGATACTCAGTGTTTGCTTTGGTGGGAGAATTGGGCTCCGATGAAGCCATGTAGTCTTAGTTTCTGTTGCTTGGGTACCTGTGCTTGCCTCTTTCCATCACATTGTCTCTGGTGTTACCTTTTTCTGCTATTTCTGACAGTGGTTAGACAGTCCTGTAGGCCTGTTTGTCAGGAGTGCTGTAGACCTGTTTTCCTGTTCTCTTTCAGCCAGTTATGGGAACAGAGTGTTCTGCTTTCAGGTGTGTAGTCTTTCCTGTCTACTGGTCTTCAAGTGTTCCTGTGGGCGTGTGTCCTGAGTCTACCAGGCAGGTCAGTGTGAGCAGAAAAGTTGATCTTTTCTCTGGTCTCAGGCCTGGTGTCACTTCTCACACCTGGTTTCAACTCTCAGTGGGGGCAGCCACTAGAAGGTCCTGCCCCCCCTTCACTTGGGACCCTGTGCACAGGGGGCCCAGTTGGTGCCAGGCATTGTCCTCTAGAGTCAGAATTGTGGGCAGTGAGTAGTTTCCTCTGGCTTCCCAGGCATGTCTG
Source organism: Rattus norvegicus (assembly GCF_021556685.1). Classification (NCBI taxonomy): domain Eukaryota; kingdom Metazoa; phylum Chordata; class Mammalia; order Rodentia; family Muridae; genus Rattus; species Rattus norvegicus. Next base: position 249,893,405 of record NC_141534.1, read on the forward strand.
CCCCTCTGAAAGTCTAGCTCTCCCTCCCAAGGGTTTTGGGTGCCGGGAGCTGTTTGACCAGGTCTTTTCAGATCCAGATGCTGTCTGGACTTCAGCATTGAGTGCCCCTATCTTCCTGTTTCCAGAGGCCCTATACAGTTTCCTCTTTGGCCAAGAATGTGGGCAAGGGTGGGCAGTACTGGTGTTCCTTCCTGCCCTGCAGTCTCTGGAGTGCCTACCTTTCTGGGCAGTGAGCTCTCTGCTCCCAAAACCCTTGGGAGCAGAGAGCTCTGGGCCGGGATCAGTGAGGTTTGGGTCCCAGCTAGAAAGCGGAAGTGCCCGGTCCCAGAGGCATTTTGCCTTTGAGAGTCCTGAGTCCACCAGGCTGGTCACTTGGAGCAGAAAAGTTGGTCTTACCTCTGGTCTTGAGCCTGGAGTTGCTTCTCTGAGCCAGTGTTTCAGCTCTCCGTGAAGGCAGCAACCAGAAGGGCCCGCCCCGCCTTTGCTCAGGACCCTGTGCATAGGGGGCCCAGATGGTGCTAGGTGTTTTCCTCTAGTGTCAGAAATGTGGGCAGAAAGTAGTCTACTCTGGCTTCCTAGGCGTGTCTGCCCCTCTGAAGGTCTAGCTCTCCTTCCCACGGGATTTGGGTGCAGGGAGCTGTTTGACTGGGTCCCTTCAGATTCGGGTGATGTCTGGGCCACAGCATTGAGTGACCCTATCTTACTGTTCCCAGAGGCCCTATACAGTTTCCTCTTGGGCCAGGGATGTGGGCAAGGGTGGGCAGTACTGAAAGTCTCTCCTGCCCTGCAGTCTCAGGAGTTCCCACCTATCTGACTGGTGAACTCTCTCTCCCATGGGTTTTGGGAGGAAGGAATTGTGCTTTTTTTTGGTTTTTTGAAAGAACTTTACTTTCGTGCCTTTCCTAGCATGTAGTTTTCCTGCTTTTGTTGGAGTTTTCAATCTATTTGAAGCTCCCACATCGACCAGCAAGGAAGACGCAATACCGTTGGATTCTTCTCAACAGCCTTTATTGCAGGAACACCTTATTCTTGATATGGGGGACCCCGAGGAACAAAGGCACTCGCCTTAAATACAAGACAGACAATGGCTGTAAACTTGTCCTCTGGGGATTGGTGGAGTATGAAATACCTTATTAGCATGTATTGGCCTTGTAAATGCCAGAGGAAGGCCAAAGACACGGCTATAATGGTTGTAATACCACAAACAACCACTAGATGTCAGTGTCATCTTTAGCCGCTCCCAACACTATTATTCTTTGTAGGGATGGATTTGTGTAAAGATACTGTGTAAATTTTGTTTTGCCATGGAATATCTTGGTTTCCTCATTCATGTTAATTGAGAATTTTGCCTGGGTTGGTATTTGTGTTCTATTAGGTTCTGTGTGACATCTGACCAGGATCTTCTGGCTTTTAGAATCTCTGGTAAGAATTATGGTGTATTTCTGACATGTCTGTATTTATATGTTAAGTGACTCCTTTTCCCTTACTGCTTTTAATTTTTTTTTTTTTGCATTTGGTGGTTAGATTATTATGTGAGAGTAAGGGATTATTTTCTGGTTCAATCTGTTTGGCTTTCTTTAGGTCTCTTGTATGTTCATGGGCATCTCTTTCTTAAGGTTAGGGACATTTTCTTCTATCATTTTGTTCAAGATATTTACTGGCCCTTTAAGTTGGGAATCTTCACTGTCTTCTATACCTATTATAATTAGGTTTGGTCTTCTCATTGTTTCCTGGATTTTCTGGATGTTTTGGGTTAGGAGCTCTTTGCATTTTGCATTTTCTTTCACTGTTGTGTCAATGTTTTTTTATGAAAATGTTGCACCTGAGATTCACTCTTTTACCTTGCTGATGGAGACTAGAAAGATCCTTACCTCAGTTACTCTGTGGTTCCTGATCTGTGTGGTCTCCTAGTTGGTCATTCTTTGGCCATTTTTTGTAGCAAAATATTTGTCTAACATGTGAACTTAGGGGCAAAACACTCCTGAGAGACCAGCTCTCTGAGAGGTGCTTGTGTCTGTAGTGTTGTGCCACAGTGTTAACTCTGGGGTGCAGATGGATACCGGAAGGCTCCCTACTAAAAGTCTTATTCCATATTTCCATAGACATTTTTACAAGCAAAAATTTCTATGTAAAGCATAAATTCACTTATCAGGGTGGATAACATTATTTATATTTGTATTTACTTTTTCTGTCCAAGATATACTGTACTATAAGTTGCACATACATGCATTCTGTGTTTTAAACTTCTATCATTTTCTTTTGTAGATTTGCAATAATTTTCCTGCTATCATTGATTATTTACCAGGAAGACACAGAAAATTACTTAAAAATTTTGCCTTTGCAAAACATTACTTTTTGGCCAAAGTAATACAGCATCAAGAGTCACTGGATATTAACAATCCTCGGGACTTTATTGATTGTTTCCTGATCAAGATGGAGCAGGTAAAATGTTAATAAAACTCCAATTTAGTTATTTGACTGCTTGAGCATGTTTTGTTCCATGAATTGTCTGTGTTTACAGGGACATTTAAATGGTTCAGACTGGCAATTTTTGACAAGCACTTTATGTGCCTAATGTGTATATGAATTTTCAGTAAACATTCCAGACATTACAAAGTTCAGTAATTTGATTATATTGGCCGTATTTTGTAGACAAAAATAACCTTAAAGAGTCATAGGATGCAATGTGTCCATAAAATGGATATATTTCCAAAATTCTCAGAAAATGTCATGTCATATAATAGAGATGAATACTGTCTTTGTAGACAATATATCAAAACTTAGAAAAGCAGTTCAAGATAGGCAGACTAACTACAACATCTGCAGGTGGAATTTTAAGATACCAAATCTTATAATATTAGCTGTGTATGGGTGAAGGGCTTTCAGATGGAATCTAAGGTGTACGTTGTAGCATGAGAAGTAAATCATTAGTACTAAGGATGAAAGGTTTCTTAACTGTGTAACTTCAACTGAATTTACATGGATATGGAATTATAGATTAATTTTAAGGCACCTATATGAATAAATGCTTCTCTCATGGCTTCATTTTGTTGAAAAGCCACTTGTTTCCATTTAATTCTGTTGGAACTCACCATAAATGTCTTTGTTGGTCTTCGTTTTGTTAGCTCTCCATTCTGATCCACCGACATATACACTTATGCTTGCTGTGTAATGGATTTTCTTTCTTATTCAAGCAGTATACTTACCTGATGAGTCAGTGACCTTCCAGTTTTCTTTACTACATTTACAATTGAGACCTTTATCGTCATGACTAGCTCCCATATCACAGGACATCTGCTTTTTATCCTTATGTATGTTATGAGTAAAACCTGTTTTTTACAAAAAGGAAATGGGGACCATTTCTTTTGTTTATCTATTTTTGGGAATGCAGTAGGCTTCATGTCTCAGCTGACTAAAGAGTCTCATGAAAAATTTTCCACACAAGAAACTTGGTGTAAGATTGGAAGATAGGGCAGGGAGTGTACATATCTCCTGAACACAGGTCAGTTTCTTCGTTTGCTAAACTCTGTAAGGTCTGTCAGGTCAAACTTTCCATGTATAAGTAATTTTATTCACTCTAATATGCACATTGACAAATTATTTGTTGGATAACACAGTCAAACTGTTCCTAGGAAAAACACAACCCAAAGACAGAGTTTACTTGTGAGAACTTGATCTTCACAGCATCTGATCTCTTTGCTGCTGGGACAGAGACAACTAGTACAACCCTGAGGTACTCTCTGCTGCTCCTGCTCAAGTATCCAGAAGTGACAGGTAAGGACATAGGTGGGAAGCAAGTGGTTTCAGAAAGAAATTAGAAGATGCCCCTGAGTTCTTCATTTTGCTTGTCTAAGAGAAGCCTCACAATTTAATCTTTTGCAGAACTACAATCTGCTATATTTTCCAGTAGGACTGAAGTGAGATATCTTAGTCCATAGCAGAGGAGGATGCTGTATAAAAGTGAAGACACAAGGCAGGAGAAAAAAATAAAGATTTCTAAAGTCCAGATTTAGTGCATAGATTTCATAGCAAGTGATTGTGTTCATACAAATTGTTTTAAAGATACAAGTTAGTTTAAATAGGAAAAAGCTATACTGAATAGCAGATCCATTCTCGAAGGTATTTTTACTTATTCTTATAATTCTTTTCTTGTTATAGAAACTTTTTTTTACAGAAAATAAATATCAGTTTTAGAATTTAATGAGAGGATGTCTCCTTTTAGGCAGACTTTCTAAAAAAGTCTCCACATCTGTTATTTTAGAAATCTGCTTCCCTAAAATATTATTTAACAAAGAACAAATTATTGAGGAACTATAAATTTTTAAATTAAAAATTTTCTATGTATATGAATGTTTTGCCTATATTTATTTCTGTGTACCATGTGCATGCCTATTGCCCACAGAGGTTAGAAGAGGGAATCATAGATCTAGAACTGTAGGTTATACATGGTTATGATCCAATGTATGAATGATGGGAAATGAATCTAGGTCTTTTCAGGAGCAACAAGTGCTCTTAACCGTTCAGCCATTTTTCTTATCTTTATTAAGTAGTTAATCAATTAACAAACCCAAACACTGCTCCCCTCCCAGCCCTTCCCTCACAGAGTTCCTCCTCTCTCCCATTCTCTTCTGAGAGGGTGAGGCCCTCTAGGTTTTCCCCAACCCTGGCACATCAAATATCTGGCAGATTAGGTTAATTCTCTCACTTAGGCCCAACAAGATAGCCCTATAATTTTCTCTTTTAAGAACATCTCTATAAGTTTTCTTAAAGAGTTACAAGCAAGAACAGTCAGATGCCTTAATGAGGAAAGGTTCTTGCTGAAAATCTATATTCCTTGCTCCCAGGTATATGGTGGAAGAAGAGAATGGACTCCTTGATGTCATAGGTCTTTCTCCATACACACACTGCAGCACATGCAAAACTGCACATCCACATACCCACATTCATGTCCTCATGTGAATGCATGCACACGCATACACATATTACACACACACACACCACATACAAAGTCAGAGAGAGGGGGGAGGGAGGGAGAGAGAGAGAGAGAGAGAGAGAGAGAGAGAGAGAGAATAAAAAAATGTAAGAAAGTAACCTGAACTATGTCACACATGTGAAAAAAACTTTGCAATTTTGCCACAAGTCCACTCAAGTGATGATTATTATTTCTTTTCTTCCGTTTTTAATTGATTATTTTATTTGTTTACATTTCCAACGTTGGAAAGTTTTTCCAGCCTCATACCCTAAGGTAGTATCTGTCTTTATCACTGAGAATTGTTTCCTGTATGTACAAAATGCTTGGTCCTATTTATGTAACCAGTATGCTAGTGTACGTCTTTTTATTGGGGAATTGAGCCCATTGCTATTGAGAGATATTCACTACCAATGATTGTTGCTTCTGATATTTTTGTTGTTAGAGGAGGTTTTATTGTTTGTGTGGTTCTCTTCTTTTGTTTTTTTTTTTGACAGAAGATTAATTTCTTGTTTTTTCTTGGGTGCAATTTCCCTCCCTGTGTTGGGATTTTTTTTCTGTCATCCCTTGTAGGGCTGGATTGGTGGAAAGATATTGTTCAAATTTGGTTTTGTCATGGTTTCTTCTTATATGGTAATTGAGTGTTTTGCTGGATATGGTAGGCTGGGCTGGCATTTTTGTTCTCTTTGGGTCTGTATGACATCTGTTCAAGACCTTCTGGCTTTTAGTGTATTTGTTGAAAAGTATGGTGTAATTGTGAGACATCTGCCTTTATATGTTACTTGGCCTTTTATCCTTACCAGATTTAATATTCTTTGTTTTGTGCAGTTGGTGTTTTGATTACTATGTGACCAGAGGAACTTCTTTTCTCATCCAATCTATTTGGGTTTCTGTAGATTTCTTGTATGTTTATGGGCATCTCTTTCTTTAGTTAGGGAAGATATCTTCTATGATTTTCTTGAAGTTGTTTACTCACCTTCTGTGTTGGGAATCTTCACTCTCTTCTATTCCTATTATTCTTCGGTTTGGTCTTTTCATCCTAAATTTCTTGGATGTTTTGGGCTAGGAGCTTTTTTGCCCTTTGCCTGGTACTGTTGTGTCAATATCTTCTTTGCTACCTTCTACACTTTAGATTCTCTTTAGATTCTATCTCTTGTATCCTGCTGGTGATGCTTGTATCTGTGATTTCTGTCCTCTTTCCTAGGTTTTCTGTCTCCAGGATTGTCTCCCTTTGTGATTTTTTTATTGTTGCTATTTCCATTTTTAGATCCTGCACAATTTTGTTCAATTCCTTCACTTATTTGATTGTGTTTTCCTGTATTTATTTATGGCATTTATGTGTTTCTTCTTTAAGGGGTTCTACCTGTTTACCTGTCTTCTCTTGTATTTATTTAAGGGAGCTATTTATTTCCTCCATTAGGTCCTCTATCATCTTCAGGAGATGGGATTTTAGATCAGAATCTTGCTTTTCAGGTGGGTTATGGTATCCAGGGCTTGCTGTGGTGGAAGAATTGGGTTTTGATGTTGCCACATAACATTGGTTTCTGTTTCTTATATTCTTGTGCTTGTCTTTCATCATTTGGTTGTCTCAGATATTAAGTGGCCTTGCTGTCTCTGACTGAAGCCTGTTTTGCCTTTGAGCCTGGTTATACTGTGCTTTTTGGGGTCAGATTGTCTTTAGGTATGGAAGGGAATCTAGAGAGACTGATCTGTGTGCTTGACTGTATCAGAAGTCCTGAGAGTCAAGCTGTCTCTGGATGTTGACAATGTGCAGAAGGGGATTGTAGCACAAGATCTGCTCCCAGTTGTACATGTCTCTAGTAGGGCAGGAGATCTTGCATCCTCTGAGCCTTGGAGGAGTTCTCAGTTATGTTAGGTATTGGGGTATGGCAAAGGACTCACCTGTGTGCCTGGGGGTGTCAGAAATCCTGGGAATCAAGCTTTCTCTAGGTTTGGGCAGGGTGGGGATCAAGTGGAGTACAGGATATGCTTCCCAGCACAGATTCAAATTGTAAGGTATTTGTATCTCTGGCAAGGTGGGAGGTTCTGCTTCCTCTGGGCCCTTGGTGGGGGGCCCCCGCTAGACCAGGGATTAGGGAGTAGAGGACACACCTGTGAGCCTGGAGGTGACAGAAATCCTGGGAGTCAAACTGTCTCTGGGTGTGTGTGGGTAGAGCTGGAGCACAGGATCTACTTCCAGGCACAGTTAGAGATCTGAAATAAGATGTGTCTGCAGCAGGGTGGGAGATCTTTGGTGATGATAATTTCAAAGCTGAATTAATACTTTTAAGTTCAGAGGAGTTGAGATTGCTTACTAAAATTGACCAATGAAGGAGCTCACTTGGGCCCACAGCTCTCTGTACCCAAACCTGGTGGGGGAGAGAGGTGGACACTCAGAAATGTGGACAATCCTCAGGGGAGCTCAGGGGAGACCACTACTTCTGCTCACATTCCTGGCCCCAAGAGGAACCCGCCTAGAGCCCTCTGGACACTGGAACCTAGGAGCAGTCAGGGAGAGGATCTTTCCATTCCCTGCCAGTGCCGGGAGCTGTAAACCAGTCTCCAGGAGCACTGACACACCTGAGAACAGAGGTTAGACTAACTCTTTTTCTCTGAGCAGCTGCCTGGGGGATTCAGGATACACAAATTTAGGAGCAGTCTCGGACAGGACACTTCCAGTTTCTACCTGGGCCCAGAGCTGACCCAGCTGCACAGCTCTCTGTACCCATATTTCACTAGGAGAAAGCAGGACTCCAGGTGTGCTGAAACATAGGTTTACAGGAATGTCAAGCCACTGTCAGAGACATCAAGACAAGCTAACACCAGAGACACCCTTATGGTGAGAGGCTAGCACAGGAACTTAAGCAACAGAAACCAAGACTACTTGACATCACCAGAACCCAATACTCCTAACCCAGAAAGTTCTGGATACCCAAACAAAACAGAAAAGCAAGATTTGGATTTAAAAATCACATCTAATGATAATGATAGAGGACTTTAAGAAGTACATAAGTAACTCCCTTAAAGACATCATGAGAATACAGATGAAAAAGTAGAAGACCTTAAAGAGGAAATACAAAAATCTCTTAAGGAATTACAAAAAAAACAACCAAACAGGTAAAAAAATTGAACAAAACATTCCATGATCTAAAAGTGGAAATAGAAGCAATAAAGAAATCACAAAGGGAGACAACCTAGAGATAGAAAACATAGGGAAGAGATCAGGAGACATAGATGGCAAGCATCATCAACAAATACAAGAGACAGAACAGAGAATATCAGGGGAAGAAGATACCATAGAAAACACTGACACAAACATCAAAGAAAATATAAAATGTAAAAATCTCCTAACCGAAAATATTCAGGACACAATGAGAAGACCAAACCTCATTATAATAGGTATAGAAGATAGTGAAGTTTCCCAACCTAAAGGCCCAGTAAATATCTTCAACAAAATGATAGATGAAAACTTCCCTAACCTAAAAAAGAGATACCCATAAACAGAAAAGAAGCCTACAGAACTCCAAATAGGTGGGACCAGAAAAGAAATTCTTTTTGTGGAATACTTTGAACAGTATTGTATGAGGTCTTCTATGAAAGTCTGACAGAATTCTGCACTAATCCCATCTGGTCCTGGGCTCTTTTTGGTTGGGAGACTTAATAACTGCTTCTATTTCTTTAGTAGTGATGGGGTTGTTTAGATGGTTTATCTGATCCTGATTTAACTTTAGCACCTGGTATTTGTCCATCAAATTGTAAAATTTCTCTAGATTTTCCAGTTTTGTTGGATATAGGCTTTTGTAGGAGGATCTGATTTTTTAAAAATTTCATCAGATTCCGTCATTATGTCTTTCTTTTCATTTCTGATATCTGACACAAAGTCATAAGAAGTAATGGGCTACAGGAATTTGGAGTACTCATGGGGAGATTGAAATGTAAAGGAGGCTGCTGGGCATCACACCTAAAAACTCACTGATCATTTCGGAACAACTGATGGATAATAAAAATGTGAGAAGAGCACAAGGAAGTAAGCAGAAATAAGTGGTTGATAATATAAAACATATAATTGGACATGTTTCAGTTGAACTTTGAAACATCTACTTGAGTATTTCAAAATAATTCCAATAAAATGAAAAAAATCTAAACTGATAAAGAGAAATAGAGTTAAGTCCAAGGTATCATCAACAATGAAAATAGTCATTGTTTTCTTAACAGGCACGGATTCTCCTCTCCTCCCTCTTCTCTTCCCAGTCCCATTTTTGTAAGTGCCTCCCCAATTGGTCCATCCCCTTCTCCTCAGAAAAGAGGAGTCCCCTGGGGTCCCACTCCACTCTGGGGAATCTAGTCCCAGCAAGACTAGGCATACCCTTTTCCACTGAGGCACAACCAAGCAGTCCAGGTAGGGAGAAGGGGTTCCAGTGACAAGGACCAATACCAAAACACCCCTCCATTTCACTTGTTAAGGGCCCTATATGAAGACCAACTTGTAAATTTGCTAAAAATGCATGGGGGTGCTCTAGGTTCAGCTCCTGCATGCTTTCTGGTGGTGGTAGGGCACAGATTTTATGTAGTAACAAAGATTTAACCAATGAATAGAACACAGTTGCCCTATGAGAATTAGACTCAGGGAAATTTGTTTATATTTAACACATCTACAAAATATGAAACCCCAATTCCCACATGAAGAATTAAATTTCTCCAATGATAGATAAGAATGAAATAGTCATTACATATAAACATAAATTTCAAGAGAAATTGTTAGAATGCGGCCATATTCAGCAAATTACACAGTCTTACATACCTTTGGAAATTTCGTAAAAACATTCACACAATGCCATTAAAATGAGTTTTAAATGTATTATATTGTTTTGGTATAAACATAGTTGTTTAATAGCTTTCTTCTATAAAAGCTATTTTTCTCGAATTAATGTTCTTTTCATTGTTTGAAATCAATATCAAATTTAAGTATGCTAATTTATACATAAGGGTTATATAGTGTGACACCTAATATATTGAATGTTAGTATTTATATCATAGCAACTGTCACTTCATTAGCATATATCATGTTTTCAAAACATTGCCAGGCACGCTCATCTAGCATCCTGCAAGCAACCCTGAGTTGTGACCAGTGTGCCACTTCTTTCCATTTCTGTCATTTTTCACTGTCTTGAAACAGCCAAAGTCCAGGAAGAGATTGACCATGTGATTGGCAGACACAGGAGCCCTTGCATGCAGGACAGGCATCACATGCCCTACACTGATGCTGTATTGCATGAGATACAGCGATACATTGACCTCCTTCCCACCAGCCTTCCCCATGCACTGACCTGTGACATGAAATTCAGAGATTATTTCATTCCCAAGGTAAGCTTCCTTCTTCTACACTGTGCCTTAATGGTCTTGATCTCAAATGAGTGAGTGACATTAGATCATTGGTCCAAGATATTGGATCTTGCAATTTCAGATTATCAATGTTAAAGAGAAAGAATATATATATATATATATATATATATATATATATATATATATATATACCTTCAAGGAGTTTAGGTGATTAAGCCAACCAAAGTACAGATAGCATATTCAAAATCAGACTGTCCTAGAATTCTTAAGAATTTACTCAGTGGTTGATTGCAGTTTTCTGTCCCCATAATAACAAACAATTTAAGTATGGAACCTGGATAAACTTTATGCTATTTCCAGTAAGAGCTGGAGAGTAAATTTTTAGATCAAGTCTTAGTTTTTGGCTCTGTAGGACTTCCAAATTTATCTTGGCTATTCACATTTCAAATAAAATTTAAAGTTCAGATTATAGGTCTCTGTGAAGATTCTTCTATGATTTTATCAGAATGCCAAGAAGAATATAGGTACATTTAGCATAATTCATATATTGACCTATTAAATATTCCAGTTCATATAATTATGTCCTCTGTTTCAGGGTTGGCTTGCATGTCATTGTCCTTTAATAGTTTGCTACCAGTTAAAGCTTTGGCAGAAAAATGGACAAATGAGATACTACAGGGTTCTCATGTTGTAAGGTGGGCTGGAGCATGTTAACTATGCTGTTAGTGGATATGCCTACATCTTGTCTTAAGGTGATATTTAGATCTCCCCATTACAGGAGTTCTGCTCTTTTGTACTTAATAAAACCTATGGTATAGCTCATTGGCATCTTATGAATATCCCATTTATGTGAGTCATCTGATCAGTTTTGCAGTTTCAATGTTTATACTCAAGTAAACTGATGTCTCTGACTGAAGTTCCTAGAAAATCACGAAGTTTCTAAGTCTGTCATCTCTTTAGTTTTTTTCCCCAGTTGTCTTGACTATGAAAAGACCTCACCTATGTTTTAAAATTAAGGCAAATAAACTGTGTGTCAGGGAAAACTCTGAATAATTTGGTTTTGTCCATGTTATTCCACAAGACATTTTTACTTTCATCAGATACTACTTATGCAACACTGCTATGAGTAGATACTTCCAATTTTCACACAAAACCTTACATTTGAAACCACATTTCAAGCATGCATGATTCAGTAATAACAGTGGCATAGGAAAGAAGTGGATGGTGATGCATAACAGTGTTCTGTTGATAACAGAACATACCATTACTTATTTGGAGGACACTGTATCAAGATTACTGCCACTGGACTACTGCCAACCCATTCCTGTGTATTACATGATTTGTCTGTCTAGATATACTCTTGTATATGTACCCTTGTTTGGGTATGATTTGCTCATAAGCTTTTACTATGCCATGATCATTGTTTTGTAATCTTTTTATAACTTGACCTGTCTATTCTTTTTGTTTCCAGGGCACCACTGTCATAGCATCATTGACTTCTGTGTTGTATGATGATAAAGAATTCCCCAACCCAGAGAAGTTTGATCCTAGTCACTTTCTGGATGAGAATGGCAAGGTTAAGAAAAGTGACTACTTTTTCCCTTTCTCAACAGGTATTCAAAATTATTTCCTGGGCTTTTTGAATCTTACAATATTTCCACCTATGCTTTTGCAATGCTCCTTGAGCCTTACCTGCAGGACTTATGTTGTAGATGTTTCTGCTGGAGCTAGACACCCAGTGCTCAATTATTCTTTGAATTTTTATCAGTTATGGTTTTATATAAGGGTCTTTCTTTGTTGCAAAGGCAAACTTCTTTGATGAATGTGAGAAAGACACTTGTCTGCAAATATAGATAAGAAGAAGCAGGACCTCGCTATCTCAGAGAAGTTGAATAAATTTCCAGTACCTCTTGGAGGGACTTTAAAAACAATTAGACAGAGACACACTTGGGAAGCCAGAAGAGACTACTCTCTGGCCACATTCCAGACTCTAGAGGAAAATGTCTAACACTATCTATGCTCCCCCCAGTGCACAGGGTCCTGAGAGAAGGTGGGGCAGGCCCTTCTGGTTGTTGCCCTCACTGAGAGCTGAAACCCAGCTCTGAGGAGCGACTTCATGCCAGAGACAAGAGGAAAGACCAAATTTTCTGCTCCAAGTGACCAGCCTGGTGGACTCAGGACACAAAAATTCCTCTGGGACCGGACACTTCTGGTTTCTAGCTGGGGCCTGAACCTCGCTGATCCCGGCCCACAGCTCCCTGCTCCCAAACCCTGTGGGAGAGAGAGAGAGAGCTCATCGCCCAGACAGATGGGCACTCCTGAGATTGCAGGGCAGGAGAGACCACCAGTACTGCCCACCCTTGCCCACATCCCTGGCCCAAGAGGAAGCTGTATAGGGCCTCTGAGAACAGGAAGAAGGGGGCACTCAAGCTGCAGGAACTCTGTGGTCCAGGCTGCGGTCCAGACTGCTCCCGTGTCTGAAGGGACCCAGTCAAACAGCGCCCTGCACCCAAATCACATGGGAGGGAGCTAGACCTTCAGAGGGGCAGACACACCTGGGATGCCATAAGAGACTACTCTCTGCCCACATTCCCGACTTTAGAGGAAAACACATAGCACCATCTGTGCCCTCTGTGCACAGGGACACAAGAGAAAGTGGGACAGGCCCTTCTGTTTGATGCCCTCACTGAGAGCTGAAACCCACCTACTAGGAGTGGCTTCAGGCCTGAGACGAGAGGCATGACTAACATTTCTGCTCCAAGTGACCTGCCAAGTGGCCTCAGGACCCATGCCCACAGGAACACTTGAAGACCAGGAGACAGGAATGACTACACGCCTGAAAGCAGAACACCCTGTTCGTATAACTGGCTGAAAGAAAACAGGAAAACAGGTCTACAGCACTCCTGACAAACAGGCCTATAGGACGGTCTAACCACTGTCAGAAATAGCAGAACAAGGTAACACCAGAGACAACATGATGGCAAGAGACAAGCTCAGGAACCCAAGCAACAGAAACCAAGACTTTATGGCATCATCGGAGACCAATTCTCCCACCAAAGCAAACACTGAATGTCCAAAGACACCAGAAAAGCAAGATCTGGATTGAAAATCACATTTGGTCATGATGATGGAGGACTTCAAGAAAGACATGAAGAATTCCCTTAGAGAAATGCAGGAAAACACAAATAAACAAGCAGAAGCGTATAGAGAGGAAACACAAAAATCCCTGAAAGAATTATGGGAAAACACAATCAAACAGGTGAAGGAATTAAAAATGTATATAGAAGCAATAAAGGAAGCACAAAGGGAGACAACCCTGGAAATAGAACACCAAAGGAAGAGACAAGGAGCGGCAGATACAAACATCACCAACAGAATGCAAGAGATAGAAGAGGGTATCTCAGGAGCAGAAGATTTTATAGAAATCATCGACACAACTGCCGAAGATAATGTGAAACAGAAAAAGCTACTGGCCCAAAACATAAAGGAAATCCAGGACACAATGAGAAGATTAAACCTAAGGATAATAGGTATAGAAGAGATTGAAGATTCCCAAATCAAAGGACATGGAAATATCTTCAACAAAATCATAGAAGAAAACTTCCCTAACCTAAAGCAAGAGATGTCCTTGAACATACAGGAAGCCTACAGAACTCCAAATAGATTGGACCAGAAAAGAAAGTCCTCCCGTCACATAATAGCTAAAACGCCAAATGCACAAAACAAAGAAAAATATTAAAAGCAGTAAGGAAAAAAGGTCAAGTAACATATAGAGGCAGACCTACCAGAATTACACCAGACTTCTCACCAGAGACTATGAAAGTCATAAGATCCTGGACAGATGTCACACAGACATAATAGAACAAAAATGCCAGCCAAGGTTACAGTATGCAGCAAAACTCTCAATTAACATAGATGGAGAAACCAAGATATTCCATGACAAAACCAAATTTACACAATATCTTTCTACAAATCCAGCCCTAAAAAGGATAATAAATGGTAAACCCCAAACACAAGGAGGTAAGCTACACCCTAGAAAAAAGCAAGAAATTAATCATTTTTGCAAAAAAACAAAGAAAAGCACACAAACATAATCTCACATTCAAACATAAATATAACAGGAAGCAACAATCACTATTTCTTAATATCTCTCAACATCAATCGAGTCAATTCCCCAATAAAAAGACACAGATTAACAAACTGAATACGAAATGAGGACCCAACATTTTGCTGCCTACAGGAAACACACCTCAGAGAAAAAGACAGACACTACCTCAGAGTAAAAGGCTGGAAAACAACCTTCCAAGCAAATGGTCTGAAGAAGCAAGCTGGAGTAGCCATCCTAATATCGAATAAAATTGATTTTTAACCAAAAGTCATCAAAAAAGATAAGGAAGGACACTTCATATTCATCAAAGGTAAAATCCACCAAGATGAACTCTCAATACTAAATATCTATGTTGCAAGTACAACGTCACCTACATACATAAAAGAAACCTTACTAAGCTGAAACACTCCTTGCACCTCACACAATAATAGTAGGAGATTTCAACACCCCACTCTCATCAATGGACAGATCATGGAAACAGAAATTAAGCAGAGACGTAGACAGACTAAGAGAAGTCATGAACCAAATGGACTTAACAGACATTTGTAGAGTATTCTATCCTAAAACAAAAGGATATACCTTCTTCTCACCACCTCATGGTACGTTCTCCAAAATTGACCATGTAATTGATCAAAAAACAAGCCTCAACAGATACAGAAAGATAGAAATAATACCATGTGTCCTATCAGACCACCACGGGCTAAAGCTGGTCTTCAATAACAAGGGAAGAACACCCACATATACATGGAAGTTGAACAATGCTCTACTCAATGATAACCTGGTCAAGGAAGAAATAAAAAAAGAAATGAAAGACTTCTTAGAACTTAATGAAAATGAAGGTACAACATATCCAAACTTATGGGACACAGTGTAAGCTGTGCTAAGAGCAAAACTCATAGCTCTGAGTGCCTGCAGAAAGAAACAGGAGAGAGCATATATCTGCAGCTTGACAGCACACCTAAAAGCTCTAGAACAAAAAGAAGCAAATACACCCAGGAGGAGCAGAAGGCAGGAAATAATCAAACTCAGAGCTGAAATCAACCAAGTAGAAACAAAAAGGACCATAGAAAGAATCAACAGAACCAAAAGTTGGTTCTTTGAGAAAATCAACAAGATAGATAAACACTTAGTCAGACTAACGAGAGGACACAGAGAGTGTGAACACATTAACAAAATCAGAAATGAAAAGGGAGATATAGCTGTAGAATCAGAGGAAATTAAAAAAAATCATCAGATCCTACTACAAAAGCCTATATTCAACAAAACCTGAAAATCTGCAGGATGGAGAATTTCCTAGACAGATACCAGGTACCGAAGTTAAATCAGGAACAGATAAACTAGTTAAAAAACCCCATAACTCCTAACGAAATAGAAGCAGTCATTAAAGGTCTCCCAACCAAAAAGAGCCTAGGTCCAGACAGGTTCACTGCAGAATTCTATCAGACCTTCATAGAAGACCTCGTACCAATACTATCCAAACTATTCCACGAAATTGAAACAGATGGAGTGCTACCGAACTCCTTCTATGAAGCCACAATTACTCTTATACCTAAACCACACAAAGACCCAAGAAAGAAAGAGAACTTCAGACCAATTTCCCTTATGAATATCGACGTAAAAATACTCAATAAAAATCTGGCCAACTGAATCCAAGAGCACATCAAAACAATCATCCACCATTATCAAGTAAGCTTCATCCCAGGCATGCAGGGATGGTTTAATGTATGGAACACCATCAAAGTAACCCACTATATAAAGAAACTGAAAGAATAAAACCACATGATCATTTTATTAGATGCTGAGAAAGCATTTGACAAAATTCAACACCCCTTCATGATAAAAGTCCTGGAAAGAATAGGAATTCAAGGCCCATACCTAAACATAGTAAAAGCCATATACAGCAAACCAATCAGTAACATTAAACTAAATGGAGAGAAACTTGAAGCAATTCCACTAAAATCAGGGACTAGACAAGGGTGCTCACTCTCTCTCTACTCATTCAATATAGTTCTCGACGTCCTAGCCAGAGCAATAAGACAACAAAAGGAGATCAAGGGGATACAGATTGGAAAGGAAGAGGTCAAAACATCACTATTTGCAGATGATATGGTAGTATACTTAAGTGATCCTAAAAGTTCCACCAGAGAACTACTTAACCTGATGAAAACCTTCAGCAAAGTGCCTGGGTATAAAATTAACTCAAATAAATCAGTAGCCTTCCTCTACACAAAAGAGAAACAAGCCGAGAAAGAAATAAGGGAAATGACATGCTTCATAACAGTCCCAAATAATATAAAATACCTTGGTGTGACTTTAACTAAGCAAGTGAAAGATCTGTATGAGAAGAATGTCAACCCTCTGAAGAAAGAAGGTGAAGAAGATCTCAGAAGTTGGAAAGTTCTCCCATACTCATGGATTGGCAGGATTAATATAGTAAAAATAGCCATTTTACCAAAAGTGATCTACAGAGTCAATGCAATCCCCATCAAAATTTCAACCCAGTCTTCATAGTGTTAGACAAAACAAATGGCAATTTCATCTGGAATAACAAAAAACCCAGTATAGATAAAACTATTCTCAACAGTAAAAGGACTTCTGTGTAAATCATTATCCCTTATCTCAAGCAGTATTACAGAGTGATAGTGATAAAAACTGCATGGTATTGGTATAGAGACAGACAGATAGACCAGTGGAATAGAATTGCAGATCCAGAAATCAACCCACACACCCATGATCAGTTGATTTTTGACAATGGAGCCAAAATCGTCCAATGGATAAAAACAGCATGTTCAGCAAATGGTGGTCGTTCAACTGGAGGTCAGCATGTAGAAGAATGCATCATTCCATGCTCATCACTCTGTACAAAGCTTAAGTCCAAGTGGATCAAGGACCTCCACATCAAACCAGATCCACTCAAACTAATAGAAGAAAAAGTGGGGAAGAATCTTGAACACAGGGGCACTGGAGAAAACTTTTGGAACAAAACACCAATGGCTTATGCTCTAAGATCAAGAATCGGCAAATGGGATCTTGTAAAACTTCAAAGCTTCTGTAAGTCAAAGGACATTGTTGTTATAACAAAACTGCAAGCAACAAATTGGGAAAAGATCTTTACTAATTCTACAACTGATAGAGGGCTTATATCCAAAGTATACAAAGAACTCATGAAGTTAGACTGCAGAGAGGGCTTATATCCAAAGTATACAAAGAACTCATGAAGTTAGACTGCAGGGAGACAAATAATCCTGTTAAAAATGGGGTTCAGAGCTAAACAAAGAATTCACAGCTGAGGAACGCCGAAAAGCTTAGAAACACCTAAAGAAATGTTCGACATCTTTAGTCATAAGGGAAATACAGATCAAAACAACCCTGAGATTCCACCTCACACCAGTCAGAATGGCTAAGATCAAAAACTCAGGTGACAGCAGATGTTGGTGAGTATGTGGAGAAAGAGGAACACTCCTCCATTGTTGCTGGGATTGCAGGCTGGTACAACTATTCTGGAAATCAGTCTGGAGCTTCCTCCGATCATTTGATATTGAACTACCTGAGGACCCATCTATACCCCTCTTGGGTATATATCCAAAAGATGCCCCAATGTATAACAAAGACATATGCATCACTATGTTAATAGCAGCCTCATTTATACTAGCCAGAAGCTGGTAAGAGCCCACATGTCCTTCAACAGAGGAATGGCTACAGAAAATGTGTTACATCTACACAATGGAATATACTACTTAGCTATCAAAAACAATGACTTTATGAAATTCATAGGCAAAATGATGGAACTGGAAAGTATCATCCTGAGTGAGGTAACCCAATCACAGAAAAACACACATGGTATGCACTCATTGATAGGTGGATATTAGCCCAAATGCTCAAATTACCCTAAATGCACAGAACACATGAAACTCAAGAAGGATCACCAAAATGTGGATGCTTCACTCCTACTTTAAAAGGGGAACAAGAATATCCTAGGGAGGGGATATGGAGGCAAAGTTTTGAACAGAGACTGAAGGAATGCCCATTCAGAGCCTGCCCCACATGTGGCCCATACATATACAGCCACCAAACTCGATTCAATGGATGAATGAAAGAAGTGCAAGCTTACAGGGACCAGATGTAGATCTCTCCTGAGAGACACAGCCAGAATATGGCAAAAATATATATGAATGCCAGCAGCAAACCACTGAACTGAGAACTCAACTCTTGTTGAAGGATTCAGAGAAAGGACTGAAACAGTTTGAGGGGCCTTGAGACCCCATATGAACAACAATGCCAACCAACCAGAACTTCCAGGGACTAAGCCACTACCCAAAGACTGCACATGGGCTGACCCTGGACTCCAACTGCCTATGTAGCCATGAATAGCCTAGTAAGGGCACCAGTGGAAAGGGAAGCCCTTGGTCCTGCCTCGTCTGAACCCCCAGTGAATGGGATTTTTGGAAGGAGGGTTGCAATGTGGGGAGGGTGGGGATTGGAACACCCATATAGAAGGGAAGGGAAGGGTTTAGGGGTATGTTTACCTGGAAACAAGGAAAGGGAATAACATTTGTAATGTAAATATGAAATACCCAATTTAATAACAATGGAGAAGAAAATTTAAAAAAAAAGACCAATTATTCAGTGCTGGGGGGCCAGCTGCAGCATTAGTCTTCTTTATTGTTGGTTCTTCTTGAGGCAGCAGAGGGGGAAGAGCGTTGGCAGAGGGTAAGACTTTCTCTTAAGAGATATGGGTTTAAAACTCTTCTTAGGAGATATTTAGGGTTGCTGTATAATAATATGTTTTCTTAGCTAAGTCTAAGTTACTATGTTACTGTAGCTGATTTACTTATTTATATCTAAGTCACTATGCTCTGCTATTGTAACTGACCTGCCTTTTGTTTTCCTCTGAGGCCAGAAACTTCAGTCTCTGGCATTTAGCACCTCATTCTAGGACATCAGGAGATAAAGTAGAGGATAAATTGTCAGAGCCTTTTCCCTTTTGTCCCTAGGCTTCTTGCTTGTCATGCTAGGCGTAAGTTTGGAGCAATAAAGGTCTATTGAACCAAGAGAAGTGACTAGCACTTGCAGAAGGAAAAACTTTTACATAGGCAAACATGCATAAATGTATATACTTTCATATATGTAGTATTTATACATTTAGACTCAAAATAGTAGGACTCAGCCTACAATTACATTCTTACACATACACATGCATACAATCTCACAATTACATACTTACACAGACATCCATACTTGCATATGCATATGGAGCAAAATACCAAGCCCCAGTACAGAAAGAACTCATTCATTCTGTATGAAAGATGAGCTTTAATCTTTATTGCATAGGGAAAGAAATAGCTTCTACCCTTTTAATGCTAAATTACTTAAACCCAAGTTTGTAAGAGAAAAGACATATTCCTTTTAATAAGACTAAGCTTGCGTTGCTATTGAGAAATGACCTGTTTTGTTCCATGGTAAGGAAAAACCTGCCTGCTCCTTCTGCTCTCTCCAGTTTCTTCATTTGCCTCTTTCCCTTTGCATTCTGCACATTTCTCTCTTATGTTACCTGTAGTCTCTAAGTTATTCCACTCTGCATTTCTTCTCAGCCCAGATCTTTTTAGATCAGTTCTCCTAGCTCAATTCAGTTCAGTTCTACTTCACTCAGTCCTGACTCAATCCCCTCCAGCTCAGTCCTTGACTCTTGAGCTCAGTCTTCAGCATTTAAATATCTTACAGAATACATGATCACATGTTATAAAGTTCATCACAAGTTAATATGAAAATTCAAATCATAAAT
This sequence comes from Rattus norvegicus, assembly GCF_021556685.1. Lineage (NCBI taxonomy): Eukaryota > Metazoa > Chordata > Mammalia > Rodentia > Muridae > Rattus > Rattus norvegicus. The sequence continues at coordinate 249,913,607 of NC_141534.1, forward strand.
TGAAATAGAAGTTAAAACAGAGAATATTTACATGCATATCCATCAGCAGTAATTATGTTGCCAACCATCCATCACCTGTCACAGCTCCACGGTTCACTGAATGTTTAAAATCATAACTAAGTTATTAGTGAAGCTTTGTATAGATAAACCCAGTAAATATTTTATCCGCTGTCCTAGCACTTATAATAAATCACTGGTTCCCTTTTTTATGATTGTTGGTTAATTGTTTTACAACCTCTTAGAATGTGTTCTGAGTAGGAGAAAGTCTGGTTACTAGGAACAATTAACTGTTGACACTTGGGAGACTGGCAGAGTTCTTACTGCAGTTTTGACTATCAGAAAAAGACTTAATAGCAGTCCCACTATAAAAGAGCTTAACAATCACTGATATAATTTAGGAATTCTTATAGGATTATCATTAAGACTTAAGAAGTGATCTATTTGTCTATATGGCAGCACTACGAGACAGTACATTTTCATTGATCGCAGAGATCTGCTCCAAAGGGGTGTGCTATTACTTAATGATTGTTGTATATGTTTAATAATAACAACAGGAAAAGCATTTTAATAGCAGACATCTTTCCTAAAATGAGTCTCTTACAGCCTTGCTTCATAAGGGCAAACCAGTCACAGATTATATAATAATCCAAGGCTGGCCATCCCAGGATGATCACCTGCTGGTTATTAGCTTGTCTATTATGGCTCCTGACAAGACAGCCACTGTTTACCAATAAGATATGTGTTGTCACTATTGAACCCATAGAGATATTTTGACATGCTTGGTATTATTGTAGATCATCAATATCATAGATAGGTAGGAATATTGGTTGCCTCCTTCCCTTATGAAATTGTGTCTCCTAGAAGTGACAGGAAAATTCGACCCATTATATCTCAGTTATACTGCTGCCTAACAATATCTGAGCATGTACAGCACCAATAGGTATGCTAGCATGAAAAAGGGAAATCTCTTGGGGCTCCATTCCTAAACAAAGTACCACAGACAGCTAAAGAATACCAAGAGTGGGGAAAAAACTTTGTCCCCATTGATGAGCCTCCTAATTGTTTTTAAATTACTAACTTGTTAGCTTTTAAATTATATGCAAACAAGTAACTTTTTTTTATTAACTTGAGTATTTCTTATATACATTTCAAGTGTTATTCCCTTTCCCGGTATCCGGGCAAACATCCCCCTCTCCCCTCCCCTTCCTTATGGGTGTACCCCTCCCAACCCTCCCCCCATTGCCGCCCTCCCCCCACCAGTCTAGTTCACTGGGGGTTCAGTCTTAGCAGGACCCAGGGCTTCCCATTCCACTGGTGCTCTTACTAGGATATTCATTGCTACCTATGAGGTCAGAGTCCAGGGTCAGTCCATGTATAGTATTTAGGTAGTGGCTTAGTCCCTGGAAGCTCTGGTTGCTTGGCATTGTTGTACATATGGGGTCTCGAGCCCCTTCAAGCTCTTCCAGTTCTTTCTCTGATTCCTTCAACGGGGGTCCTATTCTCAGTTCAGTGGTTTGCTGCTGGCATTCGCCTCTGTATTTTCTGTATTCTGGCTGTGTCTCTCAGGAGCGATCTACATCCGGCTCCTGTCGGTCTGCACTTCTTTGCTTCATCCATCTTGTCAAATTGGGTGGCTGTATATGCATGGGCCACATGTGGGGCAGGCTCTGAATGGGTGTTCCTTCAGTCTCTGTTTTAATCTTTGCCTCTCTCTTCCCTGCCAAGGGTATTCTTGTTCCCCTTTTAAAGAAGGAGTGAAGCATTCACATTTTGATCATCCGTCTTGAGTTTCATTTGTTCTAGACATCTAGGGTAATTCAAGCATTTGGGCTAATAGCCACTTATCAATGAGTGCATACCATGTATATCTTTCTGTGATTGGGTTAGCTCACTCAGGATGATGTTTTCCAGTTCCAACCATTTGCCTACGAATTTCATAAAGTCGTTGTTTTTGATAGCTGAGCAATATTCCATTGTGTAGATGTACCACATTTTCTGTATCCAATCCTCTGTTGAAGGGCATCTGGGTTCTTTCCATTTTCTGGCTATTATAAAGAAGGCTACAATGAACATAGTGGAGCACGTGTCTTTTTTATATGTTGGGGCAACTTTTGAGTATAAGCCCAAGAGTGGTATAGCTGGATCCTCAGGCAGTTCAATGTCCAATTTTCTGAGGAACCTCCAGACTGATTTCCAGAATGGTTGTACCAGTCTGAAATCCCACCAACAATGGAGGAGTGTTCCTCTTTCTCCACATCCTCGCCAGCATCTGCTGTCACCTGAGTTTTTGATGTTAGCCATTCTCACTGGTGTGAGGTGAAATCTCAGGGTTGTTTTGATTTGCATTTCCCTTATGACTAAAGATGTTGAACATTTCTTTAGGTGTTTCTCAGCCATACGGCATTCCTCAGCTGTGAATTTTTTGTTTAGCTCTGAACACCATTTTTTAATAGGGTTATTTGTTTCTCTGCGGTCTAACTTCTTGAGTTCTTTGTATATTTTGGATATAAGGCCTCTATCTGTTGTAGGATTGGTAAAGATCTTTTCCCAATCTGTTGTTTGCTGTTTTGTCCTAACCACAGTGTCCTTTGCCTTACAGAAGCTTTGCAGTTTTATGAGATCCCATTTGTCGATTCTTGATCTTAGAGCGTAAGCCATTGGTGTTTTGTTTAGGAAATTTTTTCCAGTGCCCATGTGTTCCAGATGCTTCCCTAGTTTTTCTTCTATTAGTTTGAGTGTGTCTGGTTTGATGTGGAGGTCCTTGATCCACTTGGACTTAAGCTTTGTACAGGGGGATAAGCATGGATCGATCTGCATTCTTCTACATGTTGACCTCCAGTTGAACCAGTACCATTTGCTGAAAATGCTATCTTTTTTCCATTGGATGGTTTTGGCTCCTTTGTCAAAAATCAAGTGACCATAGGTGTGTGGGTTCATTTCTGGGTCTTCAATTCTATTCCAGTGGTCTATCTGTCTGTCTCTGTACCAATACCATGCAGCTTTTATCACTATTGCTCTGTAATATTGCTTGAGTTCAGGGATAGTGATTCCCCCTGAAGTCCTTTTATTGTTGAGGATAGCTTTAGCTATCCTGGGTTTTTTGTTATTCCAGATGAATTTGCAAATTGTTCTGTCTAACTCTTTGAAGAATTGGATTGGTATTTTGATGGGGATTGCATTGAATCTGTAGATTGCTTTTGGTAAAATGGCCATTTTTACTATATTAATCCTGCCAATCCATGAGCATGGGAGATCTTTCCATCTTCTGAGGTCTTCGTCAATTTCCTTCTTCATTGTTTTGAAGTTCTTATTGTACAGATCTTTTACTTGCTTGGTTAAAGTCACACCGAGGTACTTTATATTATTTGGGTCTATTATGAAGGGTGTCGTTTCCCTAATTTCTTTCTCGGCTTGTTTCTCTTTTGTATAGAGGAAGGCAACTGATTTATTTGAGTTAATTTTATACCCAGCCACTTTGCTGAAGTTGTTTATCAGCTTTAGTAGTTCTCTGGTGGAACTTTTGGGATCACTTAAATATACTATCATATCATCTGCAAATAGTGATATTTTGACTTCTTCTTTTCTGATCTGTATCGCCTTGACCTCCTTTTGTTGTCTGATTGCTCTGACTAGAACTTCAAGAACTATATTTTATAAGTAGGGAGAGAGTGGGCAGCCTTGTCTAGTCCCTGATTTTAGTGGGATTGCTTCAAGTTTCTCTCCATTTAGTTTAATGTTAGCAACTGGTTTGCTGTGTATGGCTTTTACTATGTTCAGGTATGGGCCTTGAATTCCTATTCTTTCCAGGACTTTTATCATGAAGGGGTGTTGAATTTTGTCAAATGCTTTCTCAGCATCTAATGAAATGATCATGTGGTTCTGTTCTTTCAGTTTGTTTATATAATGGATCACGTTGATGGTTTTCCCTATATTAAACCATCCCTGCATGCCTGGGATGAAGCCTACTTGGTCATGGTGGATGATTGTTTTGATGTGCTCTTGAATTCGGTTTGCCAGAATTTTATTGAGTATTTTTGCGTCGATATTCATAAGGGAAATTGGTCTGAAGTTCTCTTTCTTTGTTGTGTCTTTGTGTGGTTTAGGTATAAGAGTAATTGTGGCTTTGTAGAAGGAATTCGGTAGTGCTCCATCTGTTTCAATTTTGTGGAATAGTTTGGATAATATTGGTATGAGGTCTTGTATGAAGGTTTGAGAGAATTCTGCACTAAACCCGTCTGGACCTGGGCTCTTTTTGGTTGGGAGACCTTTAATGACTGCTTCTATTTCCTTAGGACTTATGGGGTTGTTTAACTGGTTTATCTGTTCCTGATTTAACTTCGGTACCTGGTATCTGTCTAGGAAATTGTCCATTTCCTGAAGATTTTCAAGTTTTGTTGAATATAGGTTTTTATAGTAAGATCTGATGATTTTTTGAATTTCCTCTGAATCTGTTGTTATGTCTCCCTTTTCATTTCTGATTTTGTTAATTTGGACGCACTCTCTGTGTCCTCTCGTTAGTCTGGCTAAGGGTTTATCTATCTTGTTGATTTTCTCAAAGAACCAACTTTTGGTTCTGTTGATTCTTTCTATGGTCCTTCTTGTTTCTACTTGGTTGATTTCAGCTCTGAGTTTGATTATTTCCTGCCTTCTACTCCTCCTGGGTGTATTTGCTTCTTTTTGTTCTAGAGCTTTTAGGTGTGCTGTCAAGCTGCTGACATATGCTCTTTCATGTTTCTTTCTGCAGGTACTCAGAGCTATGAGTTTTGCTCTTAGCACAGCTTTCATTGTGTCCCATAAGTTTGGGTATGTTGTACCTTCATTTTCATTAAATTCTAAAAAGTTTTTAATTTCTTTCTTTATTTCTTCCTTGACCAGGTTATCATTGAGTAGAGCATTGTTCAATTTCTTATTGCTATTGAAGACCAGTTTTAGGCCGTGGTGGTCCGATAGCACACATGGGATTATGTCTATCTTTCTGTACCTATTGAGGCCCGTTTTTTGACCAATTATATGGTCAATTTTGGAGAAAGTACCATGAGGAGCTGAGAAGAATGTATATCCTTTTGCTTCAGGATAGAATGTTCTATAAATATCCATTAAGTCCATTTGGCTCATGACTTCTCTTAGTCTGTCTACATCTCTGTTTAATTTCTGTTTCCATGATATGTCCATTGATGAGAGTGGGGTGTTGAAATCTCCCACTATTATTGTGTGAAGTGCAATGTGTGTTTTGAGCTTTAGTAAGGTTTCTTTTACATATGTAGGTGCCCTTGTATTTGGGGCATAGATATTTAGGATTGAGAGTTCATCTTGGTGGATTTTTTCTTTGATGAATGTGAAGTGTCCTTAACTTTTTTGATGACTTTTGGTTGAAAATTGATTTTATTTGATATTAGAATGGCTACTCCAGCTTGCTTCTTCTGACCATTTGCTTGGAAAATTGTTTTCCAGGCTTTCACTCTGAGGTAATGTCTGTCTTTGTCTCTGAGGTGTGTTTCCTGTAGGCAGCAGAATGCAGGGTCCTCGTTGTGTATCCAGTTTGTTAATCTATGTCTTTTCATTGGGGAGTTGAGGCCATTGATGTTGAGAGATATTAAGGAATAGTGATTATTGCTTCCCGTTATATTCATATTTGGATGTGAGGTTATGTTTGTGTGCTTTCATTCTCTTTGTTTTGTTGCCAAGACGATTAGTTTCTTGCTTCTTCTAGGGTATAGCTTGCCTCCTTATGTTGGGCTTTACCATTTATTATCCTTTGTAGTTCTGGATTTGTAGAAAGATATTGTGTAAATTTGGTTTTGTCATGGGATATCTTGGTTTCTCCATCTATGTTAATTGAGAATTTTGCAGGATACAGTAACCTGGGCTGGCATTTGTGTTCTCTTAGAGTCTGTATGCCACCAGTCTAGGATCTTCTGGCCTTCATAGTTTCTGGCGAAAAGTTTGTGTGATTCTGACAGGTTTGCCTTTATATGTTACTTGACCTTTTTCCCTTACTGCTTTTAATAGTCTTTTTTTATTTTGTGCGTTTGGTGTTTTGACTATTATGTGACGGGAGGTGTTTCTTTTCTGGTCCAATCTATTTGGAGTTCTGTAGGCTTCTTGTATGCCTATGGGTATCTCTTTTTTTAGGTTAGGGAAGTTTTCTTCTATGATTTTGTTGAAGATATTTACTGGTCCTTTGAGCTGGGACTCTTCACTCTCTTCTATACCTATTATCCTTAGGTTTGATCTTCTCATTGAGTCCTGGATTTCCTGTATGTTTTGGACCAGTAGCTTTTTCCGCTTTACATTATCTTTGACAGTTGAGTCAATGATTTCTATGGAATCTTCTGCTCCTGATATTCTCTTTTCCATCTCTTGTATTCTGTTGGTGAAGCTTGTATCTACAGCTCCTTGTCTCTTCTTTTGGTTTTCTATATCCAGGGTTGTTTCCATGTGTTCTTTCTTGATTGCTTCTATTTCCATTTTTAGTTCCTTCACCTGTTTGATTGTGTTTTCCTGTAATTCTTTCAGGGATTTTTGCGATTCTTTCAGGGATTTTTGCAATTCCTCTCTGTAGGCTTCTACTTGTTTATTAATGTTTTCCTGTGTTTCCCTAAGGGAGTTCTTCACGTCTTTCTTGAAGTCCTCCAGCATCATGATCAAATATGATTTTGAAACTAGATCTTGCTTTTCTGGTGTGTTTGGATATTCCATGTTTGTTTTGGTGGGAGAATTGGGCTCCGATGATGCCATGTAGTCTTGGTTTCTGTTGCTTGGGTTCCTGCGCTTGCCTCTCGCCATCAGATTATCTCTAGTGTTACTTTGTTCTGCTATTTCTGACAGTGGATAGACTGTCCTATAAGCCTGTGTGTCAGTAGTGCTGTAGACCTGTTTTCCTCTCTTTCAGTCAGTTATGGGGACAGAGTGTTCTGCTTTCGGGCGTGTAGTTTTTCCTCTCTATAGGTTTTCAGTTGTTCCTGTGGGCCTGTGTCTTGAGTTCACCAGGCAGCTTTCTTGCAGCAGACAAGTTGGTCTTACCTGTGGTCCCGAGGCTCAAGTTCACTCGCGGGGTGCTGCCCATGGGCTCTCTGCAGCGGCAGCAACCAGGAAGACCTGTGCCGCCCCTTCCAGGAGCTTCAGTGCACCAGGGTTCCAGATGGCCTTTGGTGTTTTCCTCTGGCGTCCGAGATGTATGTACAGAGAGCAGTCTCTTCTGGTTTCCCAGGCTTGTCTGCCTCTCTGAAAGTTTAGCTCTCCCTCCCCCCGGGATTTGGGTGCAGAGAACTGTTTATCTGGTCTGTTTCCTTTAGGTTCCCGCGGTGTCTCAGGCAGGGGTCCTGCCGCTCCTGGGCCCTCCCCCACAGGAGCCCAGAGGCCTTATACAGTTTCCTCTTGCGCCAGGGATGTGGGCAGGGGTGGGCAGTGTTGGTGGTCTCTTCCGCTCTGCAGCCTCAGGAGTGCCCACCTGACCAGGCGGTGAGGTCTCTTTCCCATGGGGTCTGGGAGCAGAGAGCTGCTGCGGGCCGGGATCCGCGGGTCACAAAGAAGTAACATTAATGGAGTCAGCATGTTATGTTTTTATATTTATGTATATATGTTATGTATACATTTAATTATATATATGTATATATATTTTAACATTTACATGTAACAATAACATAGTAAAAGAGATCATGGATTTGAGAGGGAGCAAGCAGGGCATGGAGAAGTTTACAGAAAGTAAAGGGAAGGAGTCAATGATGTAATTATATTTGGATTTCAAAAAAAAATCTGGGTAACACAGACTAACTTGTATGCATCCCTTGAAACTTACATGTATTTTCTTCTGGGTTAGTAGATTATATTTTATCTGATCATTATTCTCAATGCCCATGCATTTTCTCTGAGGCAAGACATATCTTCAGACCCACATTAGTGGGCCTTTAGAATGTTGACCTATTTTTTCTAAACTCATCAACTAGATCATAGTGTGGTTGGATTGTGTGTCTAGATATAAAACTATTTTCCTAGACAGTAGGACACCTTGCACTTGTGAGGAAGGCTGCCAGTATCATGATAGCCCACACCTTGGTACCAGTATTCTGTACAAGTTATTTTTCTTGTTCTTGTGTACAAATGCCAGTTAAGCACTATAAGGACTTATTTTGGCTTAAGATTTGAGGGAGGATAGTCTAAAGTGGACGAAGAGACATGACACAGAAGCCCCAGTTTGTTCAAAGAATTGATGGTTTCCTAGCACTTGCTACTTGGTAGGAGGCTTGGGGAACTGGAAATATGTGGCACTGGGGTGGCTGGAAACATACACTTCACATTGTGGCTGAACATGAAACAGATGGCCTGGTGGAAGCTAGAGAGACTATAAACATTCAAGATACATCTTCAGTGACTGAGTTTCAATCCTAGGTTTCTACCTACTAAAGTTTCCACATTATAAAACAGCATTGACAATTATGGACTATATATTTAATCGAATATATGAGTCAATGGATGACATATTGTATTCAGTACACATTACACATTCTTTTCTAAGCAACTGTCTGTGGTGACAACTACCTGTCCAGTTATAGCTGTGAACTGTTCATCTGTGGTGACTCAGTTTGCAATGATATCAGGTATTCTAGTCCCCAGAGAAATTTAAGTTTTATAATTTAGGATTATTCTCAAGATGGCTGCTGGCTATAGTACTCTGAGTATTTGCTAAGAGATATGTGAAGGTTTTCTGTAAAGTTCCTTGGTTAGGAAGGTTTTTGGTTATCTGCTTATTTAAACCATTTTTATTTGGGTGGAGCCTTCTGTCTATGTTGCCCCACTTTCTCTTCTCCCCTTTTTCCCTTTGATGATAGTCTTTTAAATTATCCTGGTATTTGCTTCCAGAACAGTGGTAAGCTGATTCTTGCATACTTCATATTCTCTGGAGCACACCAGCTCTCCTTTTGTGCTCAATTAAATTCCAGGGTTTACCAGGGCTACTCACTTCCAGGAGCAGTTAAATAAGTGTTGCTTTGTTGTCATTGTGTTGATGGGACGTCCAGTGTTCAGAATAGCTATTTCACCCACTCAAGCTTTTTATACAGTTACTTTAATACTGTGTTTCCTTGTATTAGACACAGAGAAAAATATGTCTATCATTTTTACATTTGTCCATCCAAATGTCCATCCATCTATCCATCCATCCATCCATCCATCCATCCATCCATCCATCCATATCAAAGAGAGACATAGATTGTCTATTATTATAGTGGTGAGCACAGTCCTTATCCAAGTCAAGTACAAGGAGTTAATTACATTCTGTATTTTTTTATTTGCAGGAAAACGAATTTGTGTGGGAGAGGGTCTGGCTCGAACAGAATTATTTTTATTCCTGACCACAATTTTACAGAATTTTAACCTGAAATCTCCAGTTGATCTGAAAGAACTTGATACCAACCCAGTTGCCAATGGATTTGTTTCTGTGCCACCCAAGTTCCAGATATGCTTCATTCCCATATAATGGATTTCTCCCTAAAGCCCTTTCCTTGAGGGTATAGGTAATCTCTTCTGTCATACATATCTCTCTACCCTACCACCTGAGTTCTGGGAATCTATCTATCTATCTATCTATCTATCTATCTATCTATCTATCTATCTATCTATCTATCTATTATCTATCTATCTATCTATTATCTATCTATCTATCTATCTATCTATCTATCTACCTATCATTTATCTATAGCAAAAACTGATATATTGTCCTTTTTTGGTCATAAGGAAAGTGGTAATAAATTAAAAGAATGTCTCAAGATAGTTTTGTTTCTTCATTATAGTATAAAGAAAGAAAGAGTGAGTGGTAGAAAGGCTCTTTAGCAAAGTCTCACTAATAGTAACTGCAGTGTTAGATCAAAATAAGAAGGATGCTATAAAAGAACACAGAGAAAGGGCCCAACATAGGGAGGATGGCACATTAACTGTCATGATTGCTCTCTCCTGTTTCTTTCTGCAGACCCTCAGAGCTATGAGTTTTCCTCTTAGCATAGGTTTCATTGTGTCCCATAAGTTTGGGTATGTTGTACCTTCATTTTCATTAAATTCTAAGAAGTCTTTAATTTCTTTCTTTATTTCTTCCTTGACCAGGTTATCATTGAGTAGAGCATCGTTCAACTTACATGTATATGTGGGCATTTTTCACTTATTGTTATTGAAGACCAGCTTTAGCCTGTGGTGGTCTGATAGGATACATGGGATTACTTCTATTTTTCTGTATCTGTTGAGGCCTGTTTTGTGACTGATTATATGGTCAATTTTGGAGAAAGTACCATGCGGTGGTAAGAAGAAGGTATATCTTTTTGTTTTAGGATAGAATATTCTATAAATATCTGTTAAGTCCATTTGGTTCATAACTTGTGGTAGTCTGTCTATGTCTCTGTTTAATTTCTGTTTCCATGATCTGTTCATTGATTTGAGTGGGGTTGTTGAAATCTCCTACTATTATTGTGTGAGGTGCAATGTGTGCTTTGAGATTTAGTAAGGTTTCTTTTATGTATGTAAGTGCCCTTGTATTTGGAGCATAGATATTTAGGATTGAAAGTTCATCTTAGTGGATTTTTCCTTTGATGAATGTGAAGTGTCCTTCCTCATCTTTTTTAATGACTTTTGTTTGAAAATTGATTTATTTAATATTAGAATGACTACTCCAGCTTGCTTCTTCAGACCATTTGCTTGGAAAGTTGTTTTACAGCCTTTTAAACTGAGGTCATGTCTGTCTTTGTCTCAGAGGTGTGTTTTTTGCATGCAGGAAAATTCTGGATCCTCATTGTGTATCCAGTTTGTTAATCTGTCTTTTTATTGTAGAATTGAGTCCATTGTTATTGAGAGATAATAAGGAACAGTAATTGTGATTTCTTGTTATCTTCATATTTGGAGGTGAAATTATGTTTGTGTGCTTCTCTTCTCTTTGCTTTTCAGAAAAAAAGATTAGTTTCTTGCTTTTTCTAGGGTGTAATTTGCCTCATTATGTTGGGGTTAACCATTTATTTTCCTTTGTAGGGCTGGATTTGTAGAAAGATATTTTGTAAATTTGGTTTTATCATGGAATATCTTGGTTTCTCCATCTATGTTAATTGAGGTTTTTGCTGGATATAGTAATCTGGGCTGGCTTTTGTGTCCTCTTATGGTCTTTATGACATTGGTCTAGGACCTTCTGGCTTTTATAGACTCTGGTGAGAAGTCTGGTGTAATTCTGATAACTCTGCCTTTATACATTACTTGACCCTTTCCCCTTACTCCTTTTAATATTCTTTGTTTTCTGCATTTGGTGTTTTGACTATTATGTGACGGGAGGAGTTTCTTTTCTGGTCCAATCTATTTGGAGTTCTGTAGGCTTCTTGTATGTGGGCATCTCTTTCTTTAGGTTAGGGAATTTTTTTCTATGATTTTGTTGAAGATATTTACTGGTCCTTTGAGTCAGGAGTCTTCACTCTCTTCTATACCTATTATCCTTTGACTTGATCTTCTCATTGTGTCCTGGATTTCCTTAATGTTTTGGGCTAGTAACTTTTTCTGTTTTACATTATCTTTGGTAGTTGTGTATGGAATCTTCTTCTCCTGAGATTCTTTCTTCTATCTCTTGTATTCTGTTGGTGATGCTCGCATCTCTGACTCCTTATCTCTTTCCTAGTTTTTCTATCTCCAGGGTTGTCTCCCTTTGTGCTTCCTTTATTGTTTCTATTTCCATTTTTAACTCCTGGATGGTTTTGTTCATTTCCTTCTCCTGTTTGTTTGTTTTTTCCTGTAGTTTTTTAAGGGATTTTTGTGTTTCCTCTTCAAGGACTTCTAGTCGTTTACTTTTGTTGTCCTGTGTTTCCTTAGGGTTATTTATGACCTTAAAGTCCTCCATCATCATGATAAAATGTGATTTGAAATCTAGTTCTTGCTTTTCTGGTGTGTTTGGATATTCAGTGTTTGCTTTGGTGGGAGAATTGGGCTCTGATGGTATCATCCAGTCTTGGTTTCTGTTGCTTGGGCTCCTGCACTTGCCTCTCGCCATCAGGTTGTCTCTGGTGTTACCTTGTATTGCTGTTTCTGACAATGGTTGTCCCTCCTGTAGGCATGTGCATTAGCCCTGACTGCTCCTGGATCCCTGTGTGCAGGGGGCCCAGATGGCACTAGGTGTTTTCCTCTAGAGTCAGAATTGTGGGCAGAGAGTAGTCTCCTCTGGTTTCTCTTTTATTGGATATTTTTAAATTTACATTTAAAATGTTATCCCCTTTCTCATTTCATAAAGCCTCTATTCCGTTCCCCTCCCCTTCTTCTATGAGGATGTTCCCCCATCCACCTCTCACCCCTTCCTACCTCCCTACTCTGACATTCCCTTACATTGGGGGATCCAACTTTGGCAGGGCCAAGGACTTCTCCTCTCATTGGCACCCAACATGGCCACCCTCTCCTACATATGCAGCTGGAGCCATGGGTCTGTCCATGTATACTCTTTCGGTAGTAGTTTAGTCCCTGGGAACTCTGGTTGGTAGATATTGTTTTTCTTATGTGGTTGCAAACCTCTTCAGCTCCTTCAATTCTATTTCTAACTTCTCCAATGGGGACCCCATTCTCAGTTCAGTGGTTGGCTGTCAGCATTTGCCTCTGTATTTATCATACTCTGGCAGAGCATTGCAGGATACAGGTATATCAAGCTCCTGTCAGCATTCACTTCTTGGCATCAGCAATATTGTCTGGGTTTGATCAGCCTGTATTCTTAACCACTGAGCATCACTCCAATTCAGTAATTGGCCTTTTGAAGTTCATTTCTCAAAGAATCTGTTTGCCATTCTCTTTGTTAGAGCTGCAATCACACTGGTTGTTCCTGTCAAGTAGAAGGGGTTAATTATATAATTTTTTTTTACAGGATAATGGATTTGTGTAAGAGAGGATCTGGCTCAAATGACATTATTTTTATTCTGCCCTACTATTTTGAAGAACTTTAACTTAAATTCTCAAGTTAACCCAAAAGAACTAATATCACTGATTAATGTAAGATATTAATGCTTAGATGCATATATATCTGCACATATACATGGGTACATTTACAACTTACTTCCAACACATGCCATATATACATATGCATTTATATGGAATTAAATAAAATTCATTGTTAAATTGAACTCATATAGCTTGTACCTTGTATTTTGCTATTTTCTATGTAAATGTAACTTTTATTCATCAGATGTAATTGCTGTCTTGGATGCTTAATGTTGAAGATGCTTACGTTTCTAGTTTTCTCTGAATTCTGGCTGGCTGGTCCAATTCAGCTATTTTGACACAAAGTACTTTCCAAACTGATTGACTCAATCTGGCTTCCCTCAATTTCTTTCTGAATGGCCCTGATTGGCCTGAAACTAATTCTGGAAATATGTTCTAATCCTTTGGCTTCTTATTCTCTGGCTTCAACTTCCTCTGCTGACCTGCACTGAACTGCATGAACTTATAAATGAACTCAACTCCACTGCACTGCACTCACTCAAATGCTCTACACAGAACTGACTGACTCTCCTTGCGCTACTCTTAAATAGCTTCTCTTTTCTGTCCTATTGCCATGAGAGTTGGGCACATCCTACCTGGCTCTTTCTCTATAAACTTTCTCTGTTGTATCATTTTGTCTGCACCTCAATTAGATGTCACTTTCAAATATGGCTGTTTCCTTCTGCCAATTAATTTTATCTTAAAGGTGCATACCAAACATGTATTACAGAAAATTTTAATCCCCATCTGGAATTTCTACCCAGCCTTGATCTTTCAGATCCTAGATAAAAGACACACAATTTTGATTATTTACAATGAACCTTAAACATCACAAGAGCTTGGTAGATATCTGCTGTCTATGCTATTAAAATTTATTTTCCTATGGATAACATTGAGAAATTACTTACTATATTTCATCTGGGATGCTCTTAAGTCCAATTGGCCCAGATATATATTACTGTCAAAGGGGAAGGAAAGGAAATATAGTAGGAAATACTGGACCAAAGTTATACTAAAAACCTGCAGAGTAAACCCCAAATTCTGCATTTCCATGTCTGATGTCAAAATATTCTTCATATTTCCAATTCCTTTTGGATTTGCTGACTGTAACATACTTCATCCAATTGTTCTGGTTCCACACCTGATCTGTAGCTTTCCTTGTCAGGTATCCTACAGTTCTCGTATCTCTTACTGGGGGTAGGGCTTGAGGTTTTCTTCTGCCTGTGAATCTGTATGTACATTCATATATATAAAATAGTAACATCAGCAAAATAAAAGGATTCATAAAACATTAACTAAAAAAAGTCCAATTGGTCAACCCTTAGGGCCACATTTTCATGACTCACCTTACCTATCATGGTTTCTCCATCATGCCCTTCTTTCTCTTGTGGTTCTTCCCCCAATCCAAAGCCCTGGAATCCTCAAGACTAACTATGTTTCTTCTGTCCAACTATTGGTAGTTGGCGTCTTTATTTACCAATCAGAAAAAACTTGGGAGTAAGGTCACATAGTATCACTTTTGTTTATCTACGTGTGTACTCTTTTGTCTCTGGGGTAACCAGGTCTTGAGGAATCAGCATTAGGCCCACCCACTACACCTGTGTGTCTAAATTCCAACCAAAGGTATTAAAGATGTGTGGTATGTCTGCATTCCAGCTAGATCACACAACCTGGGTCTTTGGACATGATCCCTTGCCAGAGTGACCATGTTGCCGGATTAAAATCCTCTATACTTCTATAAAGCAGTATTCCAGGAAAAGCCTCAGGATAACAGAATGATGATAAATGATCTCAAAATCCCTCTCCACTTATTTTTGTTTTTTGTTGTTGTTTTTTTTTTGAGACAAGATTTATATTTGTAATTCTGGCTGTTCTGGAACTTTTTCTGTAGACAAGACTGGCTTGGAATTCAGAAATCAACCTGCTTCTGCCTTTTGAATACAGGGATTAAAGGCATATGCCACCACCACCTGACTGGCATTTTACTTGTTAGAGCAGTTAATATCATTGACTTATTTTGCATTATTAAAAAGTATTTCTTGGGATCTCAGAGTCTTTTTTCAGCGTCTAATGGCATGCATGGTATGTCCTCACTGATGAGTAGATATTATTTTTAAGTAGAGCATACTCTTGATACACTCATAAGCTCAAAGAAGTTAAATGAGAAGGCCTGAGCAAGGATGCTTGAATCATACTTAGACAGGGAAACCAAATAGTCACAGGGAGTAGAGGGAGGGAGGGAACTGGGCGAGAGGAGGAAGGGAAAGGGGGAATGGGAGAGAGGATTAGGTATGGGGAGAGACA
The DNA here is from genome assembly GCF_021556685.1 of Rattus norvegicus. NCBI lineage: Eukaryota > Metazoa > Chordata > Mammalia > Rodentia > Muridae > Rattus > Rattus norvegicus. Next base: position 249,928,886 of record NC_141534.1, read on the forward strand.
AGAGAGAGACCCAGAGGACTAGGAGAATGTATTGAAATCTGAAACTGCTGGGGTTGGGGAAAGGGGAGTGGAGAGGGGAGGGGAATCTCTAAGAAGTCCCAGAGACTTGGGAGAGGGGAGGCTCCCAGGAGTCAATGTGGGTGACTTTAGGTGAGATACTAAATAGTGGGGACATGGAAACAGAAGAGGCCACCTCATGTAGCTAAGTGATGGAGAGATGGAAGAGAAAAAGAAGTGGAAGGATGTGTTCACAATGTAAAGAGTTGGAACTGAAGACTTGAGAGTAGTGAGGAGCACCATGATATGAATAGACAGTGATACTGCCTAAGGACATTTTGAAGTGTTGGTCTATGCTGCCACCGAAGGCCATGTCTAGGTTCATGACCCTGAGACAGTGAGAGTCTATTATCACCAAAGACCAGGAGAATGTCCCTGACCTGGGCTGACATTTGGGGTCATGTTGATATCTGCAGCCTGTGAAAAACTGCCTCATTCTTTGCTGGGGCCTTGTGGAAGAGCTGGCCCCATTGCTCTCCAGCTGCAGCACCCTGAGAGTAGGCTTTGCAGCTCATCCTGAAAGTACAGTAGAGCTAGGCCTAGTTGCTTGTGAGTACATCAGCCTTGAGTGTGTGAGAGTGAGAAAGCTGGACTTGCCACTTGCCTACCATGATGTGGGGTAGACACTAGAAAGATGCCCTCTCCACTATCATGGTTTGAAGAAATAGACATGGGGTCATGAAGGTAGGAGAACTGGCCCACCCTACCTTGCTGCATCACTGGGAGGGAGGCCCTGCATTTTGCCTGGGTAGCACAGTAGATGATATGATGACATGATGACAATGGCATGGGTGAGCCAGCTTCTACAGTATGAAAGTGTAAGAGTTGGCCTCGTTCCTTGTTGATTACAGTTCTGTGTGAGATAGCAGGTGTAATGCTGGAGAGTTTGTCCTGGTGGTATGAGTTCAGGAGAGCTGGTGGGACCATCAATTTAGCTACCACACAGCCCCAAATACAGGGCTTTGAGTTGACCCATCCCTAACATCTACCTCATCTATGAACTGCTGGAGTGTGTAAAAGGGCAGGTCCTGCAGATCCAAAGCTAAAGGATCTCTATGACATATGCCAACATCAGGGTATGTGAGAGGAGTTCCTGTCAGGGTCTTTTATTGATGATGTAGTGGAAGCCAGAGATCTTCAACCAGACCAATGACTCATTGCAATGAACATTTTCAAGTAAAAATATGTGAATAAAAGGGTATATGGTGGGACACATAGTGGTAGACTACACACGTTCTACAACAGGATTTTCTGTTTTATTTTTATTTATTTTATTTTCTATTATTACTTTTATTTTTTTATAGTCCAGTCATTGCCCTCCTCCCTGGTCACCCTCTTACAGTTCCTTATCCCATTCATCTTATCATCTCCAAGAGGATGTTCCAACCTCATATGGCCAAGCCTCCACACTTCCTGAGGCCTCAACTCTCTCCAGGGTTAGGCACTTTTCCCATTGAGGCCAGACCAGGAAGTCTGCTGTATATATGTCAGGGGACCTCAGACCAGCTCATGTATGCTGCTTGGTTGGTGGTTTCGTGAAAGAAAGATCTCAGGGGTTCAGGTTAGTTGAGATTGATGATTTTTCTATGGGGTCACCCTCCTCCTCAGCTTCTTCCAGCCTTTCCCTAATTCAAACACAGGGGTTCTCAACTTCAGTCCATTGTTTAGGTATAATTATTGCATCTATATCAGTTGTTTGTTGGATCTCTCAGATTAATGACATGCTAGGCTCCTGCCTATAACCACACCACAGCATAAGTAATAGGGTCAAGCCTTGGAACAACCACCTGAGCTGAATCCAAAGGTGGGCCAATCGCTGAACCTCCTTTCCCTCAGATTCTTCTTCATTTTTGTCCCTGAAGTTATTTTAAACAGGAACAATTCTGGGTCAGGGGTTTGACTGTGAGATGGCAACCCCAAATGTACACTTGATGCCCTGTCTTCCTATTTGAGGTATGCTGTACAAGGTCCCTATCTCTACTGTAAGGCATTTTATTTAAGGGTTCTTCATTTGAATCCAGAAATTCTCTCACCTCCCAGATTTCTGGTTTTTAGAGGGTAACCCCAGATCCCAACCCCTGAGGTCACATAATTACATTTGTTATACTGGCCTTCAGAGTTTCTATCCTATCTCTCCACCCTGTATGCGACCCTGTTCCCCCTTGCCCTTTCCCGTATTCTTCCCAAACCCAAGTTCTTCCCTCCCTCTGGCTTCTGGGATTTTCATCTTATTCTTCCTGTTTTTTTTCTTTTTTTCCTCATCCTTATGAAATTGGGAATTTCTTATTTACATTTCAAATGTTATTCCCTTTCCTGGTTTCCAGGCCAACATACCCCAACCCTACCCCTCTTGTACCAGTCTGGAATCCCACCAACAATGGAGGAGTGTTCATCTTTCTCCACATCCTCACCAGCATCTGCTGTCGCTGAAGTTTTTTTTTTTCTCCATCTTTATGAAATTGGATATTTCTTATTTACCTTGCAATTGCTGTTCCCTTTCCTGGTTTCCAGGCCAACATACCCCTAACTGCTCCCGTTCCCCTTCTATATCGGTGTTCCCCTTCCCATCCTCCCCCCATTACCGCCCTCCCCCCAACAATCCCGTTCAGTGGGGGTCCAGCCTTGGCAGAACCAAGGACTTCCCCATCCACTGGTGCCCTTACTAAGCTATTCATTGCTATCTATGCAGTTGGAGCCCAGGGTCAGTCCATGTATAGTTTTTGTGTAGTGGCTTAGTCACTGGAGGCTATGGTTGGTTGGCATTGTTGTTCATATGGGGTCTCAAGCCCCTTAAGTTCTTTCAGTCCTTTTCCTGATTCCTTCAACGAGGGTCCTCCTCTCAGTTCAGTGGTTTGCTGCTGGCATTTGTCTATGTATTTGCGATATTCTGGCTGTGTCTCTCAGGAGAGATCTACATCTGGTTCCTGTCAGCATGCACTTCTTTGCTTCATCCATCTTATCTAGTTTGGTGGCTGTATATGTATGGGCCACATGTGGGGCAGGCTCTGAATAGGCGTTCCTTCAGCCTCTGTTCTAAACTTTGCCTCCCTATTCCCTCCCAAGGGTATTCTTGTTCCCCTTTTAAAGAAGGAATGAAGCATTCTCAATTTGTTCATCTTTCTTGAGTTTCATGTGCTCTGTGCAGCTAGGGTAATTCAAGCATTGGGCTAATATCCACTTATCAATGAATACATACCATGTGTGTTTTTCTGTGATTGGGTTTCCTCAGTCTAGATCCCAATTTTCCAGTTCCATCCATTTGCCTATGAATTTCATAAAGTCATTGTTTTTTGATAACTGAATAGTATTCCATTGTGTAGATGTACCACATTTTCTCTATCATTCCTCTGTTGAAGGGCATCTGGGTTCTTTCCAGATTCTGGCTATTATAAAGAAGGATGCTATAAACATAGTGGAGCATGTGTCTTTATTATATGTATGGGCATCGTTTGGGTATGGCTGGGTCCTCAGGTAGTTCAATGTCCAATTTTCTGAGGAACGTCCAGACTGATTTCCAGAATTGTTAAACCATTCTGTAATCCCACCAAAAATGGAGGAGTGTTCCTCTTTCTCCACATCCTTTCCAGCATTTGCTGTCACCTGAGTTTTTGATCTTAGCCATTCTGACTGGTGTGAGGTAGAATCTCAGGGTTGTTTTGATTTGCATTTCCCTTATGACTAAAAATGTTGAACATTTCTTTAGGTGCTTCTCAGCCATTTAGCATTCCTCAGCTGTGAATTCTTTGTTTACCTCTGAACCCTATTTTTTTTTCAATTTTTTTTATTAACTTGAGTATTTCTTATATACATTTCGAGTGTTATTCCCTTTCCCGGTTTCCGGGCAAACATCCCCCTCCCCCCTCCCCTTCCTTATGGGTGTTCCCCTCCCAACCCTCCCCCCATTGCCGCCCTCCCCCCATAGACTAGTTCACTGGTGGTTCAGTCTTAGCAGGACCCAGGGCTTCCCCTTCCACTGGTGCTCTTACTAGGATATTCATTGCTACCTATGGGGTCAGAGTCCAGGGTCAGTCCATGTATAGTCTTTAGGTAGTGGCTTAGTCCCTGGAAGCTCTGGTTGCTTGGCATTGTTGTACTTTTGGGGTCTCGAGCCCCTTCAAGCTCTTCCAGTTCTTTCTCTGATTCCTTCAACAGGGGACCTATTCTCAGTTCAGTGGTTTGCTGCTGGCATTCGCCTCTGTATTTGCTGTATTCTGGCTGTGTCTCTCAGGAGCGATCTACATCCGGCTCCTGTCGGTCTGCACTTCTTTGCTTCATCCATCTTGTCAAATTGGGTGGCTGTATATGTATGGGCCACATGTGGGGCAGGCTCTGGATGGGTTGAACCCTATTTTTTAATAGGGTTATTTGCCGCCCTGCAGTCTACCTTTGTGAGTTCTTTGTGTATTTTGGATATAAGCCCTCTATCAGTTGTGGGATTGGTAAAGATCTTTTCCCAATCTGTTGGTTGCTGTTTTTCCTAACCACAGTGTCCTTTGCCTTACAGAAGCCTTGTAGTTTTATGAAATCCCATTTTTCGAATCTCGATCTTAGAGCATAAGCCATTGGTTTTTGTTCATGAAATTTTCTCCAGTGCCCAAGTGTTTGAGATTCTTCCCCACTTTTTCTTATGTCTTTTTAAATTAACCCTCTTAACTTCATGAGATAGGATTTCAGGTCAACATCATAATTTTCACTTGCTTTGGGGTATCCAAATGAGTTCTTATGGTGCCAGTGTACATTGCTTTCATTGATTATGCTCTTGCACTTGCTTCTCAATATCTGGTTATCTCTATTGTTAACTGATTTAGTTTTCTCTGTCTTGCACCTACCTCCTGTGTCAGTGGTTTGCTTCAGTATCCCTGGGAGATCTGTGGCCCTGGTTGTAGGTCTCCTGGGAATCCTTCAGACTGTGTGGTCTCTTGCCTTAGGTGTAGCAGTCCCCGTAGTAGGCCTTCTTTCTGTGGGATCTTTTGCCCGGGTTCAACAGATCTCCTTGGTGTCCTTCAGATTGTGGAATCATCAGAAGGGCAGATATGCTGATGATACATCCTGGCAGAAGATGTAGGCTTGAAGGGAGGTGGAGTTTGAATGGAGATGTCCAATGGGTTCCTCAGGGGTCCTGTGTGCTGTGGTTATTTGTGAGTGTTCTTTACCTGTTGCTATGGGTGTGCAGAAGTTCTTCTGGGATGCCTTCAGACTGTGGAGTCTTCTGAGGGACTGATATGCTGATGATCTGCCCATGCAGAAGGCACTGACCAGAATGGATGTACAGTTTGTGTAAATGAGATGGGTACCTAGTCCACTGGACTCCTTGGGGGCCCAGCTACTGAAGTTATTTGGGAGGGTACCTTCCCTGTTGCCTTGGGTGCAGCAGATCTTCTTGGAGGCCTTCAGGTTGTAGAGTCTTCAGAGGGGCACACATGCCGATGACCTCTATTTTTTATTTTTTAATTATTCACTTTACATGTGGCCCACTTCCCCTCCCAGTCAACCCCCCTCACATACTCCTTCCCCAGTCCTCTCTTACTTTCTCCTTTCTGTGGTTGGGGGACTCCTGGGTATTCCCCAATCCTACACTTCAAGTCTCTGCAAGAGTAGGTGCCTCCTCTCCCACTGAATCCTGACAAGGCAGTACAGCTAGAATAACATATCCTACATGCATCAAACAGCTTTTGGGATAGCCTCAGTTTCATCTGTTCAGGTCTCAAATGAAGGCCAAGCTGTACATCTGCTATATATGTGCAAAGAGACCTAGGTCTAGTCGTTTTATGTTCTTTGGTTGGTGGTTAAGTCTCTGAAAGCCCCAATTGCCGAGGTCAGTTGATTCTGTTGGTCTTCTTGTGGAATTCCCATCTCTAAAAAGATATTCTGTTGGTCTTCTTGTCGATTTCCCCTCTCTAAAAAGAAAGGTCGCAATCCTCTTCCTCTTCTTCCATAAAAGTCACCAAACTCCATCCACTGTTTGGCTGTGGATGTCTGCATCTGTCTGAGTCAGTTGGTAGTTTGAGCCTGTCTGAGGACAGCCATGCTAGACTCTTGTCTGTAGGCATAACAGAGTATTAGTAATAGTGTCAGGGTTTGGTGTTTGTCCTTGGGATGTGTCTCAAGTTGGGCTGGTTTTGTTTGGCCATTCCTCAGGCTCTACTCCATTTCCAAGCCCTGCATTTCCTGTAAACAGGAAAAGTTTTGGATCAAAATTTTTGGATGGGTTGGTTTTCCTATTGCTTAACCTGGGTTCCTGCCTTCCCTGGCTCCATATACCCAAAGCTGTGAGTCACAGGTAAGGATACAACTACTGATTCTTGGATGTCTCTCCTAAACCAGGTCTCTTTATTTACCTGAAGTTGCCCTTCCCCCTGTTAGTTGCTGCTTTCCATTCATTCTCATGGCCATCCAGCCATCTCCCCTGTTCCTCCACACAACCAACACTGAATCTCCCACCACATTTCATGATCCCTTCTCCCACTCAGTTCCATATCCCCATCTGCCTTCCACAATTCTCTGTCCCCTTCCAAGTGATCATCAAACATCCTTGATTGTGCTCTCCTTCTGTTACAGTCTCCTTGAGTCTGTGGTAGCATGGATACCGTGTAATTTGTGGCTAATATACACTTACAAGAGCATGTCCTTTGGAGACTGGGTTAACTTAGGATAAAATTCTTAAGATCCATCCATTTGCCTGTAAAATTCATGAAATATTTGTTTTTTTATAGATGAAAGTATTCTGTTGTATAGACATACCACATTTTCATTAACCATTCTTCAGTTGAGGGACATCTAGATTGTTTTCAGTTTCTGACAACTACAAATAAAGCTGCCATTGCATAGTTGATTAACTGTCTTTGTGGTATTGTGGAGCATCTTTTGGATATGTGCCCAGGGAGTGATATATCTGGTTCTTGAGGTAGAGCCATTCCTAGTTTTCTGTGAAAGCATCAAATTGATTTTCCAAGTGTTTGTAAAAGTTTGCACTCCTACCAGCGATGGAGCAGTGTTCCCTGTGCTCTACAACCTCATCAGTATGTGCTACCATTTGAGTTTTTGATCCTAGCCATTCTGACATATGTAAGATCAAATCTTAGAATTGTTTGATTTGCATTTTCCTGATCACTAAGGACTTTGAACATTTCTTTAAGTGTTCTTCAGACAATTGAGATTTCTCTCTTTTCCTCTGTACCCCATTTTAAAATTGCATTGTGGGTGTCTAACTTCTTGAGTTCAAGGACCCAAAACCATCCAGTGGGAAAAATGATAGCATTTTCAACAAATGTTGATGGTTCAACTGGTGGTTAGCATGTAGAAGAATGCAAATTGACCTATTTTTATCTCCTTGTACAAAGCTCAAGTCCAAGTGGATCAAGGACCTCCACATAAAACCAGATATGATAAATCTAATAGAAGAAAAAGTGGGAAAGAACCTCAAACACATTGGCACAGGGAAAATTTCTTGCATAGAACATCAATGGTTATGCTCTAAGATCAAGAATTGACAAGTGAGAACTCATAAAATTGCAAAGATTCTGTAAGGCAAAGCACATGGTCAATAGAACAAAATGGCAATGCAAAGATGAGTTGTCTTTAACAACCCTACATCTGATACTGGGTTAATATCCAAAATATACAAATAACTCAAGAAGTTAGACTCCAGAGAACCAAATAATCCTACTAAAATGGGGCACAGAGCTAAACAGAGAATTCTCAGTTCAGGAATCTCAAACAGCCAAGAAGAGAAGCACCTAAAAATTTTCAACATCCTTCGTCATCAGGGAAATGCAAATCAAATCAACCCTGAGAATCCATCTCACACTAGTCAGAATGGCTAGGATCAAAAACTCAGATGCTGGTGAGGATGTGCAGAAAGAGAACACATCTCCATTTCTGGTGGGATTGCAAGCTGGTACAACCACTGTGGAAAACAGTCTGGCAGTACCTCAGAATGTTGGAATTAGTTCTACTTGAGTACCCAGCTGTACTTCTCCTGGGCATATACACAAAAATGCCCTAACATATAACAAGGACATATGCTCATCTATGTTCTTAGCAGCCTTGTTTATATTAGCTAGAAGCTGGAAAGAATCAAGATGTCTCTCAACAGAAGAATGGATTTAGAAAACGTGGTACATTTACACAACGAGTACTACTCAGTTATTAAAAACAATGACTTCATGAAATTCATAGGCAAATGGATGGAACTTGAAAATATCATCCTGAGTGAGTTAACCCACTCATAAAAGAACACACATGTTATGTACTAATTGATAAGTGGATATTAGCCAAAAAGAAACTTGGCATACATATGATGTGGCCCACAGACCATATGAAACTAAAAAAAAAAGGAGATCCACAAAGTGTGGATGCTGCAGTACTACTCAGTAGGGGGAAGAGAATAATCTCTGGAAAGTAGAGGGAGACAGGAATCTGGGAAGAAGAGAGAAGGTGGAGTGAAAAGGGGGGGGCAGTTCAAATATGGAAGGAGATGGTGGAGAAATACAGAGGGTTAGGAATTTGAAAGTAGATGTGTAGCAAGTGGGGGAAGGGGAACTGTTGGTAGCCCCTAGAAATTCCCAGATGCTAGGGATCCATCCAATCTGATAATACCAAACAAAGAGACTATTGCTAATGCAAAGAAGTGCTTACTGAAAGGAGCCCAGTAGAGCTTTCCCCTGAGAGGATCTGCCAGATTCAAACCAATACAGATGTGGATGTACACAGCCAATCATTGGACAAAGCATGGGGACCTGGAAGGAAAAGGGAAAGGACTGTAGCAACCTCATAGGAAGAACAACAATATCAACCAATCAGAGCCCCCAATGTTCCCAAGTACTAAACCACCAACCAAAGAGTATACTGGGGTTCCCCATGCCTCCAGGTGGATATTTATCAGAGGATTGCCTTATATGGCGTCACTGGAAAGGCAACCCCTTGGTCCTATAGAGGCTTGATGACCCAGGATAGGAAAATGCTACGCCACTGAGGCCATAGTGGGTGGGCAGGTGGGAAATAGGGGTAGGGGGAGTAAGGAGAGGATAGGGGGCTTGTGGAAGGAAAACTGGGAAGGGGCATAACATTTGAAATGTAAATGAATAAAAAAACAGTAAAAAATTTAAAAAATAAGTTTCAGATATTAGCCTTCTCTCATATGTAGGTATGTTCAGATCCTTTCATAATCTGTAGGCTACCATTTTGCCTTATTGACAATATCCTTTGACTTACAGAAGCCTTTGAGTTTCACGAGGGCCCATTTATCAATTGTTGATCCTCAAAACTGACCTGAGACACTGGTGTTCTGTTCAAGATATTGTCTCCTGTTCCAATGTGTTCATGGGTATTTCCCACTTTCTCTTCTATGATATTTAGTGTATCTGGTTTTAATTTGAAGTCCTTGATCTATTTGGACTTGAATTTTGTACAAGGTGATAAATATGGATCTATTTTCTTTCTTCTACATATTGTCTTCCAGTTAGATCAGTATCATTTGTTGAAGATCATTTCTTTTTTCCATTGTAGGCTTTTGGCATCTTTTTATTTTTTTTATCTTTATTAACTTGAGCATTTCTTATTTACATTTCAATTGTTATTCCCCTTCCCGGTTTCCAGGTCAACATCCGCTAACCGCTCCCATGCCCCTTGTACATGGGTGTTCCCCTCCCCATCCTCTCCCCATTATCGCCCTTCCCCCAACAATCACATTCACTGGGGGTTCAGTATTGGCAGGACCAAGGGCTTCCCCTTCCACTGGTGCTATTACTAGGCTATTCATTGCTACTTATGAGGTTGGAGCCCATGGTCAGTTCATGTATAGTCTTTGGGTAGTGGTATAGTCCCTGGAAGCTCTGGTTGGTAGGCATTGTTGTTCATATGGGGTCTTGAGCCCCTTCAAGCTCTTCCAGGCCTTTCTCTGATTCCTTCAACGTGGGTCCCATTCTCAGTTCAGTGGTTTGCTGCTGGCATTCACCTATGTATTTGCTGTATTCTGGATGTGTCTCTCAGGAGAGATCTACATCCGGCTCCTGTCGGCCTGCACTTCTTTGCTTCATCCATCTTATCTAGTTTGGTGGCTGTATATATATGGGCCACATGTGGGGCAGGCTCTGAATGGGTATTCATTCTGCCACTGTTCTAAACTTTGCCTTCCGATTTCCTGCCAAGGGTATTCTTGTTCCCCTTTTAAAGAAGGAGTGAAGCATTCGCATTTTGGTCATCCATCTTGAGTTTCATGTGTTCTGTGCATCTAGTGTAATTCAAACATTTGGGCTAGTACACATTTGTCAATGATTGCATACCATGTGTGTTTTTGTGATTGGGTTACCTCACTCAGGATGATATTTTTGAGTTACATCCATTTGCCTATGAATTTCATAAAGTCATTGTTTTTGATAGCTGAGTAATATTCCATTGTGTAGATGTACCACATTTTCTGTATCCATTTGTCTGTTGAAGGGCATATGGTTTATTTCCAGCTTCTGGCTATTATAAATAAGGCTGCTATGAACATAGTGGAGCACGTGTCTTTGTTATATGTTGGGGCATCGTTTGGGTATATGCACAAGAGAGGTATAGCTGGGTCCTCAGGTAGTTCAATGTCCACTTTTCTGAGGAATCTCCAGACTGATTTCCAGAATGGTTGTACCAGTCTGCAATCCCACCAACAATGGAGAAGTGTTCCTCTTCCTACACATCCTCGCCAGCATTTGCTGTCACCTGAGTTTTTGATTTAGCCATTCTCACTTGTGTGAGGTGAAATCTCAGGGTTGCTTTGATTTGCATTTCTCTTTGACTAAAGATGTTGACATTTCTTTAGGTGTTTCTCAGCCATTAGGCATTCCTCAGCTGTGAATTCTTTGTTTAGCTCTGAACCCCATTTTTAATAGGGTTAATTGTCTCCCTGCAGTCTAACTTCTTGAGTTCTTTGTATACTTTGGACATAAACCCTCTATCTGTTGTAGGAATGGTAAAGATCTTTTTCCAATTTGTTGGTTGTTGTTTTGTCCTAACAACAGTGTCCTTTGCCTTACAGAATCTTTGCAGTTTTATGAGATACCATTTGTCGTTTTTTGATCTTAGAGCATAAGCTATTGGTGTTTTGTTCAGGAAATATTCTACAGTGCCTGTGTGTTCGAGATGCTTCCCCATATTTTCTTCTATTAGTTTGAGTGTATCTGGTTTGATGTAGATGTCCTTGATCCATTTGGACTTAAGCTTTGTACAGGGTGATAAGCATGGATTGATCTGCATTCTTCTACATGCTGACCTCCAGTTGACCATTTGCTGAAAATGCTATCTTTTTTTCATTGGATGGTTTTAGCTCCTTTGTCAAAAATCAAGTGACCATAGGTGTATGGGTTCATTTCTGGGTCTTCAATTCTATTCCACTGGTCTATCTGTCTTTCTCTGTACCAATAGCATGCAGTTTTTACCACTATTGTTCTGTCATACTGCTTGAGTTCAGGGATAGTGATTCCCCCAGAAGTCCTTTTATTGTTGAGGATAGTTTTAGCTATCATGGGTTTTTTGTTATTCCATATGAATTTGCAAATTGTTCTGTCTAGCTCTTTGAAGAATTGGATTAGTATTTTGATGGGGATTGCATTGAATCTGCAGATTGCTTTTGGTAAAATGGCCATTTTTACTATATTAGTCCTTCCAATCCATAAGCATGGGAGATCTTTCCATCTTCGGAGGTCTTCTTCAATTTCTTTCTTCAGAGGCTTGAAGTTCTTATACAGATCTTTCACTTGCTTGTTTAAATTCACACTGAGGTATTTTATATTATTTGGGACTATTATGAAGCATGTCTTTTCCCTAATTTCTTTCTCGGCTTGTTTCTCTTTTGTGTAGAGGAAGGCTTCTGATTTATTTGACTTAATTTTGTACCCAGCCACTTTGCTGAAGGTGTTTATCCAATTAAGTAGTTCTCTGGTGGAACTTTGGGCATCATGTAAATATACTATCATATCATATGCAAATAGTGATATTTTGACTTCTTCTTTTCCAATCTGTATCCCCTTGATCTCCTTTTGTTGTCTGATTGCTTTGACTAGAACTTCAAGAAGTATATTGAATAAGAAAGGAGAGAGTGAGCAGCCTTGTCTAGTCCCTGATTTTAGTGGGATTGCTTCAAGTTTCTCTCCATTTAGTTTAATATTAGCAACTGGTTTGCTGTGTATGGCTTTTACTATGTTTAGGTATAGGCCTTGAATTCCAATTCTTTCCAGGAGTTTTATCATGAAGGGCTGTTGAATTTTTCAAATGCTTTCTCAGCATCTAATGAAATGATCATGTGGTTTTCATATTTCAGTTTGTTTATATAATGGATTATGTTGATTGTTTTCTGTATATTAAACCATCCCTGCATGCCTGGGATGAAGCCTACTTGATCCTGGTGGATGATTGTTTTGATGTGTTCTTGGATTCGGTTTGCCAGAATTTTATTGAGTATTTTTGCATCGATATTCATAGGGGAAATTCGTCTGAAGTTCTCTTTCTTTGTTGGGTTTTTGTGTGGTTTAGGTATAAGAGTAATTGTGGCTTCATAGAAGGAATTCGGTAGTGCTCCATCTGTTTCAATTTTGTGGAATAGTTTGGATAGTATTGGTACGAGGTCTTCTATGAAGGTCTGATAGATCTCTGCACTAATCCCGTCTGGACCTGGACTCTTTTTGGTTGGGAGACCTTTAATGACTGCTTCTATTTCGTTAGGAGTTATGGGATTGTTTAAATGGTTTGTCTGTTCCTGACTTAACTTCGGTACCTGGTATCTGTCTAGGAAATTGTCCATTTCCTGCAGATTTTCAAGTTTTGTGGAATATAGGCTTTTGTAGTAGGATCTGATGATTTTTTGAATTTCCTCTAGTTATGTATCCCTTTTCATTTCTGATTTTGTTAATTTGTACACACTCTCTGTGTCCTCTCATTAGTCTGGCTAAGGGTTTATCTTTCTTGTTGATTTTCTCAAAGAACCAACTTTTGGTTCTGTTGATTCATCCTATGGTCCTTTTAGTTTCTACTTGGTTGATTTCAGCTCTGAGTTTGATTATTTCCTTCCTTCTGCTCCTCCTGGCTGTATTTGCCTCTTTTTGTTCTAGAGCTTTTAGGTGTGCTGTCAAGCTGCTGACATATGCTTTCTCTTGTTTCTTTCTGCCCGCACTGAGACCTATGAGTTTTCCTCTTAACACAGCTTTCATTGTGTCCCATAAGTTTGGAGATGTTGTACCTTCATTTTTATTAAATTCTAAAAAGTCTTTAATTTCTTTCTTTTTTCTTACTTGACTAGATTATCATTGAGTAGAGCATTGTTCAACTTCCATGTATATGTGGGTATCCTTCCCTTTTTGTTATTGAAGACCTGATTTAGCCCGTGATGGTCTGATAGGATGCATGGGATTATTTCTATCTTTCTATATCTGTTGAGGCCTGTTTTATCACCAATTATATGGTCAATTTTGGAGAAAGTAATATGAGGTGGTGAGTAAAACGTGTATCCTTTTGCTTTAGTGTAGGATGTTCTATAAATATCTGTTAAGTCCATTTGGTTCATGACTTCTTTTAGTCTGTGTATATCTCTATTTAATTTCTGTTTCCATGATCTGTCCTTTGATGAGAGTGGGGTTTTGAAATCTCCTACTATTATTGTGTGATGTGCAATGTATGCTTTGAGCTTTAGTAAGGTTCCTTTCATGTAGGTATGTGCCCTTATATTTGGAGCATAGATATTGAGGATTGAGAGTTCATCTAGGTGGATTTTTCCTTTGATGAATATGAAGTGTCCTTCCTTATCATTTTGATGACTTTAAATTGAAGGTTGATTTTATTAGATATTAGAATGGCTACTCCATCTTGCTTCTTCAGACCATTTGCTTGGAAATTCGTTTTCCAGCATTTCACTCTGAGGTAGTGTATGTTTTTGTCTCTGAGGTGTGTTTCCTGTAGTCAGCAGAATGCAGGATCCTCATTGCATATCCAGTTTCTTAATCTATGTCTTTTCATTGGAGAGTTGAGACCATTGATGTTGAGAGATATTAATGAATAGTGATTATTGCATCTTGTTATTTATATTTGCATGTGAGATTATGTTTGTGTGCTTTTCTGCTCTTTGATTTTTTGCCAAGATGATTAGTTTCTTGGTTTTTCTAGGGTCTAACTTGCCTCCTTATGTTGGCCTTTACCATAGATTTTCCTTTGTACTGCTGGATTTATAGAAAAATATTGTGTAAATTTGGATTTTTCATGGAATATCTTGCTTTCTCCATCTACGTTAATTGAGATTTTTACAGAATACAGTAATCTGTGATGGCAATTGTGTTCTCTTAGGGTCAGTATGACATCTGTCCAGGGTCTTCTGACTTTCATAGTGTCTGGTGAGAAGTCTGGTGTGATGCTGACAGGTCTGCCTTTATAAGTTACTTGTCCTTTTTCCCTTACTGCTTTTAATATTCTTTCTTTGTTTTGTGCATTTGCTGTTTTGACTATTATGTGACAGGAGGAGTTTCTTTTCTGGTCCAATCTATTTGGAATTCTGTAGTCTTCTTGTATGTTCATGGGCATCTCTTTCTTTAGGTTAGGGAAGTTTTCTTCTATGATTTTTTGAAGATATTTACTGGTCCTTTGAGCTAGGTGTCTTCACTCTCTTCTATACCTATTATCCTTAGGTTTGATCTTCTCATTGAGTCCTGGATTTCCTGTATGTTTTGAACCAGTAGCTCTTTCCGTTTTACATTATATTTGACAGTTGTGTCGATGATTTCTATGGAATCTTCTGTTCCTGAGATTCTCTCTTCTATCTCTTGTATTCTGTTTGTGATGCTTATATCTATGGCTCCTTGTCTCCTCCTTTGGTTTTCTATATCCAGGGTTGTTTCCCTGTGTTCTTTCTTCTTTGCTTCTATTTCCATTTTTAATTCCTTCAACTGTCTGATTGTGTTTTCCTGAAATTCTTTCATGGATTTTTTTGATTCCTCTCTATAGGCTTCTACTTGTTTATTTATGTTTTCCTGTGTTTCTCTAAGGAAGTTCTTCATGTCTTTCTTGAAGTCCTCCAGCATCTTGATCAAAGGTGTTTTTAAATCTAGATCTTGCTTTTCTTTTGTGTTTGGATATTCAGTGTTTGCTTTGGTGGGTGAATTGGGCTCTGATGATGCCATGTAGTCTTGGTTTCAGTTGCTTGGGTTCCTGTGCTTGCCTCTTGCCATCAGGTTGTCTCTGGTGTTACCTCGTTCTGCTATTTCTGACAGTGGCTAGACTGTCCTCTAAGCCTGTGTGTCAGGAGTGCTGTAGACCTGTTTTTCCTATTTCCTTTCAGCCTGAAGTGCCCACCTTGACCAGCAAGGAAGACACAACACCGTTGTGTTCTTCTCAACAGCCTTTATTGCAGGAAAACCTCATTCTTGATACGGGGGACCCCGGGGATCAAAAGCACTCGCCTTAAGTACAGAACAGACAGTGGCTATAAACTTGTCCTCTGGGGATTGGTGGAGTATGAGATACCTTATTAGCATGCATATCACCCTGGCCTTGTAAATGCCAGAGGAAATGCCAAGGACACAGCTAATTGGTTGTAATACCACAAACGACCACTAGATGTCAGCACCATATTTAACCACTCCCAACAACTCCCCATTTATTGTATTATAAAAATGAAACCATTAGATGGAGGTAGTGGTCTGAGAGAGATCAGACATGTCTCACAGAGTGCCCAGCTCGGCCATGGCAAGCCACTCTTGCAGTTAGGACTGCACCCCAATGGCTAGAGATGATTTATGGTGTAACACACCGTTCTGGGCTATTCGTGTGTGTTTAATTTGGTGGAGAAACTGGGCAGAGGGGCATTTGACCAGCCCGAATGTTCAAACGGGGCGTAGCCACCTCTGTCTATGACTGGTCTAGATCAGGGTGTCAAGTCAATATTGTCATTGCTCCTGTCTTAGGTCGTTCCTCTAGACAGTTCGGCCTTACCCGTCGTTGGATAACCCTATCGCCACCGGGCTCCTTCCTTAGGTTGGTCCAAGCCCAAGAAAAGTTGCCCGTCTCTGGATACAATGGCTTTACATAACAGTGACAAAATACGATCTAGGGCTACCTCTTAATTTTTCAAAGAGGCCAGCCATATATTGGGAGAAGCACCACTTTCAATGGCAACCATAGCCTGATAAACAATCGCTTTGTCTCTGGCATGCTCTCGTTGTAAATGGCAAAAGAGCCATAGACATACTCCACATCCCAAGAGGACAATGGCCCCCCAGGCAAACATGCCAGCCCGTTCTTTAAAAAAGGAGAAAGCATTGGTAATCCACGAGGTGAAATCTCCAAATGTGATCGGTTCCATTCTAGTTTTGTTAAGGACAGCAATCTGCATCAGCAATTGTCTCGATAACTGCTCTGCTTTCATGGACCAGTTTTCTTTCAGATAATTCGAGATTTCTTTGCTCTGTTGAGAATACTGAGAAAGGTTAGCTTGCAAAGGAGTAATACATAAGCCTCTAAGGGAGGAAACCCAGGTCAGCTGTGTCATATGATATAATGCCTCAATTTGTTCTTGAATTAAATCAATTCGTTGGTTAGCTAATAGAAAGCCAGATGCCACGTGGGCATTAAATTCTTCATGTATCTCTAATGCCACTGCGGTTCTTTCCACAATCTGATTGATAGTCTTAGCCGTCTGTAGTTGATTAGTCATAGCAATCGCGGCTGTTGTAGCTGTAGCGGCTGATAGTACAATGGCTGAAATTGTAGCTGCTGTAATACGAAAATCCCTTTTAGTTCTTAGTAAATTAAGTATGGGAAAATTATCTGGATTTGCTTCCACAGGGATAGGCACAAAAGAAGGAATCTTGACCATCACTGCAGTATCATTGGTGCCATCCCAGCATTCAGCTAAATAATAGACTACATCAGAGTTATTACAATTTAAAGCATTATCGCTTACATTAGTGCTTATGAGAAAGAAGAAAGGTGGTCTAACACATACTGAAGCACCAACGGCAGTATCATTTGCTAAAAGGCCATTAATCTTTACATTTACTAAACTGGTTTTGTTATTAGTTCTAGTGGCTGAAATATTATACAATGTAAATTCTTCACCTAATAATTGAGCAAAAGGAATTAGAGATGTGCATGCTTCCTGCTCATTTGATAATGCCCATTGATACCAAGGCCAAAAATTACGCTTGCCAGTCTTATTTTTTTCCATATCATACTGTACATTGCCAAGAGGAGGGGAAAATTCAAATCCTGGTAGGAATTGTTTTGCTCTATGGAATGGACTCTGACATGGGGTAAAATTAGGTGGAAAGGCTTGATATGGGGGGGCAAGTAGGTAGGACTCTACGACAGGTAGAGTTATCCAGTGTGTGAATGCCTTGCCCTGGGGGTGATGGAAAACTACAATTATGCACCATAATTAAAGTTGTAATGTTCAACTTTGCAGAATTATTGATTGATGTGTCTCCACTGCCTGAAGAGGCTCCTTGGGTAATTTGACTCAAGGCAGCCAGGATGGTTCCAGTGCCCATAGCACTATTACTCACAGGATCTAACCAATTTGCCAATGTTGTCCTTCGCAGCTATATGCAAGACTGGGAGGAATTTTTAAGAGTGAAACATAATGTATGTAACAAAGAAAGATTAGTGGCAGTATACCGTTGGGGCAATTCTCCATTTGGCACTATACAAGGAACATCACGCAAACAGGATGTGGAGAAAAAGGTTGGCAAAACAGTAGAATTGCTATGAACTGGCATAAGTACTGGCCAGGATCTAGCATTAGCCCACAGCATGAGTGAACCAACCTGGATTACCATTCCCAGTAGTAATAGTAAGGTTCGTAGTCTCATCTTCAGGAATAGCAGGAGGCAGTTTGCGAGTCAAACGTTCAGGCACCCAGATCGGATTGTCTTGATTCTGTGGAAAAACACAAACAGCTCCCCTAGATCTCAAAATTACGGGATCTGGGCCACACCATTCACCAGTTAAGACATCCTTCCACTTTACGTCTGCATTAGTTATAGTTTTAGTAGCAGTATGGCGATCCGTAGCAGAGCAGCCATGCGTGTCCAAAATTAAGAAATTCAGAGTAAAAAGAGCTAAAGACAACTGTTCTCTTGGTGTTCTGCCATAGGCAATTCCCCCTTTTTGTTTTTGTAAGAGCTCTTTTAAGGTACGATGTGCTTTTTCCACAATTCCTTCACCTTGGGGATTGTATGGCAATCCTGTAGTATGTTTGACCTGCATAGTTTGACAAAATGCCCAAATGGACTTTGCAGTGTAGGCAGGCCCGTTGTCTGTCTTGAGACTATCAGGCTTTCCCCAGGCTGCCCACGCCTCTAAGCAATGACTAATGGCATTACGAGCCTTTTCACCAGTCATCAGAGTGGCATGTATAATACCGGAGCAGGTATCAACAGAAACATGAGCATTTTTTAAATTTCCAAATTGAGATATGTGTGTGACATCCATCTGCCAAAGTCTTAGCAGAATCAGACCACGAGGGTCAATTCCCACCTGAGGAGGGGGGTGAAATTGAACACAATTCTGGCAACTTAGCACCACATTACGAGCTGCAGCTCTAGAGATTTTAAATTTTTGTTGAAGAGTGAAAGCAGGAACATGGAACTTTTGATGAAATTCTCTAGGGAGATCAACTGGAGCTGCATGAAAAATAAATTCTCTATGAGTACTACCATCCACCAGGGCATTATTACTGGCCATGGGACCAGGCAAATTAGTATGAGCTCGAATATGTTGTATGAAAAATTTATTTTTTCTGGCCCAAATCAATTTTTGTAATTCTAAAAGAATTTGACATACAGTACTAGTCGACCTAATTGGCCCTGAAATTTCAAGTGAGCGCACAGCGTTAACTACATAAGCAGAATCAGAAATTAAATTAAAAGAATCATGAAATCTTATAAAAATTTCCAATACAATTTTACATTCTGTAATTTGGGGGGTGCCTGGACTGTATTGAATTAATACTGGTTCTTGAGAATCAACCATATAGGCATCTACACCTGTCTTGGAGCCATGTGTATAAATATCTAACACTCCAGACAAAGGCTCTGAGGCAGTGACTTTAGGAAAAATCACTGGATGTTCAGTAAAAAATTGTAACAAAGAATCCTTAGGATAATGATTGTCAAACTCTCCATCAAAACTACAGCGTAATATGGCTCAATCATCTATTAGGGCACACAGTGTTTCCACCTGTGTTGCAGTATATGGTATAATAATTTTCTTGGGTAAAATACCAAAATGCTGAATACAAGATTTAACACCTAACATAGCAAGCTGTGCAACAGCAGAAGGATAATATTCAAGGGTCTTATTAGGAGAAATATGGGGATAAATCCACAGAAGTGGTCCTTGTTGCCATAGCACTCCTGTAGACTGACGAAAAGTTCTCAGTATACACAAAAGAAGATCCTCCTTTTCCCTGTACTTTCTTAGCATTGCCTTTTCCAGTCCTTCCTCTACTTTCCTTAAGGATAATCGTGCTTCCTTGGTTAAAGCACTGGGTGAAGTAAGCTGAGAATCCCCTTTCAGGATCTCATAGAGTGGCTGTAAATCTACATTAGGCATTTTACTATACGGTCGAATCCAATTTATGCTTCCTAGTAACTTTTGAAAGTCATTTAATGTTTTTAAATGATCTTTTCGTAATTCAATTTTCTGAGGGGAAATACTAGGAGGAGTAATCTTTGTTCCTAAATACTCTCCCTTTTTGCCCATTTGAACCTTTTCTGGTGCTATAAACAATTGATTGTTTTCAAGCACCTTAACCACTTTAGCATAGGCCGTTTCTAGGGTGCTACAATCTTTAGCAGAAAGCAATATATCATCCATAAAATGTATTATTCTTAATTTTGGGAATTGGTCACGTATAGGCTGTAGGGCTTGTCGTACATACAGCTGACACATAGTAGGGCTATTAGCCATACCTTGAGGCAAGACCACCCACTGATAACGCTTATCAGGTTCTTCATTATTCATAGAGGGTAAAATAAATGCAAATCACACGCTATCTTGTGGGGCAAGAGGAATGGAATAAAAAGCAGTCTTTAATGTCAATAATAATAATAGGCCAATCATCAGGAATACTAGAGAGCAGTGGTAAACCTCTCTGTATGGGACCCATTATTTGCATCTGAGAATTGATAGCTCTTAAATCATGTCATAATTGCCACTTTTCTGATTTTTTCTTGATAACAAATATAGGTGTGTTCCAGGGTGATGTGGATGGCTGTATATGTCCCAATTGCAGCTGTTCAGACACTAATTCAGCAGCAGCAGTTAATTTTTCAGAGGATAAAGG
The DNA here is from genome assembly GCF_021556685.1 of Rattus norvegicus. Classification (NCBI taxonomy): domain Eukaryota; kingdom Metazoa; phylum Chordata; class Mammalia; order Rodentia; family Muridae; genus Rattus; species Rattus norvegicus. The sequence goes on from NC_141534.1 coordinate 249,949,248, forward strand.
CCATTGAGGAATCCACACATGTTCCTCTGTTTTCCATGTAATGGGTGTGCCTCCCTCAATGGCCCCTAGGAAAAACCCAGACCTGTCCTGTCCCTTTTAGAATTCAGCAGCACTGGGTCAGCTTGTCCTTGTAAATTTTTTCCTAGACCTTTTCTGGGCATGTAGCCCATTTTTATCATCATATCCTTGGCCTGTGGGGAGTACTCATTAGTCAGTCTCATGTCTAGATTTATTAATACATCTCTGCCCCACAGTGTCACAGGAATGTCTATAATATATGGAGTAATCTTTCCTGACCTTCCTTCTGCATCCTTCCATGTCAATTCCTTGGAGCTAAGTAAGGGAGCCATTTTGTACCCTAGACCACATAGGGCCTGAGACGATGTTTGCGTAGGCCACCTGGGTGGCCAGTCATGAACAAAGATGATACTACGATCTGCTCCAGTGTCTCACAAACCAAGGAAAGAACATCCCTCCACAGTCAAAGTTAACATTGGACGATTACCCAGTTCTAACAAGATAAAGGCAAATCGGGAGCCTGTAGATCCTAAACCTCTGTCTCCTCTGACTCTATTTTCAGCAGGAAAATGCCTATGCAAGCTAGGCAGAAGCAGCAGCTGAGCAATTCTGTCTCCAGGAGAAATAGCAGTAATTCCCTGGGGAGAGGTTACCAAGACTTTTACTGTGCCTAAATAATCAGGGTCAATTACTCCAGGTACAATTTGTAAACCTTTCAGGGCAGAGGAGAAGCATCCCAACAACAGCCCAACTGTATCTTTAGGGAGAGGTCCTCTAAAATCTGTGTCTTTAGGCTGTACTCCCATTTGGGGGGTCAGTATGAGTCTGGTGGTGGAGTGGAGGTCCAGTCCTGCAGAGCCTTTAGTGGCTCTCCTCGGTCCTTTGGGTGGTGAAGAGGAGGCCAAGGCCTCTGTCTTGTCCCTGCCTGTCGTTCTGTAGAGCCCCATATATTTGAGGGGCCTGGGGACCTGGGCCCTGTTGTCCGTTTTTTGGCCGTGCAACACCATATCCTGTCGCTAGGGGGCGATCATCTATGTCTTTTATAGATCGACATTCATTTGCCCAGTGGTTCCCTTTCTTACAGCGGGGGCACAATCTAGGTTGTGGAGGTCTGCTATTACTCTGTTCTCCACTTCTGTCTGGGCACTGACTTCTTTAGTGCCCTTTACGGCCACATCTGAAGCAAATCTCTGTAGTACCCTTCCTTTTTAATTGTACCATTGCTGCAGCTAGGCCAACATTAGTCAATGGCCCTCCTATCTCCCTGCAGACCTTCATCCAAACTTCTTAACCTTTATGTTTATACGGTGCTATAGCAGTCCTACAATCTTTTGTACATTGTTCATACACTAGCTGCTTAATAAGAGGCATAGCTCTGGTTGCTGCCGCTGTGGAGAGCTCATAGGCAGCACCCCACGAGCAAACTTGAGCCTTGGCACCGCAGGTAAGACCAACTTTTCTGCTGCAAGCGACCTGCCTGGTGATCTCAGGACACACAGAGGCAAAATTCCTCTAGGACCGGGCACTTCCAGTATGTAGCAGGTGGAGTCACAAACTGGTGGATCCCTGCCCGCAGCAGCTCTCTGATCCCAAACCCCGTGGGAGAGAGACCTCACCGCCTGGTCAGGTGGGCACTCCTGAGGGTGCGGAGCAGAAGAGACCACCAACACTGCCCACCCATGCTCACATCCCTGGCCCAAGAGGAAACTGTATACGGCCTCTGGGTTCCCGTAGAGGAGGGCCCAGGAGCAGCAGATCCACTGTGTCTGAGACACCGCCAGAACCTGAAGGGACCGACCAGACAAACAGTTCTCTGCACCCAAATCCCGAGGGAGGGAGAGCTAAACCTTCAGAGACGCAGACACGCCTGGGAAACCAGAAGAGACTGCACTCTGCACACATCTCTGATGCCAGAGGAAAACACAAAATGCCATCTGGAACCCTGGTGCATGGAAGCTCCCGGAAAGGGCGGCACAGATCTTCCTGGTTGCTGCCGCCTCGGAGAGCTCATAGGCAGCACCCCACGAGCAAACTTGAGCCTCAGGACCACAGGTAAGACCAACTTTTCTGCTGCAAGTGACCTGCCTGGTGAACTCAAGACACAGGCCCACAAGAACAGCTGAAGACCTGTAGATAGGAAAAACTACACGCCCGAAAGAGAACACTCTGTCCCCATAACTGGCTGAAAGAAAACAGGAAAACAGGTCTACAGCACTCCTGACACACAGGCTTATAGGACAGTCTAGCCACTGTCAGAAATAGCAGAACAATGTAACACTAGAGATAATCTGACGGCGAGAGGCAAGCGCAGGAACCCAAGCAACAGAAACCAAGACTACATGGCATCATCGGGACCCAATTCTCCCACCAAAGCAAACACGGAATATCCAAACACACCAGAAAAGCAAGATCTAGTTTCAAAATCATATTTGATCATGATGCTGGAGGACTTCAAGAAAGATGTGAAGAACTCCCTTAGAGAACACGTAGAAGCCTACAGAGAGGAATCGCAAAAATCCCTGAAAGAATTCCAGGAAAACATAAATAAACAAGTAGAAGCCCATAGAGAGGAGTCACAAAAATCCCTGAAAGAATTCCAGGAAAACATAAATAAACAAGTAGAAGCACATAGAGAGGAGTCAAAAAATCCCTGAAAGAATTCCAGGAAAACACAATCAAACAGTTGAAGGAATTAAAAATGGAAATAGAAGCGATCAAGAAAGAACACATGGAAACAACCCTGGATATAGAAAACCAAAAGAAGAGACAAGGAGCTGTAGATATGAGATTCACCAACAGAATACAAGAGATGGAAGAAAGAATCTCAGGAGCAGAAGATACCATAGAAATCGTTGACTCAACTGTCAAAGATAATGTAAAGTGGAAAAAGCTATTGCTCCAAAACATACAGGAAATCCAGGACTCAATGAGAAGATCAAACCTAAGGATAATAGGTATAGAAGAGAGTGAAGACTTACAGCTCAAAGGACCAGTAAATATCTTCAACAAAATCAAAGACGAAAACTTCCCTTACCTAAAAAAAGAGATACCCATACGCATACAAGAAGCCTACAGAACTCCAAATAGATTGGACCAGAAAAGAAACACCTCCCATCACATAATAGTCAAAACACCAAACGCACAAAATAAAGAAAGAATATTAAAAGCAGTAAGGGAAAAAGGTCAAGTAACATATAAAGTCAGACCTATCAGAATCACACCAGACTTTTCGCCAGAAACTATGAAAGCCAGAAGATCCTGGAAAGATGTCATACATACCCTAAGAGAACACAAATGCCAGCCCAGGTTACTGTATCCTGCAAAACTCTCAATTAACATAGATGGAGAAACCAAGATATTCCATGACCAAACCAAATTTACACAATATCTTTCTACAAATCCAGAACTACAAGGATAATAAATGGTAAAGCCCAACATAAGGAGGCAAGCTATACCCTAGAAGAAGCAAGAAACTAATCGGCTTGGCAACAAAACAAAGAGAAGAAAAGCACACAAACATAACCTCATATCCAAATATATATATAACAGGAAGCAATAATCACTATTCCTTAATATCTTTCCACATCAATGGCCTCAACTCCCCGATAAAAAGACATAGATTAACAAACTGGATATGCAACGAGGACCCTACATTCTGCTCCCTACAGGAAACACACCTCAGAGACAAAGGCAGACACTACCTCAGAGGGAAAGCCTGGAAAACAACTTTCCAAGCAAATGGTCGGAAGAAGAAAGCTGAAGTAGCCATTCTAATGTCAAATAAAATCAATTTTCAACTAAAAGTCATCAAAAAAGATAAGGAAGGACACTTCATATTCATCAAAGGAAAAATCCACCAAGATGAACTCTCAATCCTAAATATCTACGCCCCAAATACAAGGGCACCTACATACGTAAAAGAAACCTTACTAAAGCTCAAAACATACATTGCACCCCACACAATAATAGTAGGAGATTTCAACACCCCACTCTCATCAATGGACAGATCGTGGAAACAGAAATTAAACAAAGATGTACACAGACTAAGAGAAGTCATGAGCCAAATGGACTTAACGGATATTTATAGAACATTCTATCCTAAAGCAAAAGGATATGCCTTCTTCTCAGCTCATCATGGTACTTTCTCCAAAATTGATCATATAATTGGTCAAAAACGGGCCTCAACAGGTACAGAAAGATAGAAATAATCCCATGCGTGCTATCAGACCACCACGGCCTAAAACTGGTCTTCAATAACAATAAGGGAAGAATGCCCATATATACGTGGAAATTGAACAATGCTCTACTCAATGATAAACTGATCAAGGAAGAAATAAAGAAAGAAATTAAAGACTTTTTAGAATTTAATGAAAATGAAGGTACAACATACCCAAACTTATAGGACACAATGAAAGCTGTGCTAAGAGGAAAACTCATAGCGCTGAGTGCCTGCAGAAAGAAACAGGAAAGAGCATATGTCAGCAGCTTGACAGAACACCTAAAACCTCTAGAACAAAAAGAAGGAAGTACAGCCAGGAGGAGTAGAAGGCAGGAAATAATCAAACTCAAAGCTGAAATCAACCAAGTAGAAACAAAAAGGACCATAGAAAGAATCAACAGAACCAAAAGTTGGTTCTTTGAGAAAATCAACAAGATAGATAAACCCTTAGGCAGACTAAGGAGAGGACACAGAGAGTGTGTACAAATTAACAAAATCAGAAATGAAAAGGGAGGCAGAACTACAGATTCAGAGGAAATTAAAAAAACCATCAGGTCTTACTATAAAAGGCTATATTCAACAAAACTTGGAAATCTGCGGGAAATGGACAATTTCCTAGACAGATACCAGGTACCGAAGTTAAATCAGGAACAGATAAACCAGGTAAACAACCCCATAACTCCTAAGGAAATAGAAGTAGTCATTAAAGGTCTCCCAACCAAAAAGAGCCCAGGTCCAGACGGGTTTAGTGCAGAATTCTATCAGACCTTCATAGAAGACCTCATACCAATATCATCCAAACTATTCCACAAAATTGAAACAGATGGAGCACTACCGAATTCCTTCTATGAAGCCACAATTACACTTATACCTAAACCACACAAAGACCCAACAAAGAAAGACAACTTCAGACCAATTTCCCCTATGAATATCGATGCAAAAATACTGAATAAAATTCTGGCAAACCGAATCCAAGAGCACATCAAAATACTCATCCACCAAGATGAAGTAGGCTTCATCCCAGGCATGCAGGGATGGTTTAATATACGGAAAACCAACAACGTGATCCATTATATAAACAAACTGAAAAAACAATACCACATGATCATTTCATTAGATGCTGAGAAAGCATTTGACAAAATTCAACCCCCCTTCATGATAAAAGTCCTGGAAAGAATTGGAATTCAAGGCCAATACCTAAATATAGTAAAAGCTATATACAGCAAACCAGTTGCTAATATTAAACTAAATGTAGAGAACTTGAAGCAATCCCATTAAAATCAGGGACTAGACAAGGCTGCCCACTCTCTCCCTACTTATTCAGTATACCTCTTGAAGTTCAAGCCAGAGCAATCAGACACCAAATGAGGTCAAGGGGATACAGATCGGAAACTAGAAGTCAAAAAATCACTATTTGCAGATGATATGATAGTATATTTAAGTGATCCTAAAAGTTCCACCAGAGAACTACTAAAGCTGATAAACAACTTCAGCAAAGTGGCTGGGTATAAAATTAACTCAAATAAATCAGTAGCCTTCCTCTACACAAAAGAGAAACAAGCCGAGAAAGAAATTAGGGAAACGACACCCATCATAATAGACCCAAATAATATAAAGTACCTCGGTGTGACTTTAACCAAGCAAGTAAAAGATCTGTACAATAAGAACTTCAAGACACTGAAGAAAGAAATTGAAGAAGACCTCAGAAGATGGAAAGATCACCCATGCTCATGGATTGGCAGGATTAATACAGTAAAAATGGCCGTTTTACCAAAAGCGATCTACAGATTCAATGCAATCCCCATCAAAATAGCAATCCAATTCTTCAAAGAGCTGGACAGAACAATTTGCAAATTCATCTGGAATAACAAAAACCCAGGATAGCTAAAACTATCCTCAACAATAAAAGGACTTCAGGGGGAATCACTATCCCTGAACTCAGGCAGTATTACAGAGCAATAGTGATAAAAACTAGGTGTATTGGTACAGAGACAGACAGATTGACCAAAGGAAAAGAATTGAAGACTCAGAAATGAACCCACACACCTATGGGAACTTGATTTATGACAAAGGAGCCAAAACCATCAAATGGAAAATGACAGCATTTTCAGCAAATGGTGCTGGTTCAACTGGAGGTCAACATGTAGAAGAATGCAGATCGATCCATGCTTATCACCCTGTACAAAGCTTAAGTCCAAGTGGATCAAGGACCTCCACATCAAACCAGATACACTCAAACTAATAGAAGAAAAACTAGGGAAGCATCTGGAACACATGGGCACTGGAAAAAATTTCCTGAACAAAACACCAATGGCTTATGCTCTAAGATCAAGAATCGACAACTGGGATCTCATAAAACTGCAAAGCTTCTGTAAGGCAAAGGACACTATGGTTAGGACAAAACGGCAGCCAACAGATTGGGAAAAGATCTTTACCAATCCTACAACAGAAAGAGGCCTTATATCCAAAATATACAAAGAACTCAAGAAGTTAGACCGCAGGGAGACAAATAACCCTATTAAAAATGGGGTTCAGAGCTAAATAAAGAATTCACAGCTGAGGAATGCCGAATGGCTGAGAAGCACCTAAAGAAATGTTCAACATCTTTAGTCATAAGGGAAATGCAAATCAAAACAACCCTGAGATTTCACCTCACACCAGTGAGAATGGCTAAGATCAAAAACTCAGGTGACAGCAGATGCTGGCGAGGATGTGGAGAAAGAGGAACACTCTTCCATTGTTGGTGGGATTGCAGACTGGTACAACCATTCTGGAAATCAGTCTGGAGATTCCTCAGAAAATTGGACATTGAACTGCCTGAGGATCCAGCTATACCTCTCTTGGGCATATACCCAAAAGATGCCCCAACATATAAAAAAGACACGTGCTCCACTATGTTCATCGCAGCCTTATTTATAATAGCCAGAACTGGAAAGAACCCAGATGCCCTTCAACAGAGTAATGGATACAGAAAATGTGGTACATCTACACAATGGAATATTACTCAGCTATCAAAAACAATGACTTTATGAAATTCGTAGGCAAATGGCTGGGACTGGAAAATATCATCCTGAGTGAGGTAACCCAATCACAGAAAAACACACATGGTATGCACTCATTGATAAGTGGCTATTAGCCCAAATGCTTGGACTACCCTAGATGCCTAGAACAAATGAAACTCAAGACGGATGATCAAAATGTGAATGCTCCACTACTTTTTTAAAGGGGAACAAGAATACCCTTGGCAGGGAATAGAGAGGCAAATATTAAAACAGACACAGAAGGAACACCCATTCAGAGCCTGCCCCACATGTGGCCCATACATATACAGCCATCCAATTAGACAAGATGGATGAAGCAATATAGTGCAGGCCGACAGGAGCCGGATGTAGATCGCTCCTGAGAGACACAGCCAGAATACAGCAAACACAGAGGCTAATGCCAGCAGCAAACCACTGAACTGAGAATATGGAGTAATCTTTCCTGACCTTCCTTCTGCATCCTTCCATGTCAACTCAGTGGAGCTAAGTAAGGGAGCCATTTCATACCCTAGACCTCATAGGGCCTGAGATGATGTTTGTGTAGGCCACCTGGGTGGCCAGTCATGAACAGAGATGATACTATGATCTGCTCCAGTGTCTCACAAACCAAGGAAAGAACATCCCTCCACAGTCAAAGTTAACATTGGATGATTACCCAGTTCTAACAAGATAAAGGCAAATCGGGAGCCTGTAGATCCTAAACCTCTGTCTCCTCTGACTCTATTTTCAGCAGGAAAATGCCTATGCAAGCTAGGCAGAAGCAGCAGCTGGGCAATTCTGTCTCCAGGAGAAATAGCAGTAACTCCCTGGGGAGAGGTTACCAAGACTTTTACTGTGCCTAAATAATCAGGGTCAATTACTCCAGGTACAATTTGTAAACCTTTCAGGGCAGAGGAGGAGCGTCCCAACAACAGCCCAACTGTATCTTTAGGGAGAGGTCCTCTAAAATCTGTGTCTATAGGCTGTACTCCCATTTGGGGGGTCAGTATGAGTCTGGTGGTGGAATGGAGGTCCAGTCCTGCGGAGCCTTTAGTGGCTCTCCTCGGTCCTTTGGGTGGTGAAGAGAAGGCCAAGGCTTCTGTTTGTCTTGTCCCTGCCTGTCATTCTGTAGAGCCCCATATATTTGAGGGCCCTGGGGACGTGGTCCCCTTTGTCCGTTTTTTGGCCATGCACCAACATATCCTGTCGCTAGGGGGCGACCATCCATGTCTTTTATAGATCGACATTCATTTGCCCAGTGGTTCCCTTTCTTACAGCGGGGGCACAATCTAGGTTGTGGAGGTCTGCTATTACTCTGTTCTCCACTTCTGTCTGGGCACTGACTTCTTTAGTGCCCTTTACGGCCACATCTGAAGCAAATCTCTGTAGTACCCTTCCTTTTTAATTGTACCATTGCTGCAGCTAGGCCAACATTAGTCAATGGCCCTCCTATCTCCCTGCAGACCTTCATCCAAACTTCTTAACCTTTATGTTTATACGGTGCTATAGCAGTCCTACAATCTTTTGTACATTGTTCATACACTAGCTGCTTAATAAGAGGCATAGCTCTGGTTGCTGCCGCTGTGGAGAGCTCATAGGCAGCACCCCACGAGCAAACTTGAGCCTTGGCACCGCAGGTAAGACCAACTTTTCTGCTGCAAGCGACTTGCCTGGGGATCTCAGGACACACAGAGGCAAAATTCCTCTAGGACCGGGCACTTCCAGTATGTAGCAGGTGGAGTCACAAACTGGTGGATCCCTGCCCGCAGCAGCTCTCTGATCCCAAACCCCGTGGGAGAGAGACCTCACCGCCTGGTCAGGTGGGCACTCCTGAGGCTGCGGAGCGGAAGAGACCACCAACACTGCCCACCCCTGCTCACATCCCTGGCCCAAGAGGAAACTGTATACGGCCTCTGGGTTCCCGTAGAGGAGGGCCCAGGAGCAGCAGATCCACTGTGTCTGAGACACCGCCAGAACCTGAAGGGACTGACCAGACAAACAGTTCTCTGCACCCAAATCCCGAGGGAGGGAGAGCTAAACCTTCAGAGACGCAGACATGCCTGGGAAACCAGAAGAGACTGCACTCTGCACACATCTCTGATGCCAGAGGAAAACACCAAATGCCATCTGGAACCCTGGTGCATGGAAGCTCCCGGAAAGTGCAGCGCAGATCTTCCTGGTTGCTGCCGCCTCGGAGAGCTCATAGGCAGCACCCCACGAGCAAACTTGAGCCTCAGGACCACAGGTAAGACCAACTTTTCTGCTGCAAGTGACCTGCCTGGTGAACTCAAGACACAGGCCCACAGGAACAGTTGAAGACCTGTAGATAGGAAAAACTACACGCCCGAAACAGAACACTCTGTCCCCATAACTGGCTGAAAGAAAACAGGAAAACAGGTCTACAGCACTCCTGACACACAGGCGTATAAGACAGTCTAGCCACTGTCAGAAATAGCAGAACAACGTAACACTAGAGATAATCTGATGGCGAGAGGCAAGCGCAGGAACCCAAGCAACAGAAACCAAGACTACATGGCATCATCGGGACCCAATTCTCCCACCAAAGCAAACACTGAATATCCAAACATACCAGAAAAGCAAGATCTAGTTTCAAAATCATATTTGATCATGATGCTGGAGGACTTCAAGAAAGATGTGAAGAACTCCCTTAGAGAACAAGTAGAAGCCTACAGAGAGGAATCGCAAAAATCCCTGAAAGAATTCCAGGAAAACATAAATAAACAAGTAGAAGCCCATAGAGAGGAGTCACAAAAATCCCTGAAAGAATTCCAGGAAAACATAAATAAACAAGTAGAAGCACATAGAGAGGAGTCAAAAAATCCCTGAAAGAATTCCAGGAAAACACAATCAAACAGTTGAAGGAATTAAAAATGGAAATAGAAGCGATCAAGAAAGAACACATGGAAACAACCCTGGATATAGAAAACCAAAAGAAGAGACAAGGAGCTGTAGATATGAGATTCACCAACAGAATACAAGAGATGGAAGAAAGAATCTCAGGAGCAGAAGATACCATAGAAATCGTTGACTCAACTGTCAAAGATAATGTAAAGTGGAAAAAGCTATTGCTCCAAAACATACAGGAAATCCAGGACTCAATGAGAAGATCAAACCTAAGGATAATAGGTATAGAAGAGAGTGAAGACTTACAGCTCAAAGGACCAGTAAATATCTTCAACAAAATCAAAGACGAAAACTTCCCTTACCTAAAAAAAGAGATACCCATACGCATACAAGAAGCCTACAGAACTCCAAATAGATTGGACCAGAAAAGAAACACATCCCATCACATAATAGTCAAAACACCAAACGCACAAAATAAAGAAAGAATATTAAAAGCAGTAAGGGAAAAAGGTCAAGTAACATATAAAGTCAGACCTATCAGAATCACACCAGACTTTTCGCCAGAAACTATGAAAGCCAGAAGATCCTGAGCAGATGTCATACAGACGATAAGAGAACACAAATGCCAGTCCAGGTTACTGTATCCTGCAAAACTCTCAATTAACATAGATGGAGAAACCAAGATATTCCATGACCAAACCAAATTTACACAATATCTTTCTACAAATCCAGCACTACAAAGGATAATAAATGGTAAAGCCCAACATAAGGAGGCAAGCTATACCCTAGAAGAAGCAAGAAACTAATCATTTTGGCAACAAAACAAAAAGAAGAAAAGCACACAAACATAACCTCATATCCCAATATATATATAACAGGAAGCAATAATCACTATTCCTTAATATCTTTCAACATCAATGGCCTAAACTCCCCAATTAAAAGACATAGATTAACAAACTGGATATGCAACGAGGACCCTACATTCTGCTGCCTGCAGGAAACACACCTCAGAGACAAAGACAGACACTACGTCAGAGGGAAAGCCTGGAAAACAACTTTCCAAGTAAATGGTCGGAAGAAGAAAGCTGTAGTAGCCATTCTAATATCAAATAAAATCAATTCTCAACTAAAATTCATCAAAAAAGATGAGGAAGGACACTTCATATTCATCAAAGGAAAAATCCACCAAGATGAACTCTCAATCCTAAATATCTATGCCCCAAATACAAGGGCACCTACATACGTAAAAGAAACCTTACTAAAGCTCAAAACATACATTGCACCACACACCGTAATAGTAGGAGATTTCAACACTCCACTCTCATCAATGGACAGATCATGGAAACAGAAATTAAACAAAGATGTAGACAGACTAAGAGAAGTCATGAGCCAAATGGACATAACAGATATTTATAGAACATTCTATCCTAAAGCAAAAGGATATACCTTCTTCTCAGCTCCTCATGGTACTTTCTCCAAAATTGACCATATAATTGGTCAAAAAACGGGCCTCAACAGGTACAGAAAGATAGAAATAATCCCATGCATGCTATCAGACCACCACGGCCTAAAACTGGTCTTCAATAATAATAAGGGAAGAATGCCCATATATATGTGGAAATTGAACAATTCTCTACTCAACGATAACCTGATCAAGGAAGAAATAAAGAAAGAAATTAAAGACTTTTTAGAATTTAATGAAAATGAAGGTACAACATACCCAAACTTATAGGACACAATGAAAGCTGTGCTAAGAGGAAAACTCATAGCACTGAGTGCCTGCAGAAAGAAACAGGAAAGAGCATATGTCAGCAGCTTGACAGAACACCTAAAACCTCTAGAACAAAAAGAAGGAAGTACAGCCAGGAGGAGTAGAAGGCAGGAAATAATCAAACTCAGAGCTGAAATCAACCAAGTAGAAACAAAAAGGACCATAGAAAGAATCAACAGAACCAAAAGTTGGTTCTTTGAGAAAATCAACAAGATAGATAAACCCTTAGGCAGACTAAGGAGAGGACACAGAGAGTGTGTACAAATTAACAAAATCAGAAATGAAAAGGGAGACAGAACTGCAGATTCAGAGGAAATTCAAAAAATTATCAGGTCTTACTATAAAAACCTATATTCAACAAAACTTGAAAATCTGCAGGAAATGGACAATCTCCTAAACAGAAAACAGGTACCGAAGTTAAACCTGGAACAGATAAACCAGTTAAACAACCCATAACTCCTAAGGAAATAGAAGCGGTCATTAAAGGTCTCCCAACCAAAAAGAGCCCAGGTCCAGACGGGTTTAGTGCAGAATTCTATCAGACCTTCATAGAAGACCTCATACCAATATTATCCAAACTATTCCACAAAATTGAAACAGATGGAGCACTACCAAATTCCTTCTATGAAGCCACAATTACTCTTATACCTAAACCACACAAATACCCAACAAAGAAAGACAACTTCAGACCAACTTCCCTTATGAATATCGATGCAAAAATACTCAATAAAATTCTGGCAAACCGAATCCAAGAGCACATCAAAATAATCATCCACCATGATCAAGTAGGCTTCATCCCAGGCATGCAGGGATGGTTTAATATACGGAAAACCATCAACGTGATCCATTATATAAACAAACTGAAAGAACAAAACCACATGATCATTTCATTAGATGCTGAGAAAGCATTTGACAAAATTCAACACCCCTTCATGATAAAACTCCTGGAAAGAATTGGAATTCAAGGCCCATACCTAAACATAGTAAAAGCCATATACAGCAAACCAGTTGCTAACATTAAACTAAATGGAGAGAAATTTGAAGCAATCCCACTAAAATCAGGGACTAGACAAGGCTGCCCACTCTCTCCCTACTTATTCAATATAGTTCTTGAAGTTGTAGCCAGAGCAATGAGACAACAAAAAGAGGTCAAGAGGATACAGATCTGAAAAGTAGAAGTCAAAATATCACTATTTGCAGATGATATGATAGTATATTTAAGTGATCCCAAAAGTTCTACCAGAGAACTACTAAAGCTGATAAACAACTTCAGGAAAGTGGCTGGGTATAAAATTAACTCAAATAAATCAGTAGCCTTCCTCTACACAAAAGAGAAACAAGCCGAGAAAGAAATTAGGGAAACGACACCCTTCATAATAGACCCAAAGAATATAAATTACCTCGGTGTGACTTTAACCAAGCAAGTAAAAGATCTGTACAATAAGAACTTCAAGATCTGAAGAAAGAAATTGAAGAAGACCTCAGAAGATGGAAAGATCACCCATGCTCATCGATTGGCAGGATTAATATAGTAAAAATGGGCGTTTTACCAAAAGCGATCTACAGATTCAATGCAATCCCCATCAAAATACTAATCCAATTCTTCAAAGAGTTAGACAGAACAATTTGCAAATTCATCTATAATAACAAAAAACCCAGGATAGCTAAAACTATCCTCAATAATAAAAGGACTTCAGGGGGAATCACTATCCCTGAACTCAAGCAGTATTACAGAGCAATAGTGATAAAAACTGGGTGGTATTGGTACAGAGACAGACAGATTGATCAAAGGAACAGAATTGAAGACTCAGAAATGAACCCACACACCTATGGGCACTTGATTTTTGACAAAGGAGCCAAAACCATCAAATGGAAAAATGACAGCATTTTCAGCAAATGGTGCTGGTTCAACTGGAGGTCAACATGTAGAAGAATGCAGATCGATCCATGCTTATCACCCTGTACATAGCATAAGTCCACGTGGATCAAGGACCTCCACATCAAACCAGACACACTCAAACTAATAGAAGAATAACTAGGGAAGCATCTGGAACACATGGGCACTGGAAAAAATTTCCTGAACAAAACACCAATGGTTTATGCTCTAAGACCAAGAATCGACAAATGGGATCTCATAAAACTGCAAAGCTTCTGTAAGGCAAAGGACACTGTGGTTAGGACAAAACAGCAACCAACAGATTGGGAAAAGATCTTTACCAATCCTACAACAGATAGAGGCCTTATATCCAAAATATACAAAGAACTCAAGAAGTTAGACCGCAGGGAGACAAATACCCTATTAATAAATGGGGTTCAGAGCTAAACAAAGAATTCATAGCTGAGGAATGCCGAATGGCTAGGAAGTACCGAAAGAAATGTTCAACATCTTTAGTCATAAGGGAAATGCAAATCAAAACAACCCTGAGATTTCACCTCACACCAGTGAGAATGGCTAAGATCAAAAACTCAGGTGACAGCAGATGCTGGCGAGGATGCGGAGAAAGAGGAACACTCCTCCATTGTTTGTGGGATTGCAGACTGGTACAACCATTCTGGAAATCATTCTGGAGTTTACTCAGAAAATTGGACATTGAACTGCCTGAGGATCCAACTATACCTCTCTTGGGCATATACCCAAAAGATGCCCCAACATATAAAAAAGACACGTGCTCCACTATGTTCATCGCAGCCTTATTTATAATAGCCAGAAGCTGGAAAGAACCCAGATGCCCTACAACAGAGGAATGGATACAGAAAATGTGGTACATCTACACAATGGAATATTACTCAGCTATCAAAAACAATGACTTTATGAAATTCGTAGGCAAATGGCTGGGACTGGAAAATATCATCCTGAGTGAGGTAACCCAATCACAGAAAAACACACATGGTATACACTCTTTGATAAGTGGCTATTAGCCCAAATGCTTGGATTACCCTAGATGCCTAGAACAAATGAAACTCAAGACGGATGATCAAAATGTGAATGCTTTACTCCTTCTTTAAAAGGGGAACAAGAATACCCTTGGCAGGGAATAGAGAGGCAAAGATTAAAACAGACACAGAAGGAATACCCATTCAGAGCCTGCCCCACATGTGGCCCATACATATACAGCCATCCAATTAGACAAGATGGATGAAGTAAAGAAGTGCAGGCCGACAGGAGCCGGATGTAGATCGCTCCTGAGAGACTCAGCCAGAATACAGCAAACACAGAGGCGAATGCTAGAAGCAAACCAGTGAACTGAGAATAGCACCCCCGTTGAAGGAATCAGAGAAAGAACTGGAAGAGTTTGAAGGGGCTAGAGAACCCATATGTACTACAATGCCAAGCAACCAGAGCTTCCAGGGAGTAAGCCACTACCTAAAGACTATACATGGACTGACCCTGGACTCTGATCTCATAGGTAGCAATGAATATCCTAGTAAGTGCACCAGTGGAAGGGGAAGCCCTGGGTCCTGCTAAGACTGAACCCCCAATGAACTAGATTGCTGGGGGGAGGGCGACAATGGGAGGAGGTTGGGGAGGGGAACAGCCATAAGGAAGAGAAGGGGTGAGGGTGATGTTTGCCCGGAAACCAGGAAAGGGAATAACACTTGAAATGTATATAAGAAATACTTAAGTTAATAAAAAAAATTAAGAGGCATGGGTGTATGGGGGTCACTGAAGATCTTGGTAGTGGACTCCACAATGAGGGCTACAAAGTCTGAAAATGGGTCTGTGGGTCCTTGCAGAACCTTGGTAAGTTTCCCGGAGACTGCCCCTCTATTAGGCAATGCTTTCCAGGCTTTAATGGCTATTTCATTAATCTGGCTATAGACCTGATCTGGATAACCAGTCTGGTCCAGAGCAAATCTGCCTATTCCCAATAGCATGTCAGCGTCCCAATGTCTCTGAGGGTCTGCTCCTGAAGGCAAATTGATGGCAGCTTGAGTGTTAGCATTTTCATAAAGGAAAGATTTCCAATCCAAATATTGACCCGGAGAAAGACAAGCTCTGGATAAACTCACCCAGTCTCCAGGGGTGAGACAGTATCTGCCAAGAGCCTCAATTTGAGTGATAACAAAAGCTGCCTTGACTCCATAGGTTTTGACTGACTCTGCTAATTGCTTTATTGTCTTAAAGTCAACAGGTTCATGATGTTGCTGCCCATTTACATCCAGAAAAACTGGAAAACTCAATCCTAACTCTTTGCATACTTCTGGGCAAAAAGAGTACCTCCTGCAGGCTTCACCATCCTTTGACATTGAAAGTTATACAGAGGTGCAGGGGGTGCCATTGGTATAATTGCTTTCTTATCTAATTCTTTGACTTGTTTCTGCATAGCATAGGCGTGTGGCCAGTCAGGATGATAAATCTCTTTCTCATACAGAGTGGCTTCTTCCTCAAGGTCAACTAAGTCATTATCACTAAGCTCTGAGTCACTAGACATTCCCAAGGTCAATGCCTTTAAGGAGGGATATATTTTCTTTGTCTCTAGGTCCTGATTATTACCTCTGTCTCTGTCTATCCTCTCCTTGGTCTTTTCTGTCTTTTCCTTTACTTCTTTTCCTCCTTTTCTTTTCTTTCCTTCCTTCAAAACTTTCTCTCCTTCTGACATACTCTCTTGTTGCTCTGTAAGGATTTTCTGACCTGTCCTAACAGCTTCTTCACATCGTTTATCTTCTAAACAGGCACGAACCATACACCAAAGCAGCTTTTTCCCTGGTTTAAGCTTGCCGTCTGTAGTTTCCCAATCCAGATCTTTTCCTCACTTGTCCCATGCTCTTAACTTGAGCGATCCTGACACTATAAAACACGGAGCACAATGGTTACATTCATCAAAAAAACTCAACAGGATTTTCTTTTCGATTTTAAGCTTACACTGACCAAGAAGCTCCTGAAGAGCTGACAGGAGTGGGGTGGAGTGTGAGTTTCCCATGCTTTTATGACTTTATTTATGATTGATTTACGAGCAGGGCGAGCTGGCATGTTTATTTACACACGATCTTGTGGCTCATCATTAGTGGGCTCTTCCCAGCAAATGCATTCGTGTCCTGGATGATGGCAATTCAAACAGTAGCAACACCACAACACAAAAAGAGTATAAGGCAAAAGTGCTAGTCCAACCCACAAAGGATCAAATGAGAAAGACAACATTGCTGTGTTCCACAAACCCTTTTGCCTCTAAACCAAGGCTTTCATCGTCTCTGCTTACACCAGAGAACCTTACTTTGTAGCCTTTATACCAAAGCTTTCATCGTCTCTGCTTACTCCAGAAAACCTTATTGTCCCATTAGAGAAATTTTATGATCCCTATTCCCCGGGAGCTTTATGGTCCCTTATTCAGAAGCTAATTGCCCCTTCTGGGAACTTACCGACTTTGCCTGTCCTGAAAACTAAAGACTTCTGAACTCACGAGAAAAGAGAATTTTCTCGGGTCCCCATACTTGGTCACCAGTTGAAGCACCCACCTCGACCAGCAAGGAAGATGCGACACCGTTGGATTCTTCTCAACAGCCTTTATTGCAGGAACACCTCATTCTTGATACGGGGGACCCCAGGGAACAAAGGCACTCGCCTTAAGTACAAAACAGACAGTGGCTGTAAAATTGTCCTCCGGGGATTGGTGGAGTATGAGATACCTTATTAGCATGCATATCACCCTGGCTTTGTAAATGCCAGAGGAAATGCCAAGGACACAGCTAATTGGTTGTAATACCACAAACGACCACTAGATGTCAGCGCCATCTTTAGCCGCTCCCAACATCAGCCAATTATGGGAACAGAATGTTCTGCTTTCAGGCATGTAGTCTTTCCTGTCTACTGGTCTTCAGCTGTTCCTGTGGGCCTGTGTCCTGAGTCCACCAGGCAGGTTGCTTGGAGCAGAAAAGTTGGCCTTACCTGTGGTCCCACGGCTCAAGTTTGCTTGTGGGGGGATGCTTTTGAGCTCTCAGTGAGGGCGGCAACCAGGAGGGCCTGCACCGCCTTTTCTGGTAGCCCCTGTGCACTGGGGTCCCAGATGGCGTTAGGTATTTTCCTCTGGTGTCCGAAATGTGGGCAGAGTGTATTCTCTTCTGGCTTCCCAGGCCTCTCTGCCCCTCTGAATGTTTAGCTCTCCCTCCCATCGGATATGGGTGCAGAGAACTGTTGACTGCGTCCCTTCAGGTCTGGGTGGTGTCTCTGTTTTTGGCTTCTTTATTAAAAAAAAATCAAGTGTCCATAGGTGTGTGTGTTCATTTCTGGACCTTTGATTTGAATCTATTGATCAGCTTGTCTCTTTCTTTACCAATACCATTTTTTCACTATTGCTGGGTAGTATAGCTTGAGGTCAGGGATGGTGATTCCCCCAGAAGTTCTTTTATTGTTTGGGAATGTTTTGCTATCCTGGGTATATTATTTTTTCACATGTATTTTGAGAATTGCTCTTTCAAGATCTTTAAAAAGTCATGTTTGTATTTTGATGGGGATTATATTCAATCTGTAGATTTCTTTTGGTAAGATGGCCATTTTCACTATGTTAATCCTACTTATCCTTGAGCGTGGGAGATATTTCCATCCTCTGATAATTGTCTTCAATATCCTTTTTCAGACACTTAAACTTCTTGTCATATAGACCTTTCAATTTCTTGGTTAGATTTACAAGATATTTTTATTATTCATGGTTATTGAAAAGTGTAGGAAATATCCTAAATTTCTTTCTTGGCCAGTTTATCACTTGTATAAAGAGTTCTTTGAGTTAAATTTGTATCCAGTCACTTTGTTGAAACTGTATGTCAGCTGTAGAAGTTCTCTGATAGAATTTTTGGGGTCACTTATGTATACTATAATATCATCCATAAATGATGACATCTTGAATTCTTCTTTTCCAAGTTGTATCCCCTTGATCTTCTTTAGCTGTCTTATTGCTCTGGATAGGAATACAAGTATTATATTGAATAAATAGTGAGGAGCCTTTCCTATTCCCTGCTTTAATTTTTTCTCCATTTAGCTTGATATTGGCTATTGACTTGCTGTATATACCTTAGATTATGTGTAGGTATGTGCCTTGTATCCCTGATCTCTCTAGTACTTAAAAAATTTTATTAGATATATTTCTTCACTTAAATTTCAAACGTTAGTCCCCTTCCTGGTTTCTTGTGCTGCATAAGCCCCCATTCCCTCCCCTCCCCCATAAGGGTATTCCCCCTATAACTCCCCCATTTTGCCCCCCATATTCCCCTGCACTATGGGTTCAATCTTGGCAGGATCTGGTGCCCCAACAAAGCTATTCTCTGCTATGTATGCAGTTGGAACCCTGGTTCAGTCCATGTATAGTCTTTGTGTAGTGGTTTAGTCCCTGGAAGCTCTGGTTTGTTGGCATTGTTGTTTTTATGGGGCTGTAAGCTCCTTCACCTCTTTTAATACCTCCTCTAATTCCCCCCAAGAGTGTCCTAGTCTCAGTTCGGTGGTTTGCTGCTAGCACTGACTTCTCTATTGGACATGCTCTGGATGTGTCTCTAAGGAGAGATCTATATTCAGTCCCTTTAAGCATGCACTTCTTAGCTTCGTCAATCTTATCTAGTTTTGGTGGCTGTATATATATATATATATATATGGGCCACATGTGGGTCAGGCTCTGAATGGCCATTCGTTGGGTCGCTGCTCTAAACTTTGCTTCCATATCCCCTCCTATGGATATTTTTCCCCTTTTAAGAAGGAGGGGGAGCAGCCACATCATGGAGGGGAGTTGGATTTTCAAAGCACCTAAGGAGATGATTGTAAGAATTTTTTATACAGTTTGTTTATATTGTGAACTATATTGATGAATTTTGTTATATCAAGCAATCCCCAAATCCCAGGGATGAAGCCTACTGGATATATTGTTATTATTATTATCATTATTATTATTATTATTATTGTTGTTGTTGTTGTTGTACTATTATTATTTATTTTCCTTTTAAAAATATTGTATATTTCTTTATTTACATTTCAAATGTTATTCCATTTCCTGATTTCCTGTCCATAATCCATCTATCCCCTTCCACTCCCTTTCTTCTATAAGGGTGTTTCCCTCCCCATCCACCCTCACTTAACGCCACCCCAAAAGCCCCTTACACTGGGGGTCCAACCTTGGCAGGACTAAGGGTTTCTCCTGCCATTGGTGCCCAACAAGGCCATTCTCTGTTACATATGCAGGTGGAGACATGGGTCAGTCCATGTGTAGTCTTTGTGTAGTGGTTTAGTCCCTGGAAGTACTGGTTGGTTGGCATTGCTCTTATGGGGTTGCAAGCCACTTCAGCTCTTTCAATCTAATTCCTTCCATGGGGGTCACATTCCCAGTTCAGTGGATTGTTGCTAGCATTCGCCTCTATATTTGACATGCTCTGGCTTTGTCTCTCAGGGAGGATCTATATCCGGTTCCTGTCAGATATATTTCTTCACTTAAATTTTAAACGTTAGTCCCCTTCCTGGTTTCTTGTGCATAAGCTCCCATTCCTTTCTTAGTTTCATGAATCTTTTCTAGTTTGGTGATATATATATATATCTATGAAAGGCTGTTCCTTCAGTTTCTGCCTAAACTTTGCCTCCATATTTTTGGTCATTGCCTCCATATTTTTTGGTCATTATTTTTCTTGAGCTTCATATGGTCCATGGATTGCATCTTGGGTAATTTGAGCTTTTGGGCTAATATCCACTTATCAATGAGTGCATACCAGGTGTGTATTGCTGTGGTTGGGTTACCTCACTCAGGATGATATTTTCTAGTTCAATCCATTAACCCATGAATTTAATAAAATCATTGTTTTTGATAGCTGAGTAACATTGCATTGTGTAGATGTACAAAACTTTCTGCATCCATTCCTCTTTTGAAGGACATCTGGGCTCTCTCCAGCTTCTGGCTATTATAAATAAGGCAGCTGTGAACAGAGTGGAGCATGTGTCTTTGTTGAGTGTTGGAGCATCTTTGGGTATATGCCCAGGACTGGTATAGCTGGGTCCTCTGGTAGTGCAATATCCAATTTTCTGAGGAACTTCCAGACTAATTTCCAGAGTGGTTGTACCAGTTTGCAATCCCACCAAAAATAGAGGAGTGTTCTCTATTTCCACATCCTTGCATCTGCTGTCACGTGAGGTTTTTATCTTAGCCATTCTGACTGGTGTGAGGTGGAACCTGAGTGTTGTTTGATTTGCATTTCCTTGATGACTAAGGATGTCAAACATTTCTTTAGGTGCTTCTCAGCCATTCAATACTCCTCAGCTGAGAATTCTTTGTTCAGCTTTCTACTCCATATTTTAATAGGGTTATTTGGCTCTGTGGAGTCTAAGTTCTTTAGTTCTTTTTATATATTGGATATTAGCCCTTTATCAGATGTAGGATTGGTAAGTATCTTTTTTACAACCTGTTGGTTGCTGTTTTATCCTAATGACAGTGTCCTTTGCCTTACAGAAGATTTGCAGTCCATGAGGTCCCATTTGTCAATTCTTCTATTTTTTTTTTCGGAGCTGGGGATCCATTTGTCAATTCTTGATCTTAGAGCATAAGCCATTGGTGTTTTGTTCAGGAAAATTTCCCCAGTGCTCATGTGTTTGAGACTCTCCCCCACTTTTTCTTCTATTAGTTTGAGTGTATCTGGTTTGATATGGAGGTCCTTGATTCACTTGGACTTAAGGTTTGTACAGGGTAATAAGAATGGATCAATCTGCATTCTTCTATATGCTGATCTCCAGTTGAACCAGCACCATACGTTGAAAATGCTATTTTCTTTCCATTGGATGGTTTTAGTTACTTTTCAAAGATCAAGTGACTATAAGTGTGTAGGTTCATTTATAAGTCTTCAATTCTATTCCATAGATCTTCCTGCTGATCTCTTTATCAGTACCATACAGTTTTTTACCACTATTGCTTTATAATAATTCTTGATGCTGGGGGTGGTGATTCCCCAAGTTCTTTTATTGTTGAGTATAATTTTCACTATCTTGGGTGTTTTGTTATTACAAACGAATTTGCACATTGCTATTTCTGTCTCTGAAGAAATGAGTTGGGATTTTGATGGGGATTGCATTGAATATATAGTTGCTTTTGGCAAAATGGCCAATTTTGCTATATTAATCCTGTCAATGCATGAGCATGGGAGGTCTTTCCATCTTCTGAGATCTTTAATTTCTTTCTTCAGAGACTTGAAATATCTTTTCATACAGATTTTTCACTTGCTTGGTTAAAGCCACACTGAGGTATTTTATATTATATGGGACTATTGTGAAGGATGTCATTTTTACTTATTTCTATATCAGCCTATTTTTCCTTGGAGTAGAGGAAATATACTGATTTGTTTGAGTTAATTTTATACCCAGTCATTTTACTGAAGTTGTTTAAGAGGCTTAGTATTTCTCTGGTGAAACTTTGGGGTCACTTAAGTATACTACCATATCATCTTCAAATAGTGATATTTTGACTTCTTC
This sequence comes from Rattus norvegicus, assembly GCF_021556685.1. Lineage (NCBI taxonomy): Eukaryota > Metazoa > Chordata > Mammalia > Rodentia > Muridae > Rattus > Rattus norvegicus. The sequence goes on from NC_141534.1 coordinate 249,971,564, forward strand.
CCTTCCAATTTGTATCCCTTTGACCTCCTTTAATTGTTTGATTGCTCTGGTTAGGATTTTGAGTACTATATTGAATAAATAGGGAGAGAGTTGGCAGCCCTGTCTAGTCCCTGATTTTAGTGGGATTGCTTCAAGTTTCTCTCCACTTAGTTTGATGTTAACTACTGGTTTACTGTATATTGCTTTTCCTATGTTTAGGTATAGGCCTTGAATTCCTAATCTTTCCAGGACATTTAACATGAAGGGATGTTGAATTGTGTCAAATGCTTTTTCAGCATCTAAGGAAATGATCATGTGGTTATTATCCTTGAGTTTGTTTATACAGTGGATTATGTTGTGCTGCATTTCCACATATAGAACCATCCCTGCATCCCTGTGGTGAAGCCTACTTGATCATGATGGATGATGGTTTTGATGTGTACTTGGATTCGGTTTGCAAGAGTTTTTTTTATTAGATATATTTATTTATTTACATTTCAAATGTTATTCCCTTTCCCAGTTTTCTGTGCATAAGCCCCCTTTGCTCCCCATGCATCTCCTTTATCCCCCCATTCCCCTGCACTGTGTGCCAACATTTGCAGGACCAAGGGTTTCCTCTTCCCCTGGTTCCTCAACAAGTCTATTTTCTGCTGCATATGAAGCTGGAGCCCTGGGTCAGTCCATGTATAGTCTTTGGGTAGTGGTTTAGTCCCTGCAAGCTCTGGTTGGTTGGCATTCTTGTTCTTATTGGGTTTTAAGACTTTTCAGCTCTTTGAATCCCTCCCCTGATTTCCCCAAAGGGGGTCCTGTTCTCAGTTCATTGATTTGCTGCTAGCATTGACCTTTGTATTTGACATGCTCTGGAAGTGTCTCTCAGTAGAGATCTATATCTTGTCCCTTTCCGCATGTACTTTTTAGCTTCATCAATCTTATCTAGTTTTGTTGGCTCTCTATATATGGGCAACATGTGGGGCAGGCACTGAATGGCCGTTTCTTCATTCACTGCTCTAAACTTTGTCTCCATATCCCCTCATATGGATATTTTTGTTCCCCCATTAACATTTTGGTCATCCTTCTTCTTGAGCTTCCTGAGGTCTATGGATTGCATCCTGGGCAATTCGAGATTTTGGGCTAATATCCACTTATCAGTTAGTGTATACCAAGTGTGTTTTTCTGTGATTGGGTAACCTCACTCAGGATGGTATTTTCTAATTCATTCCATTTGCGTATGAATTTCATGAAGTGATTTTTTCATAGGTATGTAATACTCCAGTGTGTAGATGTATCACATTTTTTGCATCCATTCTTCTGTTGAAGGGCATCTGCACTTTTTTCTAATTCTTGCTATTATAAATAAGGCTGCTATGAACATAGTGGAGCAGGTGTTTTTATTGTATTTTGGAGCATCTTTTGGGTATATGCCCAGGAGAGGTATAGCTGGGTCTTCAGGTATTTCAATGTCCAATTTTCTGAGCAACCTCCAGACTGATTTCCAGAGTAGCTGTACCAGTTTGCAGCCCCACCAACAATGGAAGAGTGTTCCTCTTTCTCTATATCCTCACCAACATCTCCTGTCACCTGAGGTTTTGATCTTAGCCATTCTGACTGGTGTGAGGTGGAATCTTAGGTTTGTTTTGATCAGTATTTACCTGTTGACTAAGGATGTTGAACATTTTTTAGGTGCTTCTCAGCCATTCGGTATTCCTCAGCTGAGAATTTTTTGTTTAGCCTGTACCCCACTTTTAAATAGGGCTATTTAGCTCTCTGGAGTCTATCTTCTTGTGTTCTTTGTATATTTTGGATATTGGAGTTTTATTAGATGTAGGATTGGTAAAGATCTTTTCTTAGTCTGTTGCTTGCCATTTTGTCCTAATGACAGTGTCCTTTGCCTTACAGAAGCTTTGCAATTTTATGAGGCCCCATTTGTCGATTCTTGATCTTAGAGCATAAGCCATTGGTGTTCTGTTCAGGAAACTTTCCCCAGTCCCATGTTTATGAGGCTTTTCCCCAATTTTTTTCCTCTTAGTTTAGGTGTATCTTGTTTGATGTGGAAGTCCTTTATCCACTTGGACTTAAGCTTTTTACAGAGTGATAAGAATGTATTGATTTGCATTCTTTTTCATTCTCACCTCTACTTGAACCAGCACCATTTTGTTGAAAAAGCTATCTTTTTTCCCATTGCATCATTTTAGCTCCTTTGTCAAAGATCAAGTTACCAGAGGTGTGGGGGATAATTTCTGGGTCTTCAATTCTATTCCAGTGATTTATCTACCTGTCTCTGTACCAATACCATACAGTTCTTACGACCACTGTTCTATAATAGTGCTTGAGGTCAGGGATGGTAATTCCCCCAGAAGGTCTTTTATTGTTGAGTATAGTTTTCTGATGTCCTGGGTTTTTTGTTATTCCAAATGAATTTGCCAATTCTTCTTTCTTTCTTTCTCTATGAAGAATTGAATAGGAATTATGATGGAGATTGCATTGAATCTGTAGATTGCTTTCGGTAAAATTGTCTATAGTTTGGAAAGTATTGGTATGAGGTCTTCTATGAAGGTTTGATAGAATTCTGCACTAAACCCATTTGGTCTTGGGCTCTTATTGGTTGGAAGACTTTTAATAACTGCTTCTATTTCTTTAGGAGTGATAGGATTGTTTAGATGGTTTTACTTTGGTACCTGGTATTTTTCTGGAAAATTGTCCCTTTCTTCCAGATATTCAAAGTTTGTTGATTATAGGCTTTTGTAGTAGCATCTGATGATTTTAATTTTTTTTCAGATTCTGTTGTTATGTCTCTTTTTTATTTCTGATTTTGTTAATTTGGATACACTCCTTGTGCCTTCTGGGTAGTCTGGCCAAGGGATTATTTATCATGATGATTTTCTCAAAGAACCAGCTTCTAGTTTGGTTGATATTTTTGTATAGTCCTTTTTGTTTCTGCTTAGTTGATTTCAGCCCTGAGTTTGATTATTTCCTGCCTTCTACTCCTCTTGGATATATTTACTTCTTTTTGTTCTAGAGCTTTTAGGTGTGCTCTCAAGCTGCTGATATATGCTCTTTCCTGTTTCTTTGTGCAGGCACTCAGAGCTATGAGTCTTTCTCTTAGCTCTGCTTTGATTTTTTTCCCCAACTTTTGGTATGTTGTACCTTCTTTTTCATTAAATTCTTGGAAGTCTTTAATTTCTTTCTTTATTTCTTCCTTAACCAAGTTATCATGGACTAGAGCATTGTTCAACTTCAATGTATATGTGGGCGTTTAGTTGTCATTGTTGTTATTGAAGACCAGCTTTAGTCTTTGGTGATCTGATAGCATGCATGAGATTATTTCTATCTTCCTGTATCTGTTGAGGCCTGTTTTGTGACCAATTGTATGGTCAATTTTGGAGAAGGTACCATGAGGTGCCTAGAAGAATGCATATCCTTTTGTTTTATGATGGAATCTTCTGTAAGTATCGTTTAAGTCCATTTGGTTCATAATTCTGTTAGTTTCTCTATGTTTCTTTTCTGTTTCCATGATCTACCCATTGATGAGAGTGGGATGTTGAAATCTCCTACTATTATTGTGTGAGGTGCAATGTGTGCTTTGATCTTTAGTAAGGTTTCTTTTATGTATGTAGGTGCTCTTTTATTTGGAGCATAGATATTTAGGATTGAGCGTTTATCTTGGTGGATTTTTCCTTTGATGAATATGAAGTGTCCTTCCTTATCTTTTTTGATGACTTTTGGTTGAATGTCGATTTTATTGGATATTTGAATGGCTACTCCAGCTTGCTTTGTCAGACCATTTGATTGGAAAATGATTTTCCAACCATTTTCCTTGAGGTAGTGTCTGTCTTTGTCTCTGAGGTGTGTTTCCTGTATGCAGCAAAATGCGGGGTCTTCTTTATCTATCCAGTATGTAAGTCTATGTCTTTTTATTGGGGAGTTGAGTCCATTGATGTTGCGAGATATTAAGGAATAGTGATTGTTGTTTCCTGTTATTTTCCTACTTAGAGGTCGATTTATGTTTGTGGTCTCTCTGCTCATTTCATTGCAAGGAGATTACTTTCTTGCTTTTTCTGGGGTGTAGTTTCTCCCCCAATTTGGGGCTCTTCCATCTGTTGTTCTTTGAGTGCTGGACTCAAAGAATGATATTATGTAAATTTGTTTTTTTCATGGAGTATCTTGGTTTCTCCATCTATGTTAATTGAGAGTTTGATGGATATAGTAGCCTGGACTGGCATTTTGCTGTCTAAGGGTCTGTATGACATCTGTCCAGGATCTTATGACTTTCACAGTCTCTGGTGAGAAGCCTGGTGTAATTCTGATAGGTCTGCCTTTATATGTTACATGACCTTTCTCCCTGCTTTTAATATCCTTTTTTTTGTTTTGTGCATTTGGTGTTTTGCCTATCATGTGATGGGAGGAATTTCTTTTCTGGTCCAATCTATTTGGAGTTTTGTAGGCTCCTTTTTTGTTAATGGGCATCTCTTTGTTTACATTTGGGAAGGTTTATTTTCTATAATTTTGTTGAAAATATTTGCTGGCTTTTTAAGTTGGGATTCTTCATTCTTCATACCTATTATCCTTCGATTTGATCTTCTCATTGTATCCTGGATTTCCTGGATGTTTTGGGCCATTGTTTTTGGATTTCACATTATCTTTGATGGTTGTTTTGATGTTTTGTGTGGTATCTTCTGCCTCGAGATCCTCTCTTCTATCTCTTGGTGATGCTTGCATCTATGACTCCTGATCTTTTCCCATGGTTTTCTATCGCTAGGGTTGTCTCTCTTTGTGCTTTCTTTATTGTTTCTATTTCCATCTTTAAATCTTGGATGATTTTGTTCAATTCCTCCACCTGTTTGGGTATATTTTCTTGTAATTCTTTAAGAGCTTCTTGTATTTCCTCTTTAACTGCTTCTACTTGTTTACTTGTGTTGTTCTTTATTTCTTTAAGGGAATTTTTATGTCTTTCTTAAAGTCCTCCTCCATCATCATCATCATCATCATCATCATCATCATCATCAAATGTTATTTTAAATCTAAATCTTGCTTTTCTGGTGTATTTGGATATCCAGTATTTGCTTTGGTGGGAGAACTGGTCTCTGATGATGCCAAGTAGTCTTGATTTCTGTCACTTAGGATCCTGCACTTCCCTCTCAAGATCAGGTTGCCTGTGGTGTTAGCTTTTCTTGCTGTTTCTGACAGTGGCTTGATCCTCCTGTAGGCCTTTGTGTCAGCACTCCTGTAGAGATGTTTTCCTGTTTTCTTTCAGTTTTTATTTGTTGAGGAATGCCATGATGGCAAAAGCAGAGAACATGTGTTGAATTAATATGTTTGAGTTTTTACTTGTTTGGGCTGTAGCCAATATGTGTATGGAACTGTTGTAACTTTGACTACCAAAAAGTATGTTTGAGAAACATGGGTGACATCAATTTTCCATAAGGTGTTTTATTAGAGGCCTCTGGGGTTGGTGTCCACCATTTGTAAAGCGAGAATGGTTATAAAGGATGCACAGGAAGAGCATGTTTTCATTATCCTTTGGAGTTGAGCCGGGGTGATGTGGGGGAAGCTGGCATGAAGCCGTTTTATATTTGTATGTATGCAAATAGAATTGGTCTGTTTCTTCAATGGAGGCCCCACTATTTAGTAGAACTGACTTCATGATGGAAGTACCATTTAGGACAAAAAACTCAGAGCACAGACAATACTACCAGTCAAAATGAAAACAAAACAAACAAAAACTAAAAAACAAAAAACCAAAAAAGGCTTTAGTCATCAAAGTCCAGTTCTGGGGAAGTTTCTAAATGTACTATTCTTCCTTTTTGGCTTCCATAGTTCTGTTTCTAGCTAATCATTCTTGTTAAGTGAAGTATGTCAATATAGAATATGGTTTTTGTGCTGAAAAGTTTATCATGAGGAAGACTCAGGGCTACTTTGAGATTCCAAACAATTAAAGCAGTTAGCAGATGGCTAATAGGCTTACTGTTGGCTTAAACCTATGTCTAAGCAGTCTTCCTTGGTGGGTACCTTTATGACACCTTCCTTGATGTCTTTCCAAGAAAGACAATTACTCTTCACTGTACTTCCTGATGTTGGAGGATGGATAGTTTGGGAAGCCCTTTGAAAAGTAATGCTGTTTATCTTATTCTATCCTGAAACCATAGCTCAGACCAGTTCTGAGACCAGTTCAGTAAAGGGGAAGGACCAAGGTGAGCTCATGCTGCTTATGTACTGATACCTCTGACAGTGATGTGTAGCTCAAGATTTTATTTGCTAACTACAATGATTTTGGTGCAAAATACAATCGGTTAGGACCTATGTCTCTAGCTGTTCCAAATTCTTTGTCCTCAGCTAGTACCCTGAACATTGATGCCATTAGGATCTCATCAGTTTAAGAGCTTACCAATTTCCAATATAAATTCCAATATAAATTTGTATATAAAGTCTTATGTTTTTTAGTCTAGTAAATGGAACTTTGTTTCTTTGGGATTTTAGGTCAACATGGGTCAGGCAACAAATTCTGGTTATCTTACGCAGGATAAAAGGACAAGATGACTTTTGGTAACCAAAGGTCTAAAGATTATTAAAATAGAACTTTTCTGACCTCCATGTCAGAATACAATGATCTAATTATTAACTAGATTTGAAAGATGATAAGGATCAAACATTTTGATCTCAATGTCAAGTATTATGATGTAATTATTAACTAAGTTCACGTTTGTTTTAAATAGGATTTAATAAGGTTGATATTGAATCACAGTACACAGTCAGTAAAGGTTGGTAGATGCAATAGAACTGAATGTCTATATGGAGAAAAAAAAGGACAAGATAAGGACTCACACCCTGGCTCTACTACCTATAGTCTCTGTCTGCCTAGCCAACGGACAGAATATGCAAGGCTTACCTTTTAATCCCTGGTGGTAATAATTTTGGCCTAGAAAAAGAAAGTAGAAAAAAATCAGAAGAAATACTGAAGTCAGAATATGTATAATATGATTTATGAAATACTGTATAACATAGTCTTAAAAGACAGTTTTCTGTTTCAAGAGAGCTTATCAATATCTTTTTAGTAATTTAGAACAAATATGATGCCATCTCTACAAATTCAGACTTTGCGTGAGCTTTGCCATTATACTTAGAAAAATAGCTCCAACATACAACAAAGACACATGCTCCACTATGTTCATAGCAGCCTTATTTATAATAGCCAGAAGCTAGAAAGAACCCAGATGCCCTTCAACAGAGGAATGGATACAGAAACTATGGTACATCTACACAATGGAATACTACTCAGCTATCAAAAACAATGACTTTATGAAATTCATAGGCAAATGGATGGAGTTGGAAAATATCATCCATAATGAGGTAACCCAATCACAGAAAGACACACATGGTATGCACTCAATGATAAGTGAATATTAGCCCAAATGCTCCAATTACCCAAGATGCACAGAACACATGAAACTCAAGAAGGATGACCAAAATGTGGATGCTTCTCTCCTTCTTTAAAAGGGGGACAAGAATACCTTTAAGAGGGGATAGGGAGGCAAAGTTTAGAACTGAGACTGAGGAAACACTTATTCAGAGCCTGCCTCACATGTGGCCTATACATATACAGCCACCAAATTATTTAAAATGGATGAAGCAAAGAAGTACAGGTTGACAGGAACTGGATATAGATCTCTTCTCAGAGACACAGCCAGAATATGACAAATACATAGTCGAATGCCTGCAGCAAACCACTGAACTGAGAACTGGAGCCCCGTTGAAGGAATCAGAGAAAGGACTGAAAAAGCTTATGGGGCTTGAGACCCCATATGAAAAACAATGCCAACAAACGAGAGCTTCCAGGGACAAAGCCAGTACCTAAAAACTTTACATGGACTGACCCTGGGCTCCAAATTCATAGGTAGCAATGAATAGCCTAGTAGAGGCACAAGTGGAAGGGGAATCCCTTGTTCTTGCCAGGGCTGAACCCCCACTTAAAGGGATTGTTTGTGGGGAGGGCATTAATGGGGGAAGGGGAACACCCATATAGAAGGGGAGGGGGAGGGGCCAGGGGGATGTTGGCCTGGAAAATGGGAAAGGGAATAACATTTGAAATGTAAATAAGAGACCGGATAAACAGTTCTCTGCACCCAAATCCCGTGGGAGGGAGAGCTAAACCTTCAGAGAGGCAGACAAGCCTGGGAAACCAGAAGAGACTGCTCCCTGCACACACATCTCGGACGCCAGAGGAAAAAGCCAAAGACCATCTGGAACCCTGGTGCACTGAAGCTCCCGGAAGGGGCGGCACAGGTCTTCCTGGTTGCTGCCGCTGCAGAGAGCCCCTGGGCAGCACCCCACGAGCGAACCTGAGCCTCGGGACCACAGGTAAGATCAAATTTTCTGCTGCAAGAAAGCTACCTGGTGAGCTTGGGACACACGGAAGCAGAATTTCTCTAGGACCCGGCACGTTCTGTGTTTACCGGAAGTCCCACACCCGCGGATCCCGGCCCGCAGCAGCTCTCTGCTCCCAGACCCGGTGAGAGAGAGACCCAACCGCCTGGTCAGGTGGGCACTCCTGAGGCTGCAGAGCGGAAGAGACCACCAACACTGCTCACCCCTGCCCACATCCCTGGCCCAAGAGGAAACTGTATAAGGCCTCTGGGCTCCCGTGGGGGAGGGCCCAGGAGCGGCAGGACCCCTGCCTGAGACACCACCGGAACCTGATAGAAACAGACCGGATAAACAGTTCTCTGCACCCAAATCCCGTGGGAGGGAGAGCTAAACCTTCAGAGAGGCAGACAAGCCTGGGAAACCAGAAGAGACTGCTCCCTGCACACACATCTCGGACGCCAGAGGAAAAAGCCAAAGACCATCTGGAACCCTGGTGCACTGAAGCTCCCAGAAGGGGCGGCACAGGTCTTCCTGGTTGCTGCCGCTGCAGAGAGCCCGTGGGCAGCACCCCACGAGCGAACTTGAGCCTCAGGACCACAGGTAAGACCAAATTTTCTGCTGCAAGAAAGCTGCCTGGTGAACTCAAGACACAGGCCCACAGGAACAGCTGAAGACCTGTAGAGAGGAAAAACTACACGCCCGAAAGCAGAACACTCTGTCCCCATAACTGACTGAAAGGGAGGAAAACAGGTCTACAGCACTCCTGACACACAGGCTTATAGGACAGTCTATCCACTGTCAGAAATAGCAGAACAAAGTAACACTAGAGATAATCTGATGGCGAGAGGCAAGCGCAGGAACCCAAGCAACAGAAACCAAGACTACATGGCACCATCGGAGCCCAATTCTCCCATCAAAACAAACATGGAATATCCAAACACACCAGAAAAGCAAGATCTAGTTCCAGAATCATTTTTGATCATGATGCCAGAGGACTTCAAGAAAGACATGAAGAACTCCCTTAGAGAACAAGTAGAAGCCTACAGAGAGGAATCGCAAAAATGCCTGAAAGAATCGCAAAAATCCCTGAAAGAATTCCAGGAAAACATAAATAAACAAGTAGAAGCCCATAGAGAGGAGACACAAAAATCCCTGAAAGAATTCCAGGAAAACACAATCAAACAGTTGAAGGAATTAAAAATGGCAATAAAAGCAATCAAGAAAGAACACATGGAAACAACCCTGGATATAGAAAACCAAAAGAAGAGACAAGGAGCTGTATATACAAGCTTCACCAACAGAATACAAGAGATGGAAGAGAGAATCTCAGGAGCAGAAGATTCCATGGAAATCATTGACTCAACTGTCAAAGATAATGTAAAGCGGAAAAAGCTACTGGTCCAAAACATACAGGAAATCCAGGACTCAATGAGAAGATCAAACCTAAGGATAATAGGTATAGAAGAGAGGGAAGACTCCCAGCTCAAAGGACCAGTAAATATCTTCAACAAAATCATAGAAGAAAACTTCCCTAACCTAAAAAAAGAGATACCCATAGACATACAAGAAGCCTACAGAACTCCAAATAGATTGGACCAGAAAAGAAACACCTCCCGTCACATAATTGTCAAAACACCAAACGCACAATATAAAGAAAGAATATTAAAAGCAGTAAGGGAAAAAGGTCAAGTAACATATAAAGGGAGACCTATCAGAATCACACCAGACTTCTCGCCAGAAACTATGAAGGCCAGAAGATCCTGGACTGATGTCATACAGACCCTAAGAGAACACAAATGCCAGCCCAGGTTACTGTATCCAGCAAAACTCTCAATTAACATTGATGGAGAAACCAAGATATTCCATGACAAAACCAAAATTACACAATATCTTTCTACAAATCCAGCACTACAATATAAAGGATAATAAATGGTAAAGCCCAACATAAGGAGGCAAGCTATGCCCTAGAAGAAGCAAGAAACTAATCGTCTTGGCAACAAAACAAAGAGAATGAAAGCACACAAACATAACCTCACATACAAATATGAATATAAAGGGAAACAATAATCACTATTCCTTAATATCTCTCAATATCAATGGCCTCAACTCCCCAATAAAAAGACATAGATTAACAAACTGGATATGCAACGAGGACCCTGCATTCTGCTGCCTACAGGAAACACACCTCAGAGACAAAGACAGACACTACCTCAGAGTGAAAGGCTGGAAAACAACTTTCCAAGCAAATGGCCAGGGGAAGCAAGCTGGAGTAGCCATTCTAATATCAAATAAAATCAATTTTCAACTAAAAGTCATCAAAAAAGATAAGAAAGGACACTTCATATTCATCAAAGGAAAAATCCACCAAGATGAACTCTCAATCCTAAATATCTATGCCCCAAATACAAGGGCACCTACATACGTAAAAGAAACCTTACTAAAGCTCAAAACACACATTGCACCTCACACAATAATAGTGGGAGATTTCAACACCCCACTCTCATCAATGGACAGATCATGGAAACAGAAATTAAACAGTGATGTCGACAGACTAAGAGAAGTCATGAGCCAAACGGACTTAACGGATATTTATAGAACATTCTATCCTAAAGCAAAAGGATATACCTTCTTCTCAGCTCCTCATGGTACTTTCTCCAAAATTGACCATATAATTGGTCAAAAAACGGGCCTCAACAGGTACAGAAAGATAGAAATAATCCCATGCGTGTTATCGGACCACCACGGCCTAAAACTGGTCTTCAATAACAGTAAGGGAAGAATGCCCACATATACATGGAAATTGAACAATGCTCTACTCAATGATAACCTGGTCAAGGAAGAAATAAAGAAAGAAATTAAAAACTTTTTAGAATTTAATGAAAATGAAGATACAACATACCCAAACTTATGGGACACAATGAAAGCTGTGCTAAGAGGAAAACTCATAGCGCTGAGTGCCTGCAGAAAGGAACGGGAAAGAGCATATGTCAGCAGCTTTACAGCACACCTAAAAGCTCTAGAACAAAAAGAAGCAAATACACCCAGGAGGAGTAGAAGGCAGGAAATAATCAAACTCAGAGCTGAAATCAACCAAGTAGAAACAAAAAGGACCATAGAAAGAATCAACAGAACCAAAAGTTGGTTCTTTGAGAAAATCAACAGGATAGATAAACCCTTAGCCAGACTAACGAGAGGACACAGAGAGTGCGTCCAAATTAACAAAATCAGAAATGAAAAGGGAGACATAACTACAGATTCAGAGGAAATTCAAAAAATCATCAGATCTTACTATACAAACCTATATTCAACAAAATTTGAAAATCTTCAGGAAAGGGACAATTTCCTAGACAGATACCAGGTATCGAAGTTAAATCAGGAACAGATAAACCAGTTAAACAACCCATAACTCCTAAGGAAATAGAAGCAGTCATTAAAGGTCTCCCAACCAAAAAGAGCCCAGGTCCAGACAGGTTTAGTGCAGAATTCTATCAAACCTTCATAGAAGACCTCATACCAATATTATCCAAACTATTCCACAAAATTGAAACAGATGGAGCCCTACCGAATTCCTTCTATGAAGCCACAATTACTCTTATACCTAAACCACACAAAGACACAACAAAGAAAGAGAACTTCAGACCAATTTCCCTTATGAATATCGACGCAAAAATATTCAATAAAATTCTGGCAAACCGAATTCAAGAGCACATCAAAACAATCATCCACCATGATCAAGTAGGCTTCATCCCAGGCATGCAGGGATTGTTTAATATACGGAAAACCATCAACGTGATCCATTATATAAACAAACTGAAAGAACAGAACCACATGATCATTTCATTAGATGCTGAGAAAGCATTTGACAAAATTCAACACCCCTTCATGATAAAAGTCCTGGAAAGAATAGGAATTCAAGGCCCATACATAAACATAGTAAAAGCCATATACAGCAAACCAGTTGCTAACATTAAACTAAATGGAGAGAAACTTGAAGCAATACCACTAAAATCAGGGACTAGACAAGGCTGCCCACTCTCTCCCTACTTATTCAATATAGTTCTTGAAGTTCTAGCCAGAGCAATCAGACAACAAAAGGAGATCAAGGGGATACAGATCGGAAAAGACGAGGTCAAAATATCACTATTTGCAGATGACATGATAGTATATTTAAGTGATCCCAAAAGTTCCACCAGAGAACTACTAAAGCTGATAAACAACTTCAGCAAAGTGGCTGGGTATAAAATTAACTCAAATAAATCAGTTGCCTTCCTCTATACAAAAGAGAAACAAGCCGAGAAAGAAATTAGGGAAACGACACCCTTCATAATAGACCCAAATAATATAAAGTACCTCGGTGTGACTTTAACCAAGCAAGTAAAAGATCTGTACAATAAGAACTTCAAGACACTGAGGAAAGAAATTGAAGAAGACCTCAGAAGATGGAAAGATCTCCCATGCTCATGGATTGGCAGGATTAATATAGTAAAAATGGCCATTTTACCAAAAGCAATCTACAGATTCAATGCAATCCCCATCAAAATACCAATCCAATTCTTCAAAGAGTTAGACAGAACAATTTGCAAATTCATCTGGAATAACAAAAAACCCAGGATAGCTAAAACTGTCCTCAACAATAAAAGGACTTCAGGGGGAATCACTATCCCTGAACTCAAGGAGTATTACAGAGCAATAGTGATAAAAACTGCATGGTATTGGTACAGAGACAGACAGATAGACCAATGGAATAGAATTGAAGACCCAGAAATGAACCCACACACCTATGGTCACTTGATTTTTGACAAAGGAGCCAAAACCATCCAATGAAAAAAAGATAGCATTTTCAGCAAATGGTGCTGGTTCAACTGGAGGGCAACATGTAGAAGAATGCAGATCGATCCATGCTTATCACCCTGTACAAAGCTTAAGTCCAAGTGGATCAAGGACCTCCACATCAAACCAGACACACTCAAACTAATAGAAGAAAAACTAGGGAAGCATCTGGGTCACATAGGCACTGGAAAAAATTTCCTGAACAAAACACCAATGGCTTATGCTCTAAGATCAAGAATCGACAACTGGGATCTCATAAAACTGCAAAGCTTCTGTAAGGCAAAGGACACTGTGGTTAGGACAAAACGGCAACCAACAGATTGGGAAAAGATCTTTACCAATCCTACAACAGATAGAGGCCTTATATCCAAAATATACAAAGAACTCAAGAAGTTAGACCGCAGGGAAACAAATAACCCTATTAAAAATGGGGTTCAGAGCTAAACAAAGAATTCACAGCTGAGGAATGCCGAATGGCTGAGAAACACCTAAAGAAATGTTCAACATCTTTAGTCATAAGGGAAATGCAAATCAAAACAACCCTGAGATTTCACCTCATACCAGTGAGAATGGCTAAGATCAAAAACTCTGGTGACAGCAGATGCTGGCGAGGATGTGGAGAAAGAGGAACACTCCTCCATTGTTGGTGGGATTGCAGACTGGTAAAACCATTCTGGAAATCAGTCTGGAGGTTCCTCAGAAAATTGGACATTGAACTGCCTGAGGATCCAGCTATACCTCTCTTGGGCATATACCCAAAAGATGCCTCAACATATAAAAGAGACACGTGCTCCACTATGTTCATCGCAGCCTTATTTATAATAGCCAGAAAATTGAAAGAACCCAGATGCCCTTCAACAGAGGAATGGATACAGAAAATGTGGTACATCTACACAATGGAATATTACTCAGCTATCAAAAACAACGAGTTTATGAAATTCGTAGGCAAATGGTTGGAACTGGAAAATATCATCCTGAGTGAGCTAACCCAATCACAGAAAGACATACATGGTATGCACTCATTGATAAGTGGCTATTAGCCCAAATGCTTGAATTACCCTAGATCCCTAGAACAAACGAAACTCAAGACGGATGATCAAAATGTGAATGCTTCACTCCTTCTTTAAATGAGGAAAAAGAATACCCTTGGCAGGAAAGGGAGAGGCATAGATTAAAACAGAGACTGAAGGAACACCCATTCAGAGCCTGCCCCACATGTGGCCCATACATATACAGCCACCCAATTAGACAAGATGGATGAAGCAAAGAAGTGCAGACCGACAGGAGCCGGATGTAGATCGCTCCTGAGAGACACAGCCAGAATACAGCAAATACAGAGGCGAATGCCAGCAGCAAACCACTGAACTGAGAATAGGTCCCCTGTTGAAGGAATCAGAGAAAGAACTGGAAAAGCTTGAAGGGGCTCGAGACCCCAAAAGTACAACAATGCCAAGCAATCAGAGCTTCCAGGGACTAAGCCACTACCTAAAGACTATACATGGACTGACCCTGGACTCTGACCCCATATGTAGCAATGAATATCCTAGTAAGAGCACCAGTGGAAGGGGAAGCCCTGGGTCCTGCTAAGACTGAACCCCCAGTGAACTAGTCTATGCGGGGAGGGCGGCAATGGGGGGAGGGTTGGGAGGGGAACACCCATAAGGAAGGGGAGGGGGGAGGGGGATGTTTGCCCGGAAACCGGGAAAGGGAATAACATTCGAAATGTATATAAGAAATACTCAAGTTAATAAAAAAAAAGAAATATAAAGAAGAACTACCCAATTTAATAAAGTTGGAAGAAAATAATAATTAGAATAACACATATCATTCCACTTAATATTTGAATTTTTATGATTCTCTTCTGAATAGTCTGGTCATTTTAAACTATGATTTGTAACATCCTTGAGTACCTACAATTTATTAAAGTCAGAGGAAACTACTCTGTCTTCAACCTCATTATTTATTATGTAGTAATTTTTATTCTTATCAATTACAGAATTATGATGACAGTTTTATGTCAAGTTGACACAAGCTAGTGTCATTTTGAAAAAGTGAACCTCAATTGATAAAATGTCTCCCTAAGAACTGGCTATAGATATAGTTTTAATTAGTTATTGATTGAATAGAACCCATCTCCTGATGGGTGGGGCCAACACAGGAGGGTGTTCCTGTGTTTTAGGAGAAAGCAGGATGAGCAAGCCTTGGGAAACAAGGCAGTAAGAGGCACCCTTCCATGACTTCTGTATCAAACTATACTTCCTGAACCCTACCCTGCCTGAGTTCTTGTTTTGACCTCTTCCAACGATGAACCATGATGTGGAATTGTAAACCAATTAAAGTCTTTACTCTCTAATTTGCTTTTGGTTATGATATTTCATCACAGCACTATTAACTCTAATTTAGACAAGAATAAAAAAATACAAAACACCTTTTCTTGGGGAGACAATATATTCAAGGACTCACAGTTCCTCAAGTACTTTCTGCTTAGTTATCAGATGTTTCTGTGGTCAGTTATACTGAGCTAGTTTTACTTCTAGAGTGATGTGAAGGGTGCAATCGCAATACTTTTCTTACATAGTCATATAGCTGATAGAGTGGTGATTTTGTGGAACTCCTAACTGATGTGATGGCTCTTTTGCCTGATCTTGAATCTCTTTTCCTTTCAACTCTGTTGTCTTACCCAGTCTCAATATGAGGGCCCTTGTGTTGATTTACTGTATCCTTATTTGCCCCATTTGACTGTCATCTCTTGAAGGCCTGCACGTTTCTGAACAGAAAAAAGTGGGGGAGTAAATCTGGGGGAAGAGGAGAGGTAGGTGGAAAATGCAGAAGTAGAGGCATGAGAGGCATGGATGTACGATATTAGACGAGAATCTATTTTAAATAAAAAGGTATAATAAAACTACAGAGAATAACTATGGCCATAAGAAAATCTCATTGAATTCATTTTTTATATAAATTTTGTGATACTGACAGTTCTTCTGTTTGTCTTTTCACCATTAGAACAAATAACAAGTCTTTATTTTCCATGACTTGTATTATAGGACGGGATAATACATAACCTCTTATTAAAGATGTCTGAGTAACACTAGACATACTTTATTTACTTAGTTGTATTCTTCAGTCTTTTAAATACTTTTTTTAAAAAATTATTTATTCTTTTTGATTTACATGCCAGATTATGTTTCCCTCTGGGTCCACCCTCTGACTGTTCCACATTCCATATCTCTTCCACCTCAACAACCTCACCATTTCCAAGAAGATTTCCACACCAACCACTTCACAAGACCTCTTAAATCCTTGAGGCTTCCAGTCTTATGATGCTTAGGTGAATCTTCTCTGACTGAACACAGAGCCAGCAATCCTTTGCTGTATATGTGTTGGGAGCCCCATATCAGCTGGTGTATGCTGTCTGGTTGGCAGTTCAGTGTGTGAGAGATCTTGGAGGTCCAGTTTAATTGAGACTGCTGGTCTTCCTACAGGGTTACCCTCCTCCTCAACCTCTACTAGCATTCTCTAATTCAACCACAGGGACCAGCAGCTTTTGTCCATTTGTTGGGTATAAATATTTGAATCTTACTCTTTCAGCTCCTTTTTGGATCTTTCAGAGTGCAGTCATGATAGGTCGGTTTTTGTGAACATTCCATGGCCTCAGTAATAGGGTCAGGCCTTGAGGCCTCCCCTTGAGCTAGATCCCACTTTGGGACACTGAATTTAATAGAAGAGAAAGTGAGAAAGGTTCTTGAACTTATTGGCATAGGGGGAATTTTCCTAAATTGAACTCCAATGACTTATACTCTAAGATCAAGAATTGACCTCACAAAACAGAAGGAAAGCTTCTGTAAGGCAAAGGACATAGTCAACAGGGAAAATCAGAAACCTACAGATTGGGGAAAGAAACTTCACTAACTTGACATCTGATAGAGGGCTAATATACACAATCTATAAAGAATTCAAGAAGCTAACCACCAAAGAACCCAAAAAACCCAATCAAAAAATGGTGTATTAAATGTGTATAAATCTACACTTATTGAGAATGCTTGTGTAAATGTTTAAGATAACAAATATTTGAAGTTAAATACACAGTTAAGTATGCCGTTAAACTTGGGCATGGTGGCTCATGTATACACTTCTAACCTTGGGAAGCTAAAGCAGATGAGTAGATAGTTTGAGGTATATCATGAGATATTAAAGCATGAAGAACAGCTTATTTTTGTTATTGTCACTAGAATAAAGTCCATGTAAAAGACAGATTACAGATCAGAAGCTAGCTGATTAGTCAATTATGCCATATTGATTCTGTAGCCACATGATAAAAGCTCTAAGCTACCTGATCAGAGCTGTGTCAGTAAAGAGAAACTCAATGGATCTGGTCATGTTGCTGGTGCTCACTCTCTCCTGTCTCATTCTCCTGTCTATCTGGAGACAGAGTTCTGGGAGAGGAAAGCTTCCTCAGGCCCTACTCCTCTCCCAATTATTGGCAATTTCTTTCATCTAGATTTGAAGAACATCACCCAATCCTTAACCAGTGTAAGTATGCTCCTCTAGTACCTTGCAAAGAAAGGTAAATATAACTCTTTTAAAAATTTCTTTTCATTTTGAGATTATAATTACATAGTTATTATTTTGAGATTATAATATATTCTTCCTCTTTTCTCTTTCCAATCCTTCCCATATACTCCTTCTTGTTCTTTTATATAATCCATGGCCATTCTCTTATTATTGTTGTTACATGCATATAGATATATTTATATATATATATTCCTAAATATAAGCTGTAAAGTCTGTATAACATTATTTTTGTGTACATTTTCAGGACTTGCCCAAACGGCATTGTAATCAATAATTGTAAAGCTAAAAACCTGTAAAGGTCATTTTTTATCCCCATCAGAAATTGAAGAAAAAGCAATTTCTATGGTGAATTAGAGAACTTTGGGTATTTACGTATTATAATGACATTTGGAAAATTGCAAAAACTATGTATACTTCTCATCTTTATTTTATTTCTGTTTCCATATTTTTTGCTAAGTCTCTGGAAAGGGACACATGATACCATCCACCAAGTCAGGCAGCACTTTAAATCTCTGTATTTATTAGCATTTGGTGCTGAAGTTCTCTAAATAGCTGATGTTTTATTAAAAGAAACTATCCGTAGATGACGCAAAACACAGGAAATAAGAGAACTAAACATATTTGATACTATCCAAATTGACTTTTCTTCTGTGCCTGGGACCATGAATGCCTCAGGGTGAATCTGTTCTCTTAGCAGATGCCCATGCTGTGTGCTGCTTCAGTGGTGCACCATCTCCACATCTCTAGTAATGATAGAATGAACTTAGGGTCCCCACTATGGATTTTCTCTCTTCTTCCTGGGGCTAAGCTGCACAGGAAAAGCCTTATAGGTGTTGCTGAAACCGTCATCTGAGCATTGATACTTATTTTATTATGAGTGAACATGGAATTAGATTGTCCAGGTATCAAGTGATAAAAAAGAGTATTTTTAAATGTTGAGTACTCTTAGATTTTTAGTTTATTATTATTATTATTATTATTATTATTATTATTATTATGAAATTATTTACCTCCCAAATGTTGCCTATTACTCCCTTGAAGAGTTCTTCTTCATTCCCTTTCTCTTTTGTTTCCGAGAGGGTGACTTAGTCATCCCCCTTTCCTGGTATATAAAGTCTCTGTAGACTTAGTCTCATCCTTTCCCACTAAAGCCAGAAGCCATGTTTAGTCCTCTGCTATACATGTGTGAGAAGCCTTGTACAAGTTTGTGTATGCTCTTTAGTTTGTGGCTTATTCTCTGGAAACTCCCAGTGGTCCAGGTTAGTTAACACTCTTTGTCTTCCTGTGGGGTTGCTATCCCCTTCAGTTTCTTCAATCCTCCCACTCTTCTTTACCCTTCTTATAGTCCAATGTTGAACTGTAAATATATATCCTTTTCAGTCAGCGGCTTGTAGAGCCTCTCATTGGAAAGAAATGCTAGGTTTCTGTCTGTAAGCACAACATAGCATCAGTAATAGTGTCAGCATTTGGTGACTGCCCATGGGATAGAGTCTTTTATTCATGAGCAATTCATCCCCAAAATGAATTTGGAAAACTCTTGCTTCAAGTACTTACTGAAACATGATCAAGAGACTTGCTGAATATTTTGATGTGACTCTTTATTGTAATCTAAATTTCAACTGTCTGGGTCATCACATTGTGACAACACTGAAAAGTAACAATTACCCATTATTATGCTTTTCAATTTCCAGTTCTCAAAAGTGAATGGCTCTGTGTTCACTCTGTACTTTGGCATGAAGCTCATTGTGATATTGCATGGATATGCAGCAACAAAAGAAGGCTTGATTGATCACGGAGAGGAGTTTACTAAAAGAGGAAGCTTCCCAGTAGCTGAAAAAATTAATAAAGGCCTTGGTAAGTGTACATGTTTATGAGTGATCTGGGTAGCATTCACAGTGAGGAAGAAGATAGACAGCAAAGGCCAGACTTGATCCTGGGGCTCAGACTATGCCTCTCTAGGGTTGTGTCTTCGCCAATGCTCTCCTTCTTCCTGGGATCACATTGTAGTTTCTATTCCCATTTGTTCAGGAATTGCTTTTAGCCATGGAAATAGATGGAAAGAAATAAGACGCTTTACACTCATGACCTTGCAGAATTTGGGTATGGGGAAAGAGAGCATTGAGGACCGTGTTCAAGAGGAAACACAGTGCCTTGTGTAGGAACTGAGGAAAACCAATGGTGATCATACTTTCCTGTTTTGACTTTTCCATCCTGATACAGGTTAGAGTCCAATGGATCTACTGGTATTATTCTATTCAAAATGATGTTTTCTCTGTTGCTTTTGAATCAGGTATCATGAACACAGCATTTATTTTAATTTTCTAATAACTTACATCCTTAGAACAAACATACCTTATTTATTGCTAGTCGTTTTTACCACAGATCAATTGCTATTGAAAATGGTGGCAGTGACTTCATCTACATTTAAAGATTCCAAACCAGATGTTATTTTTTTCATTTTCTTGAACTACTTTCATCTCCCCAACTTCACTGATGTGGCAATGTGTCTTGAATGCTCATTTTCATAGTCCTGGGTACTTATGAGTCAAAGTATATTTTCATTCCTTAGCTGTATTTAATAGAATTTCGTCATGATTTGAAAACTTATCATAATTTCATTTTATTATGATTTGTATGCTTTAAGAATTTACACATGACAGTATTAATCTTCAAACACAAAGAACTTAATAAAATGACTTGTTTAAGTAACCTTGAATTGTTTTCATTACCAACATCTCATTTTTGCTAATTATATTACATATCTGTCTTCTGTTGTGTAAACCATTTCTCTCTGTATTCTCTGTTTTGGCTTAGGTGATGAACAGATCTTCAATTACTATGTGAATGCTACTCAACCCTGAAATACATTTCATAGAACAGTCAAGTTATCTGCTTAAATTATGAAGAAACTTGTCTTTAAGTACTTTCTCCAAAATAAAATGAAGACTGGCAATCATATTTTGGTGAAGTTTAAAATTTCTCCAGGGATTTTACCCATTAACAAAGATAAAGTGCCCTCTTGGTATATTTTAATAACATATTACAATTGTTTCCCATTCCTCAGGCTCACCCTGTGACCCTACCTTCATCTTGGGCTGTGCTCCTTGCAATGTCATCTGCTCCATTATTTTCCAGAATTGTTTTGATTATAAAGATCAAGATTTTCTTAGCTTGATGGAAAAACTCAATGAGAACATCAAGATTGTGAGCAGTCCCTGGATATAGGTGAAGAAAATTCATCTCCTCCTGAAAGCAAAGTTATGACTATTCTTTTTCACAGATCAAATTACAAGGGGACTAATAGTGATGTAATGGTACCCATGCCCTGCCTAGAGTAGTATGAATGGGACCTCTGGAAGAGAGGTCTATGTCCTTCGCTAAACCAACAGATAAATAAAGCACAAATGCCAAGAAAGCTCAAGCTGCTTATCTTCCTATGTGATGTTATTTTTATTTGACACACAGAGAGGTTTTTCTACAAATTAATCCATTGATTTTTAGAAAGATATTCAGTCACTCATAGAAGAACATTTTTGAACTACTCACAAGTTCTTGTACTATCAATAGTTAAAACCTACCCATTTCTGTATTTGGCATAAATAACAGTGTAGACAGAAAATATTCTTCTAAAGATATTTTGGATAATGATACGGGAAGCACTGAAACCACTGAAATGTTTGCTGCTTTATTTTGGATCCTCCATGACAAGGGAACAGGAAGAAATGATAATATGAATGGTGGATCATGAATATCTTCACAATCTTTCCCTGTGATGAATTAGCATCTCCAGCTCTCTGCCTATATAGTAGATATGGACCACAAAGAAGTAAATAATGGTGTGTACTTTTTGTCAAGGAATCTTTAGAGGCGCACACAATTCCACGTTCTCACTTCATGTCAGAGATTGGATGATTGAAAAGCTTTCTGCAGTAAATTATTTACCCTATTTTAGCATGTACTAGCATCCAAAGTGTAAGGATTACATTACTTAATATCATATGATATTTAAAATTTGTAGGCAAAATTGAATTATTACTGAATTTGAAAAAATTCACTGTGAACCAGGATTATATGGGCAGGATTTTCTTCCTCAATTTTTCTACTACATAGAATTTATATATAATTTTATTATGTATAAAATGGAGCAACTCTTTTTCAAGGTGAAAATAAACCATTCATGGGACTATAAATCAAAATCAGGCTTGCTAGATTATAGTATGTATGTACTTCTTTATTATACCTTATGCATTTAATAAATTCTTGGTGTTTTTCCTTGTAGTTCTGCAGTTCTTTCCCTGTTTTCATTGATTATTGTCTGGGAAGTCATATGACATTAGCTAAAAAATGTGTATCATACTAGAAACTACATTCTGAAGAAAATAAAAGAACATCAAGAATCACTGGATGTTACAAATCCTCATGACTTTATTGATTATGACCTAATTAAGTGGATGCAGGTAAAGCGTTGATATATACTCATTTATTTCATTTTTCAAGTATTTTCTCATTCACTGAATACTTAAATATTTGCCAGAGCTTTGTAAACACTCAGTTCAGTGTCATTTGAACACTAACTTGAATAGTTATTGGGTGTGTGAAAATACAATATGGATTCAGGAACACATAAGGAGAATTGGTTAATTAGAACACATTGCCATTTATCTTAGCACATAAAATAAACAAAACCGAGTAGAAAGACAATATTAAGTGCAGCAGAGATGGAAACTGACCCAAATCATGCCATAAAGTATAAGTTATTGTGACTGATAAACTTTGTATTTTTTTGTTTTTCCCTGCTTTTCCAAATTCATGCCATTGTGTGATTTCATTTATTATTTATTCAATACATTGTGTAAGAAAGTATTCATTTGTAATTATCATTTTGTGCCTTAAGCATTTTTCAAACAGAAATGAGATTTTATTTTATTTTAATTTTTATGTTTTTTGTTCTATTCTTTATTTTTATGGTCCAGTCTTTATTCCTCTCTCAGTTCGCCTTCTGATTGTTCTTCATCTTATTCTTCCTCACCACCCTTGTCTACAAAAGGTTGTCCCCACCAGCACTAGGCCACCAGACCTTCCCACTTCCTGGGGCCTCAATTCTCTGAAGGGTTAGGTGCATCTTCTCTCACTGAGGTCAGAGCAGGTAGTTCTCTGCTGTAGATGTGTTGGGGGCCTCATGTCAGCTGGTGTATGCTTCCTGGTTGGTGGCACATGGTCTGAGAGATCTTGGGGATCCAGGAAGACTGCTGGTCTTCCTATGGGGTCACCCTTCTCCTTACCTTCTACTAGTTTTACCCTAATTCAACCACAAGGGTCAGTAGCTTCTGTCCATTAGTTTCCTATAAGTATCTGCATCTGATTCTTTCAGCTGCTTGCTGAGCCTTGAATTGGATCCCAATTTGGGCCTGTCACTGGACCTCCTTACCTTCAGTCTCTTCTCCATTTTTGTCCCTGCAATTCTTTCAGACAGGAAAAATCTGGGTCAGAGTTTTTGACTGTGGGATGTCAACCCCATTCCTTCACTTGACAATCTGTCTTTCTACCAGTTTCCTCTCCTGACTGTAGGGCATTACTTTTTTTAAAATTTAATTTATCAATTTATTTATTTATATTTCAAATGTTATCCTCCTTCCCAATTTCCCCTCCAAAAGCACCCTACACCACCCTATCCTCCTGCTTGCATGAGGTGGCTCCCCTACACACCCACTCACTCCACATCACTGCCTTAGCATTTCCCTACACTGGGGCATCAAGCCTTCAAAGGACCAAGGGCCTCCCCTCCCATGGATGCCAAATAACTCTGTCCTCTGCTACTTCTGCAGCTGGAACCCTGGGTCCTTCCATGCCTATTCTTCGGTTCGTGGTTTATTCCCTGGGAGCTCTGGGTGTCTGGTTGGTTTATATTGTTATTCTTCCTATGGGGTTGCAACTCCCCTCGGCTATCTCAGTCCTTTCTCAAACTCCCATGTGTGTCAGTCTCTGGTTGGTATGTCTTTCAGTCTCTGCTCCATTCTTTCTCCTTCTATTTCCTTTAGCCAGGAGAAATTCAGGGTTAAATTTTTGAAGGGTGAATGGCCCCATCACCAACCAGGGGCTGTGCCTAACCTCTGGATATGGTCTCTACAGGTTCCCCCTCCCCTTTGTTGGGTATTTCAGCTAATATCATTCCTGTTGGGTCCTGGGAGCCTTTGCTTTCCTGGCATCTGGGTCTTTCTGTTGGCTTCCCCCTGTTCCCCGTCTTTCATCACTACACACCTCTGTTCAATTTCTTGACCATCTGAACATCTCCCCTGTCTCCTTCCACATCTGATCCTGCCCCCTTCTTTTGCCTCTACCCCTCCTCTCTTCCTCCTATGTCCCTCCCACTTATACCTCCTGTTGTTACTTTGCTGCCCTTTCGATGTAGGACTGAAGCATCCACACTTTGGTCTTTCTTCTTCTTCAGATTCTTATGGTCTCTGAGTTATTCTGAGCTTATGGTCGGTATTCTGAGCTTTTGTACTAATGTCCACATATCAATGAATACATACCATGTGTGTTCTTTTGTGATTGTGTTACCTCACTTAGGATGACATTTTATAGTTTTGTGAGTTTCATTGTTTTAAATGGTGGTGTAGTACTCCATTTTGTAAGTGTACCAACATTTTCTGTATCCATTTTTCTGTTGAAGGACATTTGGTTTGTTTCCATTCTTTGGCTATTAGAAATAAGGCTGATATGAACATAGTGGAGCATATGTCCTTGTTATATGTTGGAGCATCTTTCAGGTGTATGTCCAGGAGTGTATAGCTGGGTCCTCATTTGGTACTATGTCCAATTTTCTGAGGGCATTTCTTCTGGAGTCCCTCCCTTTGTGTCCTGAGAATCTCTCACCTCCCAGGTCTCTGGTACCTTGTAGAGGGTTCATCTACAACCTATCTCCCAAGGTTGCCTGTTTTCACTTTTTTCAGCTGATCCTCAGGGCTTTAGTCCTGTTTACCCCCAATACCAGATAATGTTTCCTCTTTTGCCTGTCTTCTTTCCCACCCTAGTCCCTTCTTCCTTCTGCGCCCCATGATTGCTTTCTTCTCCCTGTCAAGTGGATTGAGGCATCCTCACTTGTGTCCTTTGACTTGTTAGCTTCCTTGAATTCTATGGACTGTATCCTGGGTATTCTGTACTTTTTTGGCTAATATGCACATATTAGTGAGTACCTGCCATGCATGCCACTTTGGGTCAGAGTTACCTCACTTAGGATGACATTTTCTAGTTCCATCCATCTGCTGGCAAAACTCAGGATGTCCTTGTTGTCAATAGATAAATAGTATTTTCTTACGCAAATGAATCATGTTTTCCCTATCCATTCTTCCATCGTGGGACATGTGGGTTGTTTACAGCTTCTGACTGTTACAAATAAAGCCACTATGAACAAGTGGAACACATACTCCTGTAGCATGGTGGGGCATTTTCTGGGTATATGCCCAGGAGAGGTATAGTGGGTCTTCAGGTATATATATATTTCCAATTTTCTGAGGAACCTGCAAACTGATTTCCAGAGTGGTTGCACCAGTTTGCAATCCCACCAGCAGTTGAGGAAGGTTCCTTTTCTCCACAACCTTGCCAACATGTGCTGTAATGTGAATTTTTGATCTTAGCCATTTTGATGGGCTAAGGTGGAATCATGGGGTCATTTTGATTTGCATTTTCCTGATCACTGAGGACTTTGATCATTTCTTTAAGTGATTCTCAGGTATTCGAGATTCCTCTTTTGTGAATTCTCTGTTTAGTTTTATACCTTATTTTTTCATTATTTCCTGCATTCTACTCCTTTTGAGTGAATTTATTTCTCTTTGTTCTAGAACTTTGGTGTGCTGCCAATAGAGCAACATGAGCCAGGCAAAATATTACTGCTAAGTGGGAGATGGGAATGCAGGGAATACCATGATGTATCAATAACATTGAAGACCTAAATATATCACATGCTTGAGCTATAGAACATGAAGAAATAAATCAGACATGATGATCTGTATACCAGAAGACATCCATGGAGATCTGTGGGGGTGGGGGACAGCTGAAGCAAACAAACCATTACACTCTTTGAGGGGGAATAGGGAGCCATGTCAAGGTAGCCACTTTCTTTCACTGCTATTATGTTGCTGAAAGGCTAGCACAAGTAGGGAGTGGAATTGTATTTGAAGCTTCTGCTATGGTTGGCACAAAGTGGTGAAGCACTGGCAGGGGGCTAGGATAGCAGGTAAAATGCAGTGGACAGGTTGGGGCTACTGGGTAGGAAGTGACTGTGGTGTGTTGCCAGGGCAGCATCTAGTGGCAGAATCTCTTGGAGAGAATTCTTCCTCCTCCTCCTCTTCCTCCTCCTCCTCCTCTTCCTCCTCCTCCTCCTCCTCCTCCTCCTCCTCCTCCTCCTCCTCCTCCTCCTCCTCCTCCTCCTTTGCACTTGATCTGCCATATTCTTGGTTGATGGGGTGGTGTCAGGCATTTCTGTTAGGAACCAAGATAGGCTTAGTTGATCCGGTGGGAAAACATAAGTCAACCACACCCAGTTTAAGTTGAGGGTCTGGTCCCTTCCAAATTCCATCCAAAGGACCATGTCCATATATTATGGCAGGGGGAGATAAATTTGGTGTGTGTCAGTGGAGGAAGATAGGAGGGTGTTTGGAGTTTTTGTAAATGTTAAATTTGTTTAGTGTAGACAGAGCTATTATTAATTGTACATTAGGGGGTATGTGGTTGTCTTTTGTTTTTGAAATTGGATTTCAAGGGTTTGATGTACTTTTTCTACTATTCCTTGAGGGAAATCCCTGTATGGTGAACAATTTCCCAACATGTGCAGAAGGTTTTGAATTGAGAGCTAGTGAAGTCAGGGAGATTATCAGGTTTTATCTGTTGAGGAATGTCATGATGGCAAAGGTAGAGAGCATATGGTGAATTAGCTGTTTTGACTTTTCACTTATTTGGGCTGTAGCCCACATGTGTATGGATCTACTGTAACAAAAGCATACTTTTGCCTAGCAAATTGAGAAACATAGATGACACCAATTTACCCTCAGGTGATTTATTAGAGAGCTCTGGGGTTGGGGTCCATCATTTTTAAAGCCGGGATGGTAATAATTGATGCACATGAGGAACATGCTTTTATTATCCTTCAGATTTAAGCCAGGGTGATGTGGGGGAAGCTGGCATGAAACCCTTTCATATTTGTGTGTATACAAATAAAATTTGTCTGTTTGTTCAATGGAGACCCCTACAGCTTACTACAACTGACTTCATGATGAACGTACCCTTAGGACATAAAACTCAGAGCACAGCCAATACTACTTGCCAAAATGAAAACAAAACAAACAAAACAAAAACTGAAAAACTAAAAACAAAAAAAACCCCTTAGTCATGAAAGTCCAGTTCTGGGAAAGTCTCCCAATGTATTATTCTTACTTTTTGGCTTCTGTAGTTCAGCTTCTAACTAATCATATTTTTAACTGAAGTATGTTAGCATAGAGTATGGTATTTGTGCTTAAAAGTTCATCATAAGAAATGCTCAGGGCTACATTGAGATCCAGAAAAACCAATGCTGTTACCAGCTGGCTAATAGACTTACTGTTGGCTTAAACCTATGTCTGAGCAGTCTCCTTTTATGGGTACCTATAAGACACCTTCTTTTGTGTCTTTCCTATGAAGACAATTACTCTTCATTGTGCTTCCTGATGTGGGAAGAAGGATAGTATGGGCATCCCTTTGAAAACCAATGCTGTTTGTCATATCCCATCCTGAAACTATAGTTTAGACCAGTCCAGAGACAAGTTTAGTAAAGGGAAAGGACCAAGGTTAGGTCATGCTGCCTATGTACAGATACTTCAGATTGTGTTTTGTAGCTCAAGGTTTTATCAGCTACCCACAATGATTCTAGTGGGAAATAAAACAGGTTAAGACATATTTCTCTAACTATTCCATAGGCTCTGACTTCAGCTAGTATCCTGGGCATTGAGGCCATAAGGATCACATCAATTTAAGAGCTTACTAATTTCCAATATAAAATCAAATATAAAGTTTTATGCTTTTTAGTCTAGCTTATGTCTAGTAAATGTAACTTTGTTTCTTTGGGATTTTAGTTCAATGTGAGTCAGGCAGCAAATTCTGCTTAACTTACACAAGATGACTTTTGGTCACCAAAAGTCTAAAGAATATTAACATAGAACTTTTCTGACCTCCATGTCAGAAAACAATGATCTAATTATTAACTAGATTTGAAAGATAAGGATCAAACTTTTTTGATCTCAATGTCAAGTATTATGATGTAATTATTAACTAAGTTCATGTTTGTTTTAAATAGGATTTAATAAGGTTGATATTGAATCACAGTACACAGTCAGTAAAGGTTGGTAGATGCAATAGAACTGAATGTCTATGTGGAGAAAAAAAAAGGGCAAGATAAGGACTCACATCCTGGCTCAACTACCTGTCTCTGTCTGCCTAGGAAAAGGACAGGATCTCCAAGACTTACCTTTTAATCCCTGGTGGAAATAATTTTGGCTTAGACAAAGAAAGTAGAGAAAATCAAATGAAATACTGAAGTGAGCATTTTAAGAAAATACACAGAATATGTATAATATGATTTATGAAATACTGTATAACAGTTTTAAAAGACAATTTTCTGTGATAAGAGAGCTTAGCAATATCTTTTTAGCCAATTTAGAACAAGTATGATGTCACCTCTACAAGGATGCCACTGCGTGAGCTTTGCCATTATAATTAGAATAACATATATCATTCCATTAATATTTTAATTTTTATGATCCCATTCTGAATGGTTTGGTCATTTTAAACTATGATTCCTAACATTCTCAATTACCTATGATATATTAAAGCCAGAGGAAACTGCACTGTTTTCAACTTTCATTATTTATTGTATAGTAATTTTTTCTTATCAATTACAGAGTTATGATGACAGTTTTATGTCAAGTTGAAACAAGCTAGAGTCATTTTGAAAAAGTGAACCTCAATTGATAAAATGTCTCTCTCAGTTCTGGCTATAGATATATTTTTAATTAGTGATTGATTGAAGAGGACCCAGCTCATGATGGGTGGGGCCATCTATGGGATGGTGTTTCTGTGTTTTAGGGGAAAGCAGGATGAACAAGCCTTGGGAAACAAACCAGTAAAGTCATCTCTCCATGACTTCTGTATCAGTCTCTACTTCCTGAACCCACCCTGCTTGAGTTCTTATTTTGACTTCCTCCAATTATGAACCATCCTGTAGAATTGTAAACCATTTAAAGACTTTCCTCCTTAATTTGCTTTTGGTTATGATATTTCATCACATCATTATTAACTATAATTTAGACAATAATAAAAAATAGAAAACACTTTTTCTTGGGGAGACAATATATTCAGTTACTCACAGTTCTGCAAGTATTTTCTGCTCAGATATCAAATGTTTCTGTGGTCAGTTATACTGAGCTAGTTTCTCTTCTAGAATGATGTGAAGGCAGCAATCCCAATACTTTTTTATGTAGTCATATAGGTATACAGCTGTACTTTGGTGATTTTGTGGACTGCCTAACAGAGGGTGTAGCTGTTTTGCCTGAACTTGAAACTTTTTTCCTTCCTACTGTGTTGTCTTTTCTAGTATCAAATAAGGGCTCTTGTATATTTTTACGGTATCATGATTTGCGCCATATGACTGTCATCCCTAGAAGGCCTGCACTTTTCTGAACAGAAAACCGAGCAGCGAGAGGAGTAATACTGCGGAGAGAAGGGAGATGGAAGAAACAAGGAGAAGTAGAGGGATGAGAGGCCTGGATGTATGATATTAGATAAGAATCTATTTTAAATAAGAAGTTGTAACAAAACTACAGTGAGTAACTATGGCCATAAGAAAATCTCACTGAATTCATTTTTTTCTATGAACTGTGTGATACTGACAGTACTTCTCTTTGTCTTTTCACCATTAGGACAAATAAAAAGTATTTTCCATGGATTGTATTTTATGATCTTTTATTCAAGATGTCTGAGTAACACTAGGCGCACTTTTTTACTTAGTTGTATTTATCAGTATTTTTTATTGGATATATTTCTTTATTTACATTTCAAATGTTATTTCCTTTCCTGGTTTCATGTCCATAAGACTCCTAGCCCCTTAGCATCTCCCATAAAAGTGCCCCCCCCATATGGACCACTACAATCCCCCTGAAATTACCCTGCACTATGGGTCCAACTTAGGCAGGACCAAGGGTTGCCCCTTCCACTGGTGCCCCAACAAGACTATTCTCTGCTACATATGTAGTTGGATACCTGGGTCAGTCCATGTATAGTTTTTGGGTAGTGGTTTAGTCCCCAGAAGATCTGGTTGGTTGGCATTGCTGTTGTTATGGCATTGCAAGTCCCTTCAGCTCTTTCGATCCTTTCTCTAATTCCCCCAAATTGTGTCCCATTCTCAGCTCAGTGGTTTGCTGCTAACGTTTATCTCTGTATTTGACATGCTCCTGTTGTGTCTCTCAGGAGAGATCTATATCTGATACCTGTTAGCATGCACTTCTTAGCTCCATACATCTTATCTAGTTTTGGTGGCTATATATGCCACATGTCGGCAGGGTCTGAATGGCTGATCCTTCAGTTTCTGCTCTAAACTTTGCCTCCATAACCCTTCCTATGGATATTTTTCCTTCATTTTAAGGAGTGAAAGCACCCGTATTTTGGTCATGCTACTTCTTGAGCTTCATGTGGTCTGTGAATTGCATCTTGGGTAATTCGAGTTTGGGACTAATGCAGACTTATCAATGAATGCCCACCATGTGTGTTTTTCTGTGATTGGGTTACCTTACTCAGGATGATATTTTCTAGTTCATTCCATTTGCCTATGAATTCCATGAAGTCATTATTTTTTTTCTTTTTTTCAGAGCTGGGGACCGAACCCAGGGCCTTGCGCTTGCTAGGCAAGTGCTCTACCGCTGAGCTAAATCCCCAACCCCAGTCATTATTTTTGATTGATTAGTAGTACTCCTTTGTGTAAATGTACCACATTTTTTGAATCCATTCCTCTGTTGAAGGGCATCTGGGTTCTTTCCATCTTCTGGATATTGGAAATTAGGCTGCTATGAACATATAGGAGCATGTTTCTTTGTTGTATGTTGGAGTACCATTTGGGTATATTCCCAGGAGAGGTATAACTGGGTCCTCAGGTAGTGGAATGTCCAGTTTTCTGAGGAACATCCAGACTGATTTCCAGAATAGTTCTACCAGTTTTCAATCTCACCAACAATGGAGGAGTGTTTCTCTCTCTCCACATCCTTGCAAACATCTGCTGTCACCTGAGATTTTTATCTTATTCATTCTGACTGGTATGAGGTGGAATCTGAGAGTTGTTTTGATTTGCATTTCTCCGATAACTAAAGATGTTATTTCTTTACATGCTTCACAGCCATTCGATATTCCTCAGCTTAGAATTCGTTGTTTAACTCTGTACCCCACTTTTAATAGGGTTATTTGGCTATCTGGAGTCTAACTTCTTGAGTTCTTTGTATATTTTGGATATTAACCCTCCATTAGATGGAGGATTGATAAAGATCTTTTCCCAATCTGTTGATTGCCGTTTTGTCCTAATGCCGGTGTCTTTTTCCTTACAAAACTTTGCAGTTTTTTGAGGTCTCATTTGTCTATTCTGGTTCTTAAAGCGTAAGCTGTTGGTGTTTTGTTCATGAAGTTTTCTCCAATGCCTATGTGTTCGAGCATCTTCCTCACTTTTTCTTCTATTAGTTTAAGTGTATCTGGTTTGATGTGGAGGTTGTTGATCCATTTGAACTTGTGCTTTGTACAGGGTGATAAGAATGGATCAATCCACATTCTTCTACATGCTGACCTCCAGTTGAATCAGCACCATTGTTTGAAAATGCTATCTTTTTTCCATTGGATTATTTTAGCTCCTTTGACAAAGATCATGTGACCATGGGTCTGTGGGGTTATTTCTGGGTCTTCAATTCTATTCCATTGATATAATCTGCCTGTCTCTGTACCAATAACAGTTTTTATGACTATTGCTCTGTAATACTGCTTGAGGTTAGGGATGGTGACTCCCCGAGAAGTTCTTTTATTGTTGAGGATATTTTTCTCTATCCTGTTTCTTCTTATTCCAAAGGAATTTGCAAATTGTTCTTTCTATGAAGAATCGAGTTGGAAATTTGATGGGGATTGCATTGAATCTGTTGATTGCTTTTGGCAAAATGGCCATTTTTACTAAATCAATCCTGCCAATCCATGAGCATGAGAGATCTGTCCGTCTTCTGAGATATTCTTTAATTTCTTTCTTCAGAGACTTGAAGTTCTTGTCATACAGATCTTTCACTTGCTTAGTTAACGTCATATCAAGATATTTTATTTATTTATTTGAGACTATCATAAAGGGTGCCATTTCCCTAATTTCTTTCTCAGCCTGTTTATCCTTTGAGTAGAAGGAGTCTACTCATTTGTTTGAGTTAATTTTATCTCTAGACATTTTGTTGAATTTTTTAGCTGGTTAATAGTTCTTTGGTAGAACTTTTGGGGTCACTTTAGTATACTATCATATCATCTGCAAATAGTCATATTTGACTTCTTCCCTTCCAATTTGTATCACTTTGACCTCCTTTCTGTGTCTGATTGCTATGGCTAAAACTTTGCATACTACATTGAATAAATAGGGAGAGAGTGGGCAGTCTCATGTAGTCCCTGATTTTAGTGGAATTGCTTCATATTACTCTTCATTGATTTTAGTGTTACCTACTGTTTTGCTGTGTGTTGCTTTTACTATGCTTAGTTCGGGCCTTGAATTTCTGATCTTTCCAGGGCTTTTGTCATGAAGGGGTGCTGAATTTTGTCAAATGCTTTTTCTGCATGTAATGAAATGATGATGTGGTTCTTATCTTTGAGTTTGTTTATATAGTGGATTACATTGATGGATTTCTGTATATTAAACGATCCCTGCACCCCTGGGATGGAGCTACTTGATCATTATAGATGATCATTTTAATGTGTTCTTGGATTTGGATTGCAAAAATTTATTGTGTATTTGTCAGTCGATATTCATAAGGGAAATTGGTCTGAAGTTCTCTTTCTTTGTTGAGTCTTTGGTTTTGGTTTAAGAGTAGTTGTGGCTTCATAGAAGAAAACTGATAGTGCTCTGTCTGTTTCTATTTTGTGGAATAGTATAGACAGTATTGGTATGATGTCTTCTATGAAGTCTGATAGAATTCTGCACTAGTCTTTTAAATACTTTTTAAAAATTTATTTATTATCTTTATTTAACACTCTAGAATATGTTTCCCTCTGGGTCCACCCTCTGACTGTTCCAATCCCATATCTCCCCCACTTCAACAAACTCCCTATTTCCACGAGGATTTCCCCACCGCCACCCCATCAGACTTCTTAAATCCTTGAGGTTTCTGGTCTCTTGAGGGTTAGGTGCATATTCTCTGACTGAACACGGCCTGAGCAGTCCTCTGCTGTAGATGTGTTGGGAGCCCCATATCAGCTGGTATCTGCTGCCTGGTTGGAGGTTCAGTTTATGAGAGCTCTCGGAGGTCCAGGTTAATTGAGACTGCTGGTCTTCCTAAAGGGTTGCCCTCATCCTCAGCCTCTTCTAGATTTCCCTAATTCAACCACAGGGGCTGGTAGCTTCTGTCCATATGTTGGATATGAATATCTACATCTTTCTCTTTCAGCTGCTTGTTGGGTCTTTCAGAGAGCATTCATGATAGGTCCATTTTTGTGAACACTCCATAGCCTCAGTAATATTGTCAGTCCTTGGGGCCTCTCCTTGAGCTGGATCCCAGTTTGGGACACTGATTTTAATAGAAGAGGAAGTGGGAAAGTTTCTTGAACTCACAGGAAAAGGGGAAATTTCCTAAATTGAACTCTAATTGCTCATACTCTAAGATCAAGAATTGATAAACGGGACCTCGCAAAATTTGAAAGCTTCTGTAAGGCAAAGGACATAGTCAATAGGGAATATCAGCAGCCGACAAATTAAGGAAAATTATTTCACTAACTTGACCTCTGATAGAGGGCTAATATCCAAAATCTATAAAGAACTCAAAAAGCTAACCATCAAAGAACCAAACAACCCAATGAAAAATGGGGTATTAAATATTTATAAAGTTACAGTTATTGAGAATGCTTGTGTAAATGTCTGAGGTAACAAATATTTCAATTATACACACAGTTAAATATACAGTTAAACTTGGGCATGGTGGCTCATGCATATACTTCTAACCTTGGGAAGGTCAAGCAGATAAGTACACAGTTTGAGTTATATCATGAGATGTTTAAGAACGAAGAAGAGCTTATTTTTGTTATTGTCCCTAGGATAAAGTTCATGTAAAAGAAAAAGATCAGCAGGTAGCTGATTAGTCAATTATGCAATATTGATTCAGCAGCCACATGATAAAAGCTCTATGCTTCCTGGCAGAGCTGTGTCAATAAAGAGAAACTCAATGGATCTGGTCATGTTGCTGGTGCTCACTCTCACCTGTCTTATTCTCCTGTCAATCTGGAGACAGAGTTCTGGGAGAGGAAAGCTCCCCCCAGGCCCTATTCCTCTCCCAATTATTGGCAATATCTTTCAGCTAAATGTGAAGAACATCACCCAATCCTTAACCAGTGTAAGTATGCTTATGCTCCTCTTTTACGTTGCAAGGAAAGGTGAATATAACTCTTTTAAAATTTTTTTTCATTTTGAGATTATAATTACATAATTATTATTTTGAGATCATAATATATTCCTCTTTCACTTTTCTCTTTCCAAACCCTCCCATACACTCCTACTTTTCTTTTATACAATCAATGGCCATTCTTTTATTAATTGGTACATGCAAATAGGTATATTTATATACATATATTCATAACTATAGCATATAAAGTCTGTGTAATCTTATTTTTATTTACATTTTCAGGACTTGCCCAAATGGCCTTGTAATTGATTAATGATTGTAAAGTTAGAATCCTGTGAAGGTTCATTTCTATCCCCATGAGAAATTGAAGAAAAAGCAATTTCTATGGTGAATTAGAGAACTTTGGGTCTTTACATATTAAAATAACATTTGGAAAATTGCAAAAACTATGTATACTTCTTTTCTTTATTTTATTGCTCTTTCCATATTTTTTGCTAAGTCTCTGGAAAAGGGTATATGACACCATCCACCAAATCATGCAGCATTTTAAAGATGTGTATTTATTATCTTTTGGCATTGAAGCTCCCTAAATAACTGATGTTTTATTAAAATAAAATATCCATAGATGAGGCAAAACACAGGAAATAAGAGAACTAAACATATTTGATACTATTCAAATTGACTTTTATTCTGTGCCTGGGACCAAGAATGCCTCAGGGTGAAACTGTTCTCTTAACAGATGCCCATGCTTTGTGCAGCTTCGGTACTACACAGTCTCCACACTTGTGGTAATGATAGAATTAACTTTGGGTCCTCACTATGGATTTTCTCTTTTATTCCTGAAGGTAAGCTGCACAGAAAAAGGCTTACAGGTGTTGCTGAAATCGCCATCTGAGCATTGACACTTATTTTAGTATGAGCGAACATGGAATTAGATTGTCCAGGCATCAAGTGATAAAAAAAGAGTGCTTTTAAATGTTGAGTACTTTTACATTTTTTTTTGAGAAAGAATATTTAATTTCAGAAGATAGGTTTGCAAACTCTCCATAATATAAAGTGTGGTTTATTTGACATTATTCTCATTTTGCCTATAGGGTTTTCTTGCTTTGCTTTTTTTTTTATTATTATTAACTTGAGTATTTCTTATATACATTTCAAGTGTTATTCCCTTTCCCGGTTTCCGGGCAAACATCCCCCTCCCTCCTCCCCTTCCTTATGGGTGTCCCCCTCCCAACCCTCCCCCCATTGCCGCCCTCCCCCCATAGTCTAGTTCAGTGGGGGTTCAGTCTTAGCAGGACCCAGGGCTTCCCCTTCCACTGGTGCTCTTACTAGGATATTCATTGCTACCTATGGGGTCAGAGTCCAGGGTCAGTCCATGTATAGTATTTAGGTAGTGGCTTAGTCCCTGGAAGCTCTGGTTGCTTGATATTGTTGTACTTTTGGGGTCTCGAGCCCCTTCAAGCTCTTCCAGTTCTTTCTCTGATTCCTTCAACGGGGGACCTATTCTCAGTTCGGTGGTTTGCTGCTGGCATTCGCCTCTGTATTTGCTGTATTCTGGCTGTGTCTCTCAGGAGCGATCTACATCCGGCTCCTGTCGGTCTGCACTTCTTTGCTTCATCCATCTTGTCCAATTGGGTGGCTGTATATGTATGGGCCACCGGTGGGGCAGGCTCAAAATGGCTGTTCCTTCAGTCTCTGTTTTAATCTTTGCCTCTCCCTTCCCTGCCAAGGGTATTCTTTTTCCTCATTTAAAGAAGGAGTGAAGCATTCACATTTTGATCATCCGTCTTGAATTTCGTTTGTTCTAGGGATCTAGGGTAATTCAAGCATTTGGGCTAATAGCCACTTATCAATGAGTGCATACCATGTATGTCTTTCTGTGATTGGGATAGCTCACTCAGGATGATATTTTCCAGTTCCAACCATTTGCCTACGAATTTCATAAACTCGTTGTTTTTGATAGCTGAGTAATATTCCATTGTGTAGATGTACCACATTTTCTGTATCCATTCCTCTATTGAAGGGCATCTGGGTTCTTTCCATTTTCTGGTTATTATAAATAAGGCTGCGATGAACATAGTGGAGCACGTGTCTCTTTTATATGTTGAGGCATCTTTTGGGTATATGCCCAAGAGAGGTATAGCTGGATCCTCAGGCAGTTCAATGTCCAATTTTCTGAGGAACCTCCAGACTGATTTCCAGAATGGTTTTACCAGTCTGCAATCCCACCAACAATGGAGGAGTATTCCCCTTTCTCCACATCCTCGCCAGCATCTGCTGTCACCTGAGTTTTTGATCTTAGCCATTCTCACTGGTGTGAGGTGAAATCTCAGGGTTGTTTTGATTTGCATTTTCCTTATGACTAAAGATGTTGAACATTTCTTTAGGTGTTTCTCAGCCATTCGGCATTCCTCAGCTGTGAATTCTTTGTTTAGCTCTGAACCCCATTTTTTAATAGGGTTATTTGTTTCCCTGCGGTCTAACTTCTTGAGTTCTTTGTATATTTTGGATATAAGGCCTCTATCTGTTGTAGGATTGGTAAAGATCTTTTCCCAATGTGTTGGTTGCCGTTTTGTCCTAACCACAGTGTCCTTTGCCTTACAGAAGCTTTGCAGTTTTATGAGATCCCATTTGTCGATTCTTGATCTTAGAGCATAAGCCATTGGTGTTTTGTTCAGGAAATTTTTTCTAGTGCCCATGTGTTCCAGATGCTTCCCTAGTTTTTCTTCTATTAGTTTGAGTGTGTCTGGTTTGATGTGGAGGTCCTTGATCCACTTGGACTTAAGCTTTGTACAGGGTGATAAGCATGGATCGATCTGCATTCTTCTACATGTTGACCTCCAGTTGAACCAGCACCATTTGCTGAAAATGGAATCTTTTTTCCATTGGATGGTTTTGGCTCCTTTGTCAAAAATCAAGTGACCATAGGTGTGTGGGTTCATTTCTGGGTCTTCAATTCTATTCCATTGGTCTATCTGTCTGTCTCTGTACCAATACCATGCAGTTTTTATCACTATTGCTC
Organism: Rattus norvegicus; assembly: GCF_021556685.1. Taxonomy (NCBI): domain Eukaryota; kingdom Metazoa; phylum Chordata; class Mammalia; order Rodentia; family Muridae; genus Rattus; species Rattus norvegicus. Next base: position 250,008,962 of record NC_141534.1, read on the forward strand.
TGTGATACTGCTTGAGTTCAGGGATAGTGATTCCCCCTGAAGTCCTTTTATTGTTGAGGATAGCTTTAGCTATCCTGGGTTTTTTGTTATTCCAGATGAATTTGCAAATTGTTCTGTCTAACTCTTTGAAGAATTGGATTGGTATTTTGATGGGGATTGCATTGAATCTGTAGATTGCTTTTGGTAAAATGGCCATTTTTACTGTATTAATCCTGCCAATCCATGAGCATGGGAGATATTTCCATCTTCTGAGGTCTACTTCAATTTCTTTCCTCAGTGTCTTGAAGTTCTTATTGTACAGATCTTTTACTTGCTTGGTTAAAGTCACACCGAGGTACTTTATATTATTTGGGTCTATTATGAAGGGTGTCGTTTCCCTTATTTCTTTCTTGGCATGTTTCTCTTTTGTATAGAGGAAGGCAACTGATTTATTTGAGTTAATTTTATACCCAGCCACTTTGCTGAGGTTGTTTATCAGCTTTAGTAGTTCTCTGGTGGACCTTTTGGGATCACTTAAATATACTATCATATCATCTGCAAATAGTGATATTTTGACCTCTTCTTTTCCGATCTGTATCCCCTTGATCTCCTTTTGTTGTCTGATTGCTCTGGCTCGAACTTCAAGAACTATATTGAATAAGTAGGGAGAGAGTGGGCAGCCTTGTCTAGTCCCTGATTTTAGTGGGATTGCTTCAAGTTTCTCTCCATTCTTTTAATGTTAGCAACTGGTTTGCTGTATATGGCTTTTACTATGTTTAGGTATGGGCCCTGAATTCCTATTCTTTCCAGGACTTTTATCATGAAGGGGTGTTGAATTTTGTCAAATGCTTTCTCAGCGTCTAATGAAATGATCATGTGGTTCTGATCTTTCAGTTTGTTTATATAATGGATCACGTTGATGGTTTTCCGTATATTAAACCACCCCTGCATGCCTGGGATGAAGCCTACTTGATCATGGTGGATGATTGTTTTGATGTGCTCTTGAATTCGGTTTGCCAAAATTTTATTGAGTATTTTTGCATCGATATTCTTAAGGGAAATTGGTCTGAAGTTCTCTTTCTTTGTTGTGTCTTTGTGTGGTTTAGGTGTAAGAGTCATTGTGGCTTCGTAGAAGGAATTCGGTAGTGCTCCATCTGTTTCAATTTTGTGGAATAGTTTGGATAATATTGGTATGAGGGCTTCTATGAAGGTTTGATAGAATTCTGTACTAATCCCCTCTGGACCTGGGCTCTTTTTGGTTGGGAGACCTTTAATGACTGCTTCTATTTCCTTAGGAGTTATGGGTTGTTTAACTGGTTTATCTGTTCCTGATTTAACTTCGATACCTGGTATCTGTCTAGGAAATTGTCCATTTCCTGAAGATTTTCAAGTTTTGTTGAATATAGGTTTTTATAGTAAGATCTGATGATTTTTTGAATTTTTTCTGAATCTGTAGTTATGTCTCCCTTTTCATTTCTGATTTTGTTAATTTGGACGCACTCTCTGTGTCCTCTCGTTAGTCTGGCTAAGGGTTTATCTATCTTGTTGATTTTCTCAAAGTACCAACTTTTGGTTCTGTTGATTCTTTCTATGATCCTTTTTGTTTCTACTTGGTTGATTTCAGCTCTGAGTTTAATTATTTCCTGCCTTCTACTCCTCCTGGGTGTATTTGCTTCTTTTTGTTCTAGAGCTTTTAGGTGTGCTGTTAAGCTGCTGACATATGCTCTTTCCTGTTTCTTTCTGCAGGCACTCAGCGCTATGAGTTTTCCTCTTAGCACAGCTTTCATTCTTTCCCATAAGTTTGGGTATGTTGTATCTTCATTTTCATTAAATTCTAAAAAGTTTTTAATTTCTTTCTTTATTTCTTCCTTGACCAGGTTATCATTGAGTAGAGCATTGTTCAATTTCCACGTATATGTGGGGATTCTTCCCTTATTGTTATTGAAGACCATTTTTAGGCCGTGGTGGTCCAATAGCACGCATGGGATTATTTCTATCTTTCTTTACCTGTTGAGGCCCGTTTTTTGACCAATTATATGGTCAATTTTGGAGAAAGTACCATGAGGAGCTGAGAAGAAGGTATATCCTTTTGCTTTAGGATAGAATGTTCTATAAATATCCGTTAAGTCCATTTGGCTCATGACTTCTCTTAATCTGTCGATATCACTGTTTAATTTCTGTTTCCATGATCTGTCCATTGATGAGAGTGGGGTGTTGAAATCTCCCACTATTATTGTGTGAGGTGCAATGTGTGCTTTGAGCTTTAGTAAGGTTTCTTTTACGTATGTAGGTGCCCTTGTATATGGGGCATAGATATTTAGGATTGAGAGTTCATCTTGATGGATTTTTCCTTTGATGAATATGAAGTGTCCTTCCTTATCTTTTTTGATGACTTTTAGTTGGAAATTGATTTTATTTGATGTTAGAATGGCTACTCCAGCTTGCTTCTTCTGACCATTTGCTTGGAAAGTTGTTTTCCAGCCTTTCACTCTGAGGTAGTGTCTGTCTTTGTCTCTGAGGTGTGTTTCCTGTAGGCAGCAGAATGCAGGGTCCTCGTTGTGTATCCAGTTTGTTAATCTATGTCTTTTTATTGGGGAGTTGAGGCCATTGATATTGAGGGATATTAAGGAATAGTGATTATTGCTTCCCGTTATATTCATAGTTGGATGTGAGGTTATGTTTGTGTGCTTTCATTCTCTTTGTTTTGTTGCCAAGACGATTAGTTTCTTGCTTCTTCTAGGGTATAGCTTGCCTCCTTATATTGGGCTTTACCATTTATTATCCTTTGTAGTGCTGGATTTGTGGAAAGATATTGTGTAAATTTGGTTTTGTCATGGAATATCTTGGTTTCTCCATCAATGTTAATTGAGAGTTTTGCTGGATACAGTAACCTGGGCTGGCATTTGTGTTCTCTTAGGGTCTGTATAACATCAGTCCAGGATCTTCTGGCCTTCATAGTTTCTGGCGAGAAGTCTGGTGTGATTCTGATAGGTCTCCCTTTATATGTTACTTGACCTTTTTCCCTTACTGCTTTTAATATTCTTTCTTTATTTTGTGCGTTTGGTGTTTTGACAATTCTGTGATGGGAGGTGTTTCTTTTCTGGTCCAATCTATTTGGAGTTCTGTAGGCTTCTTGTATGTCTATGGGTATCTCTTTTTTTAGGTTAGGGAAGTTTTCTTCTATGATTTTGTTGAAGATATTTACTGGTCCTTTGAGCTGGGAGTCTTCACTCTCTTCTATACCTATTATCCTTAGGTTTGATCTTCTCATTGAGTCCTGGATTTCCTGTATGTTTTGGACCAGTAGCTTTTTCCGCTTTACATTATATTTGACAGTTGAGTCAATGATTTCTATGGAATCTTCTGCTCCTGAGATTCTCTCTTCCATCTCTTGTATTCTGTTGGTGAAGCTTGTATCTACAGCTCCTTGTCTCTTCTTTTGGTTTTTTATGTCCAGGGTTGTTTCCATGTGTTCTTTCTTGATTGCTTCTATTTCCATTTTTAATTCCTTCAACTGTTTGATTGTGTTTTCCTGGAATTCTTTCAGGGATTTTTGTGTCTCCTCTCTATGGGCTTCTACTTGTTTATTTATGATTTCCTGGAATTCTTTCAGGGATTTTTGTGTCTCCTCTCTATGGGCTTCTACTTATTTATTTATGTTTTCCTGGAATTCTTTCAGGGATTTTTGCGATTCTTTCAGGCATTTTTGCGATTCCTCTCTGTAGGCTTCTACTTGTTCTCTAAGGGAGTTCTTCACGTCTTTCTTGAAGTCCTCCAGCATCATGATCAAAAATGATTTTGGAACTAGATCTTGCTTTTCTGGTGTGTTTGGATATTCCATGTTTGTTTTGATGGGAGAATTGGGCTCCGATTGTGCCATGTACTCTTGGTTTCTGTTGCTTGGGTTCCTGCGCTTGCCTGTCGCCAACAGATTATCTCTAGTGTTACTTTGTTCTGCTATTTCTGACAGTGGCTAGACTGTCCTATAAGCCTGTGTGTCAGGAGTGCTGTAGACCTGTTTTCCTCTCTTTCAGTCAGTTATGGGGACAGAGTGTTCTGCTTTCCGGCGTGTGGTTTTTCCTCTCTACAGGTCTTCAGCTGTTCCTGTGGGCCTGTGTCTTGAGTTCACCAGGCAGCTTTCTTGCAGCAGAAAAGTTATTCTTACCTGTGGTCCCGAGGCTCAAGTTCGCTCGTGGCGTGCTACCCACGGGCTCTCTGCAGCGGCAGCAACCAGGAAGACCTGTGCCGCCGTTTCCGGGAGCTTCAGTGCACCAGGGTTCCAGATGGTCTTTGGCTTTTTCCTCTGGCGTCCGAGATGTGTGTGAAGAGAGCAGTCTCTTCTGGTTTCCCAGGCTTGTCTGCCTCTCTGAAGGTTCAGCTCTCCCTCCCATGGGATTTGGGTGCAGAGAACTGTTTATCAGGTCTGTTTCCTTCTGGTTCTGGTGGTGTCTCAGGCTCAGGGGTCCTGCCGCTCCTGGGCCCTCCCCCACGGGAGCCCAGAGGCCTTATACAGTTCCTCTTAGGCCAGGGATGTGGGCAGGGGTGAGCAGTGTTGGTGGTCTCTTCCCTTCTGCAGTCTCAGGAGTGCCCACCTGACCAGGCGGTTGGGTCTCTCTCTCACAGGGTCTGGGGGCAGAGAGCTGCTGCGGGCCGGGATCCGCAGGAGTGGGACTTCTGGTAAACACAGAACGTGCCCGGTCCTACAGGAATTCTGCTTCCGTGTGTCCCAAGCTCACCAGGCAGCTTTCTTGCAGCAGAAAAGTTATTCTTACGGTGGTCCCGGGGCTCAAGTTCGCTCGTGGGGTGCTGCCCACGGGCTCTCTGCAGTGGCAGCAACCAGGAAGACCTGTGCCGCCGTTTCCGGGAGCTTCAGTGCACCAGGGTTCCAGATGGTCTTTGGCTTTTTCCTCTGGCGTCCGAGATGTGTGTGCAGAGAGCAGTCTCTTCTGGTTTCCCAGGCTTGTCTGCCTCTCTGAAGGTTCAGCTCTCCCTCCCACGGGATTTGGGTACAGAGAACTGTTTATCCGGTCTGTTTCTTTCAGGTTCCAGAGGTGTCTCAGGCACAGGGGTCCTGCCGCTCCTGGGCCCTCCCCCACGGGAGCCCAGAGGCCTTATACAGTTTCCTCTTGGGCCAGGGATGTGGGCAGGGGTGAGCAGTGTTGGTGGTCTCTTCTGCTCTGCAGCCTCAGGAGTGCCCACCTAACCAGGCGGTTGGGTCTCTCTCTCACCGGGTCTGGGAGCAGAGAGCTGCTGTGGGCCGGGATCCGCGGGTGTGGGACTTCCGCTACATTTTTAAATTAATATTAGTTATTATTATTGTTATTATTATTATGTTATTTACCCCCCCAATTTTGAATATCATCCCCCTTGCATAGTTCTTCCTCATTCTCCTTCTACTTTGTTTCTGAGAAGGTGCCCCTTATTCATCTCCCTTCCCTGGTGTATAAAGTCTCTGTAGTATTAGGCACATCCTTTCCCACTGAAGTCAGACAAGGTAGTCCTCTCCTATATATGTGCCGAAGCCTCAGTTCAGGGTTTGTATTCTCTTTAGTTTGTGATTTAGTCCCTGAAAACTCCCAGTGGCCCAGGTTAGTTAACACTCTGTGGTTTCTTATGGGATTGCTATTCCCTTATGTTCCTTCAATCTTCCCACTCTTTCTTACTCTTCCTACAGTTCGATTTTTGACTGTAAACATCTATAATTTTGTCAATCAGTTGCTCTTTGAGCCTCTCATAGGAAAGTCATACTAGGTTCCTGTCTGCAAGCACAACATTGAATCAGTAACAGTTGCCAGGGTTTGGTGACTGCCCATGGAATGGATCTTTTATTCATGAGCAATTCAGCCCCAAAATGAATTTGGAAAACTTTTGCCTGAAGTACTTACTGAAACACGATCAAGAGACCTGCTGAATATTTTGATGCGGTACTTTATTGTATTCTAAATATCAAGTACCTGGGCCATTGTGACATCACTGAAAAGTGACAAGTACCCATTGGTTGCTTTTCAATTTCCAGTTCTCAAAAGTGTATGGTCCTGTATTTACTCTTTACTTTGGCACGAAGCCCACTGTAATATTGCATGGATATGAAGCAGTAAAAGAAGCCTTGATTGATCATGGGGAGGAGTTTGCTGAAAGAGGAAGCTTCCCAGTAGCTGAAAAAATTAATAAAGACCTTGGTAAGTATGCATTTTTATGAGTGAGCTGGGTAGCATTCACAGTGAGGAAGAAGATAGACAGCAAAGGCCAGACTTGATCCTGGGGCTCAGACTATGTCTCTCTAGGGTTGTGTCTTCTCCAATGCCCTCTTTCTTTCTGAGATCACATTGTAGTTTCTATTCCCATTTGTTTAGGAATTGTTTTTAGCCATGGAAATAGATGGAAAGAAATAAGACGCTTTACCCTCACGACTCTGCGGAATTTGGGCATGGGGAAAAGGAACATTGAGGATCGTGTTCAAGAGGAAGCACGGTGCCTTGTGGAGGAACTGAGGAAAACCAATGGTAAGTAAATTTTTGTGTTTTGAGTTTTCCATCCTGTTAGAGTACAAAGGGTCAAAGGATCTACTGGCATTACTTTACAACAGCTTTTATTTTAATTTTCTAATGAGTTCCATTCTTAGCGTGAACATAACTTATTTATTGCTGATCATTTTAGTACAGAAGAGTTGCTATTGATAATGGTGGTAGTGACATCATCTACATCTATAGATCCCAAACCAGATGATATTTGTTTTCATTTTGTGGGCCTACTTTCATCTCCCCAAATTCACTGATATGGCAATGTGTCTTGAATGCTCGTTTTCATAGTCCTGGTTACTTATGAGTTAAAATATAATTTCATTCCTTGGCTATGTAATAGAATTTCATGATGATTTGAAAAATTATCATAATTTCATTTTATTATATTTTTTATGCTTTAAGAAATTATACATGACAGTATTAATCTTCAAACACAAAGAACTTAATAAAATGACTTGTATAAGTAACCTTGAACTGTTTTCATTAACAACATCTCATTTTTGTTAAGTATATTACATATCTGTCTTCTGTTGTGTAAACTATTTCTCTCTGTATTCGCTGTTTTGGCTTAGGTGATGAACAGATCTTCAATTGCTATGTGAATGCTACTCACCCCTGAAATACCTTTCACAGAACAGTCAAGTTATCTGCTTAAATTATGAAGAAACTTGTCTTTAAGTACTTTCTCCAAAATAAAATGAAGACTGAAAATCTTATTTTAGTGAAGTTTAAAATTTCTCCAGGATTTTATCTATTTACAAAGATAAAGTGCCCTCTTGGTATATTTTAATAACATATTGCAATTGTTTCCCATTCCTCAGGCTCACCCTGTGACCCCACGTTTATCCTGGGCTGTGCTCCTTGCAATGTCATCTGCTCCATTATTTTCCAGAATCGTTTTGATTATAAAGATCAGGATTTTCTTAACTTGATGGAAAAACTCAATGAGAACATGAAGATTTTGAGCAGTCCCTGGACACAGGTGAATAAAATTCATCTCCTCCTGAAAACTTGTGACTATTCTTTCTCTCAGGTCAAATTACAAGGGGACTAATAGTGATGTAATGATACACATGACCTGCCTAGAGTAGTATGGATAGGACCTCTGCAAGGGAGGTCTACATCCTTTGCTTAACCAACAGATAAACAAAGCACAAATGCTAAGATGGCTCAAGCTACTTAGCTTCCTATGTGATGTTATTTTTAGTCATTGACTTTCAGAGAGCTTTTTCTACAAATTAATCCATTGATTTTTAGAAAGATATTCAGTCACTCATAAAAGAATATTCTTGCATTACTCACAAGTTCTTGTACTGTGAAAAGTTAAGACCTACTCATTTCAGTATTTGGCATAATTGCTCAGTGTAGACAGAAAATAATCTGCTAAAGGAAACTTTGGATAATGATACAGGAAGCACTGAAAACATTGGAATGTTTGCTGCTTTATTTTGGATCCTCCCTGACATGGGAACAAGAAGAAATGGTAGCATGAATGGTTGTATGGTGTGTAGGTCACTAATATCGTGACAATCTTTCCATGTGAGGAATTAGCATCTCCTGCTCTCTTTCTATATAGTAGTTATGGACCACAGAGAAGTAAATAAAGGTGTATAATTTTTGTCCAAGCAGCTTTAGAGACCCACACAATTCTATACTTTCACTTCATCTCAGAGATTGGCTGATTGAAAAGCTTTCTGCAGTAAATTATTTACCCTATTTTCTTAACATATACTGGCATCCAGAATGTTTGGATTACATTACTTTATATCATATGATATTTAAACTTTGCAGGTAAAATTGAATTATTACTGAATGTGGAAAAATTCACTATGAACCAGAATTATATGAGCAGGATTTTCTTCCTCAATTCTTCTACTAGCATAGAGTTTATATATAATATTATTATACTAAAATGGAGCAACTCTTTTTCAAGGTGAACCTAAGCCATATATGTAATTATAAATCCCAATGAGAATTGCTAGATTATAGTATGTATGTATTTCTTTACTATCCCTTATGCATTTAATAAATCCTTGGTGTTTTTCCATGTAGTTTTGCAGTTTTTTCCCTGTTTTAATTGATTATTGTCCGGGAAGTCATACGACATTAGCTAAAAATGTGTATCATATTAGAAACTACCTTCTGAAGAAAATAAAAGAGCATCAAGAATCACTGGATGTTACAAATCCCCGGGACTTTATTGATTATTACCTAATTAAGTGGAAGCAGGTAAAGCATTTATATATATTCATTTATTTCATTTTTTCAAGTAAATTCACAGTCACTGAAAACTTATTTGCCAGAGCTTTGAAAAGCCTCAGTTCACTGTCATTTGAAAACCAACTTGAATAGTTATTGAGCCATGAAAGTACAATATAGATTCAGGAACACATAAGGGGAATTGGTTAATCAGAACACATTGACAGTTATTTCACCACAAAAAGTAACATAACTGAGGAAAAAGACAATATGAAGTGCAGCAGAGATGTAAACCGACTCAAATCATGTGATAAAGTATAAGAAATTGTGAATAAATAAGCTTTGTATTTTTTCCACTGCTTTTCCAAATTCATGCCATTATGGGATTTTCATTTATTATTTATTTAGTACATTATGTAAGAAAACTATTCACATATAATTGTCATTTTGTGCCTTAAGCATTTTCTGAAATAGGAAAGAGATTTTAATTTTATTTATTTTAATTTTTGGTTTTGTTTTATTCTTTAATTTTTTTTAGGTTTTTTTTCATCTTTATTAACTTGAGTATTTCTTATTTACATTTCGATTGTTATTCCCCTTCCTGGTTTCTGGGCCAACATCCCACTAACCACTTCCCCTCCCCTTCTCTATGGGTGTGCCCCTCCCCATCCCCCCCATTACCATCCTCCCCCCAACAATCACGATCACTGGGGGTTCAGTCTTGGCAGGACCAAGGGCTTCCCATTCCACTGGTGCTCTTACTAGGCTGGCTATTCATTGGTACCTATGCAGTTGGAGTCCAGGGTCAGTCCATGTATAATCTTTGGGTATTGGCTTAGTCCCTAGAAGCTCTGATTGGTTGGCATTGTTGTTCTTGTGGTCTCAAGCACCTTCAAGCTCTAAAAGTCCTTTCTCTGATTCTTTCAACATTGGTCCCGTTCTCAGTTCAGTGGTGTAATGATGGCATTCACGTACGTATTTGCTGTATTCTGGCTGTATCTCTCAGGAGATCTACATCCGGTTCCTGTCAGCCTGCACTTCTTTGCTTCATCCATCTTACCTAGTTTGGTGGCTGTATATATATGGGCCAAATGTAGGGCAGGCTCTCAAAGAGTGTTCCTTCTGCCTCTGTTCTAAGCTTTGCCTCCCTATTCCCTTCCAAGGATATTCTTGTTCCCCTTTTAAAGGAGTGAAGCATTCACATTTTGGTCATCATTGAGATTCATGTGTTCTTTGCATCTAGGGTAATTTGAGCATTTGGGCAAATAACCACTTATCAATGAGTCCATGTGTGTTTTTATGTGATTGGGTTACCTCACTCAGGAGGATATTCTCCAGTTCCATCCATTTGCCTATGAATTTCATAAAGTCACTGTTTTTGATAGCTGAGTAATATTCCATTGTGTAGATGTACCACATTTTCTGTATTCATTCCTCTGTTGAAGGGCATCTGTGTTCTTTCCAGATTCTGGCTATTATAAATAGGCTGCTATGAACATAGTGGAGCATGTGTCTTTGTTATATGTTGGGGCATTTTTTGGATATATGCCAGAGAGATATAGCTGGGTCCTCAGGTAGTACAATGTCCAATTTTCTGGGGAACCTCCAGACTGGTTTCCAGAATGGTTGTACCAGTCTGCAATCCCGGCAAAAATGGAGGACTGTTCCTCTTTCTCCACATCCTCGCCTGCATTTGCTGTCACCTGAGGTTTTGATCTTAGCCATTCTCACTGTGTAAGGTGGAATCTCAGGGTTGTTTTGATTTGCATTTCCCTTATGACTAAAGATGTTGAATATTTCTTTAGGTGTTTCTCAGCCATTCCGCATTCCTAAGATGTGAAATCTTTGTTTAACTCTGAACCGCATTTTTTAATAGGGTTATTTGCTCCCTGCAGTAGAACTTCTTGAGTTCTTTGTATATATTGGATATAAGGCCTCTATCTGTTGTAGGATTGGTAAAGATCTTTTCCCAATCTGTTGGTTGCCGATTTGTCCTAACCACAGTGTCCTTTGCCTTACAGAAGCTTTGCAGTTTTATGAGATCCCATTTGTCGATTCTTGATCTTAGAGCATAAGCCATTGATGTTTTGTTCAGGAAATTTTTTCCAGTGCCCATGTGTTCCAGGTGCTTCCCTAGTTTTTCTTCTATTAGTTTGAGTGTATCAGGTTTGATGTGGAGGTCCTTGATCCACTTGGACTTAAGCTTTGTACAGGGTGATAAGCATGGATCGATCTGCATTCTTCTACATGTTGACCTCCAGTTGAACCAGCACCATTTGCTGAAAATGCTATCTTTTTTCCATTGAATGGTTTCGGTCCCTTTGTCAAAAATCAGGTGCTCTCAGGTGTGTGGGTTCATTTCTGGGTCTTCAATTCTATTCCACTGGTCTATCTGTCTGTCTCTGTACCAATACCATGCAGTTTTTATCACTATTGCTCTGTAATACTGCTTGAGTTCAGGGATAGTGGTTCCCCAGGAAGTCTTTTTATTGTTGAGGACAGTTTTAGCTATCCTGAGTTTTTGTTATCCAGATGAATTTGAAATTTTTTCTGTCTAACTCTCTGAGGAATTGGATTGGTATTTTGATGGGGATTGCATTTAATCTGTAGATCCCTTTTGTAAACTGGCCATTTTTCTATGTTAATCTTGCCAATCCATAAGCATGGGAGATCTTTCCATCTTCTGAGATCTTCTTCAATTTCTTCCTTCAGAGGCTTGAAGTTCTTATCATACAGATACTTCACTTGCTTGGTTAAAGTCACACCGAGGTACTTTATATTATTTGGGACTATTATATAGGGTGTCATTTCCCTAATTTCTCTCTCGGCTTGTTTCTCTTTTGTGTAGAGGAAGGCTACTGATTTATGTGAGTTAATTTTATTCCCTGCTACTTTGCTGTATGTGTTTATCAGGTTTAGTAGTTCTCTGGTGGAATTTTTGGGATCACTTAAATATACTATCATATCATGTGAAAATAGTGATTTTTGACTTCTTTTCCAATCTGTTTCCATTTCATCTCATTTTGTTTTCTGATTGCTCTGGGTAGAACTTCAAGAAATATATTGAATGAGTAGGGAGAGAGTGGGCAGACTTGACTACTCCCTGATTTTAGTGGGTTGGCTTCACGTTTCTCTCCATTTAGTTTAATATTAGCTACTGGTTTGTTGTGTATGTCTTTAAATATTTTTAGGGATGGGCCTTGAATTCCTATTCTTTCCAGGACCTTTATCATGAAGGGGTGTTGAATTTTGTCAAATGCTTTCTCAGCATCTAATGAAATGATCATGTGGTTTTGTTCTTTCAGTTTGTTTATATAATGGATCACCTTGATGGTTCTCCATATATTAAACCATCCCTGCATGCGTGGGATGAAGCCTACTTGATCACGGTGGATGATTGTTTTGATGTGCTCTTGGATTCGGTTTGCCAGAATTTTATTGAGTATTTTTGCATCGATATTCTTAAGGGAAATTGGTCTGAAGTTCTCTTTCTTTGTTGGGTCTTTGTGTCATTTAGCTGAAAGGGTAATTTTGGCTTCATAGAAGGAATTCGGTAGCACTCCATCTGTTTCAATTTTGTGGAATAGTTTAGATAGTATTGGTATGAGGTCTCCTATGAAATGTCTGATAGAATTCTGTACTGAACCCGCCTGGACCTGTTCTCTTTTTGGTTTGGATACCTTTAATCACTGCTTTTATTTCGTTAGGAGTTGTGGGGTTGTTTAAATGGTTTATTTGTTCCTGATTTAACTTCGGTACCTGGTTTCTGTCTAGGAAATTGTCCATTTCCTTCAGAATTTCATGTTTTGTTGAATATTGCTTTTTGTAGTAGTATCTGATGATTTTTTGAATTCCTCTGATACTGTAGTTATGTCTCCCTTTTCATTTCTCATTTTGTTAATTTGGACACAGTCTCTGTGTCCTCTCATTAGTCTGGCTAAGGGTTTTTGTATCTTGTTGATTTTCTCAGAGAACCAACTTTTAGTTCTGTTGATTCTTTGTATGGTCCTTTTTGTTTCTACTTGGTTGATTTCACCTCTGAGTTTGATTATTTCCTGCCTTCTACTCCTCCTGGGTGTATTTCCTTCTTTTTGTTCTAGCGCTTTTAGATGTGCTGCCAAGCTGCTTATATATACTCTCTCTTGTTTCTTTCTGCACTCAGATCTATGAGTGTTCATCTTAGCACATCTTTCATTGTGTCTCATAAGTTTGTGTATGATGTACCTTCATTTTCATTAAATTCAGAAGTTCATTAATTTCTTTCTTTATTTCTTCTTTGACCAGGTTATCATTGACTAGAGCATTGTTCAACTTCCATTCTTCTCTTATTGTTATTGAAGACCAGCTTTAGCCTGTGATGTTCTGATAGGACACATGTGATTATTTTTATCTTTCTGTATCTGTTGAGGCCTGTTTTATGACTGATTATATGGTCAATTTTGGAGAAAGTTCCAGGGGTGGTGAAAGGATAGAATTTTGCTGTAGGATAGAATGTTCTATAAATATCTGTTAAGTCCATTTGGTTCATGATTTCTCTTAGTCTGTCTATGTCTCTGTTTAATTTCTGTTTCCATGATCTGTCCATTGATGAGAGTGGGGTGTTGAAATCTCCTACTATTATTGTGTGAGTTGCAATGTGTGCTTTGAGCTTTAGTAAGGTTTCTTTTATGTATGCAGGTGCCCTTGTGTTCGTAGCAGAGACATTTAGAATTGAGAGTTCATCTTGGTGGATTTTTCCTTTGATGAATATGAAGTGTCCTTCCTTATCTTGTTTGATGACTTTTCGTTGAAAATTGATTTTATTTGATATTAGAATGTCTATTCCAGCTTGCTTCTTCAGACCATTTGCTTGGAAAGTTTTTTTCCAGCCTTTCCCTCTGAGGTAATGTCTTTCTTTTCCTCTGAGGTGTGTTTCCTGTAGGCAGCAGAATGCAGGGTCCTCATTGTGTATCCAGTTTGTTAATCTATGTCTTTTTATTGGGGAGTTGAGTCCATTGATGTTAAGAGGTATTAAGGCATAGTGATTGGTGCTTCCTGTTATTTTCGTGTTTGGATGTGAGATTATGTTTGTGTGCTTTTCTTCTCTTTGTTTTGTTGCCAAGACAATTAGTTTCTCAGTTTTTCTAGGGTATACCTTGCCTCCTTATTTTGGGCTTTACCACTTATTATCCTTTGTAGGGCTGGATTTGTAGAAAGATATTGTGTAAATTTGGTTTTGTCATGGGATATCTTGGTTTCTCCCTCTATTTTTTATTGAGAGTTTTACTGGATACAGTAACCTGTGCTGGCATTTGTGTTTTCTTAGGATCTGTATGACATCTTTCCGGGATCTTCTGGCTTACATAGTGTCTGCTGAGAAGTCTGGTGTGATTCTGATAGGTCTGACTTTATACGTTATTTGACCTTTTTTCCCTTACTGCTTTTAATATTCTTTCTTTGTTTTGTGCATTTTTTGTTTCAACTATTATGTGACAGGAGGACTTTCTTTTCTGGTCCAATCTATTTGGAGTTCTGTAGTCTTCTTGTATGTTGATGGGCATCTCTTTCTTTAGGTTAGGGAAGTTTTCTTCTATGATTTTGTTGAAGATATTTACTGGTCCTTTGAGCTGGGAGTCTTCACTCTCTTCTATACCTATTATCCTTAGGTTTGATCTTCTCATTGTGTCCTTGATTTCCTGTATGTTTTGGACCAGTAGCTTTTTCCGTTTTATGTTATCTTCGAACGTTGTGTCAATGATTTCTATGGAATCTTCTGCTCCTGAGATTCTCTCTTCTATCTCTTGTATTCTGTTTATTGTGCTTGTATCTATAGCTCCTTGTGTCTTTCTTTGGTTTTCTATATCCAGGGTTGTCTCCCTTCGTGCTTTCTTTATTTCTTCTATTTCCGATTTTAATTCCTTTGCCTGTTTGATTGTGTTTTCCTGGAATTCTTTCAGGGATTTTTGTGATTCCTCTCTATATGCTTCTACTTGTTTATTTATGTTTTCCTCTGTTTCTCTAAGCGTGTTCTTCATGTCTTTCTTGAAGTCCTCCATCATCATGGTCAAATGTGATTTTAAATGTAGATCTTGCTTTTCTGGTGTGTTTGGATATTCAGTGTTTGCTTTGGTGGGAGAATTGGCTCCGATGATGCCATGTAGTCTTGTTTTCTGTTACTTGTGTTCCTGTGCTTGCCTCTTGCTGTCAGGTTTTCTCTGGTGTTACCTTGTTATGACATTTCTGAGAGTGGCTAGACTGCCCTATGTGCCTGTGTGTCAGGAGTATTGTAGACCTGTTTTCCTGTTTTCTTTCAGCCACTTATGGGAACAGAGTGTTCTGCTTTTGGGTGTGTAGTCTTTCATGTGTACTGGTCTTCAGCTGTTCCTGTGGCCTGTATACTGAGTCCACCAGGCAGGTCGCTTGGAGCAGAAAAGTTGGTCTTACCTGTGGTCCCCTGGCTTGAGTTGCTTGTGGGGGGGCAGCTTTTGAGCTCTCTGTTAGGGCAGCAACCAAGAGGGCCTGCGCAGCCTTTTCCTCAGGCCCCATGCACCGGGGTCACAGATGGCTTTAGGTGTTTTCCTCTGGAGTCAGAAATGTGGCAGAGTGTAGTCTCTTCTGGCTTCCCAGGCGCGTCTGCTCTTCTGAAAGTTTAGTTCCCCCTCCCGTGGGATTTGGGTGCAGAGAACTGTTGACCAGTTACCTTCAGATCTGGCTGGTGTCTGGACTGCAGGGAATCTGCCATTCGAGTGCCTCTATATTCAGGTTCCCAGAGGCCATATACAGTTTCCTCTTGGGCCAGGGATGTGGGCAGGAATGGACAGTATTCATGGTTTCTCCCACCCTGCAATCTCAGGAGTGCCCACCTGTCCAGGTTGTGAGCTCTCTCTCCCAAGGGGTTTGGGAGCAGGGAACTCTGGGCAGGGATCATTGGGGTTGGGGCTCCAGCTAAAAACCGGAAGTGTCCAGTCCCAGAGGAATTTTGCCTCTGTGTGTCCTGAGTCCACCAGACATGTCGCTTGGAGCAGAAAAGTTGGTCTTACCTGTGGTCCCTGGGCTGAAGTTGCTAATGGGGGGCTTCTTTTGAGCTCTCTGTGAGGGCAGCAACCAGGAGGGCCTGTGCTGCCTTTTCCCGCGGCCCCTGTGCACAAGGATCCCAGATCGCGTTAGGTGTTTTCCTCTGGAGTCAGAAATGTGGGCAGAGTATAATCTCTTCTGGCTTCCCATCCATGTCTGTCCCTCTGAAGGTTTAACTCTCCCTCCCAAGGGATTTGATCAGGGAGCTTTTGATCGGATCCCTTCAGTTCTGGGCGGTGTCTGGAATGCAGGGGACCTCTTTAATGTTTTTTACAGTCCAGTTTTTATCTCCCTCTCAGTCTGCCTTCTGATTGTTCTTCATCCTATATTTCAGCAGTGCCCCTGTCTCCAATAATTTGTCCCCAACAGCACCATGTCACTAGATATTCACTCTTCCTGGAGCCTCAATTCTCTCAAGGGTTAGGTGTATCTTCTCTCCCTGAGACTAGACCAGGTATTCCTCTGCTGTATATGCATTGGGGGCCTCAAATATGCTGGTGTATGCTGCCTTGTTGGTGGCACAACAAGGAAGACCTTGGGAGTCTAGGAAGACTGCTGGTCCTCCTATGGGGTTCCCCTCTTCCTTTTTTCCAACTTTTCCATAATTTGACCACAAGGGTCCATAGCTTATGTACTTCAGTATCCTGTAAGTATCTCCATCTTACTCTTTCAGCTGCTTCCTTAGCCTCTCAGACAACAGCCATGCTAGGCTCCTGTTTGCAAATGCACCATAGAATCAGTAATAGTATTAGGCCTTGGTGCCACCCTTGAGCTGGATCCCAATTTGGGCCTGTAACTGGACCTCCTTTCACTCAGTCTCTTCTCCATTTTTGTCCCTGCAGTTCTTTCAGACAGGAACAATTCTGGGTTAGAGTTTTTGACTGCGGAATGGCAACCCAATTCCTTCACTTGACATTCTGTCTTTCTACCTGAGGTGGACTCTACCTGTTCCCTCTCCAACTGTAGGGCATTTCCTTTTTTAAAAAAATTTACTTGTTCTTTTATTTATTTACATTTCAAATGTTATCCTCCTTCTCAGTTTACCCTATTCCCCTGTATGAGGTAGCTTCCCCACCCACTGATTCACTCCCAACTCACTGCCTTAGCATTCCCCTACACTGGGATATCAACCCTTCATAGGACTAAGGGCCTTCCCTCCCATGGATGCCAGATAACTCTGTCCTCTGCTACATATGCAGCTGGAGCCCTGGGTCCTTCTATGTGCCTTCTTTCATTGGTGGTTTAGTCCCTGGGAGCTCTGGACTGTCTAGTTGGATGATATTGTTGTTTTTCCTATTGGCTTGCAACCCCCCTCAGTTACCTCAGTCCTTTCTCAAACTCCCATGTGTGTCAGTCTATGGTGGTCTGTCATTCAGTCTCTTCTCCATTCTTTATCCTTCTATTTCCTTTAGCCAGGAGCAATTCAGGGTTAAATTTTTGAGAAGGTTGAATGGCTCCATTCACCAATCAGAGATGTGCCTAACCTCAGGATATTGTCTCTACAGGTTCCCTCTCTCTTTTTTGGGGTGGTGGTGGTATTTCAGCTAATGCCATCCCTGTTGGGTCCTGGGAGCCTTTGTTTTCCTGGCATCTGGGACTTTCTATAGCCTACCACCCAGTTCTCCATCTTCTATTGCTACACACTCTGTTCAATTTCCTGATCTTCTGAACATCTCCCCTGTCTCCTTCCAAACCTGAGCCTCGCCCCTGTTTTTCCTCTCCCCGTCCACTATTCCTTTCATGTTCTTCTAACACTAAACCTCCTGTGATTACTTTGCTCTCCTTTTTAAGTAGGACTGAAACATCCATACTTTGGTCTTCTTTCTTCTTGAGCTTCAATGGTCTCTGAGTTGTGTTGTCGGTATTCTGAGATTTTGTCCCAATATCCACTTGTCAATGAATACGTACCCTGTGTGTTCTTTTGTGACTGTGTTAACTCACCCAGGATGATGTTTTCTAGTTCTGTGAATTTCATGAAATCATTCTTTTTAATGGCTGTATAGTACTCCATTGTGTAAATGTACCACATTTTCTGTATCCATTTTTCTGTTGAGGGACATTTGGGTTGTTTCCATTCTCTGGATATTATAAATAAGGCTGCTATGATCACAGTGGAGCATGTGTCCTTGCTATATATTGGAGCATCTTTCTGGTATATACCCATGAGTGTATAGCTGTGTCCTCAGGTAGTTCTATGTCCAATATTCTGAGGGAATTTCTTTTGGAGTCCCTCCCTTTTTGTCCTGAGAATCTCTCGCCTCCCAGATCTCTGGTACATTCTAGAGGGTTCCCCTACAACCCATCTTCCAAGGTTGCCTGTTTCCATTTTTTTATCTGACTCTCAGGGCTTTAGTCCTGTTTCCCCCAATACAAGATAATGTTTCTTCTTTTGCCACCTCAGCTTCTTTCCCAGCCTGGTCTCTTCTTCCGTCTGCTCTCCCGCCTACCACGATTGCTTTCTTCTCTCTGCCATGTTGATTGGAGCAGGCTCAGTTGTGCCCTTTGGCTTGTTAGTTTTTTGAATTCTGTGGCTGTATCCTGGGAATTCTGTACTTTTTGTCTAATATGCATATATTAGTGAGTACATGCCATGCATGTCCTTTTGGGTCTGAGTTACCTCACTCAGGTTGCCATTGTTGTTAATAGGTAAATAGTATTTCATTTTGCAAATGAACCATGTTTTCATAACACATTCTTCCTTTGGGGGACATATGGGCTGTTTATAATTTCTGTTTGTCACACAGAAGGCCACTATGAACATAGGGGAAGACACACCCTGTGGCATGGTGGCACATCTTCTGGGTATATGCTGGGTCTTCAGGTAGATATATTTCCAATTTTCTGAGGAACCTGCAAGTTTATTTCCAGAGTGGTTGTGCCAGTTTGCAATCCCACCATCAATGGAGGAAGGTTCCTTTTCTCCACATCATTGCCAACATGTGCTGACACCTGAATTTTTGATTTTAGCCATTCTGATTGGTGTACTGTGGAATCTCAGGGCCATTTTGATTTGCATTTTTCTGATCACTGAGGACTTTGATCATTTCTTTAAGTGATTCTCAGGCATTCGAGATTCCTCTTTTTTGAATTCTCTGTTAAGTTTTATACCTCATTTTGAATGTGTGTGTGTGTTTTTTTTGTTTTTTGGTGGTTAGCTTTTGAGATTTTTGTGTATTTTCAATACTAACACCTATCAGATGTCAAGTTACTGAACATTTTTTTTCAATCTGTTGTATTTCAATTTGTCCTAATGACAATGTCCTTGTCTTACAGAACTTTTCTGTTTCATGAGGTCCCATTTATCAGTTCTTTATTTAGAGCCTGAGCCATTGTAGCCATTTTATTTAGGAAATAGTCTACTGTGCACATGAGTTCCATGCTCTTTCCCAATTTCCATTTTGTTACATCGTAAATTCAAAGTATCTTGTTTTAGGGTTGCGTTGCTTGACTCACTTGGACTTGAGCTTGTGTAATGTGACAAATACTGTTTTTTTCTGTCTTCTTTGTCAAAGATCAAGTGTCTGTAAGTTTGTATTGGTACAGGGACAGAAACACTGGTCAACAGAATAGAATTCAAGATCCAGAAATAAAATTAAAAACTTACAGACACTTGATCTTTGACAAAGAAGACAAAAAATATACAATGGAAAACAGACAACTCCTTCAAAAACTAGTGTTGGTCTAACTGGCAGACTGTATGTAGAAAAATGAAAATAAAAAAAAACAATATTTGTTGGGATTTTACTGGGGGTTGCATCGAATCTATTGATTGCTTTGGTAGTGTTATTTTGTTAATTCTACCAATTCATGACCATAGGAGATCTCTCCATTTTCTGAGATCTTCTTTGATTTCTTTCTTGAGAGTTTGTTTGTTTACTTATTCATTCATTCATTCTTTCTTTCTTTATTTATTTATTTATTTTTGCACTCCAGATTTTATTCCCCTTGTGATCCACTCCCTGGGAGTTCTACATCCAATACCTGCTCCCTGTTTCCCGATACTCCCCACCCACCAGTTTCAAGAAAGATGTCACCACCATACCCATCCCAACAGACCTCTAAACTTCCTAGGGCTTCCAGTCCCTTGAGGGTTAGATTCATCTTCTCTGACTTAACCCAG
The DNA here is from genome assembly GCF_021556685.1 of Rattus norvegicus. Taxonomy (NCBI): domain Eukaryota; kingdom Metazoa; phylum Chordata; class Mammalia; order Rodentia; family Muridae; genus Rattus; species Rattus norvegicus. The sequence continues at coordinate 250,028,834 of NC_141534.1, forward strand.
ACCTGGGAATCCTCTTCTGTATATGTGTTGGAGGTCTCATCTCAGTTGTTGTATGCTGCCTGGTTGGTGATCCAGTGTCTAATCTCAGCGTCCCAAGTTAATTGAGGCTGCTGGTCCTCTTACAGGGTTGGCCTCCTCTTTAGCTTCCTACAGCTCTTCCCTAATTCAACTGGAGGGTAAGCAGTTTTTTTTTTCATTGGTTGGGTACACATATCAGCACCTGACTCTTTCAGCTGTTTGTTGGGTCTTTTGGAGAGAAGTCATGGTAGGTCCCTTTTTGTGAACACCCCATAGGGTCAGTAATGGTGTCAGGTCTTGGGCTTCCCCTTCAGCTGGACCCCACTTTGGGCCTGTCACTGGACTTTCTTTTCCTCAGGCTCTTCACCATTTTCATCCTTGCATTGCTTTCGGACAGGAAGAATTATGGGTCAGAGCTTTGGTTGTGTGATAGCAACCCCATCTCTCATTTAATGACCTGTCTTTCTGCTGGTGGCGAATTCAATAATTTCCTTCTCCCCACTGTGGGGCCTTTCATCTAGGGTATCTGCCCTCTCTGATTCCAGAGAATCACTCACTTCCCATGTCTCTGGTACATTCTAGATTGTCCTCCCAACCTCCTACCTCCTGAATTCACCTGTTTCAATTCTTTCTGCTGGCCTTCAGTGCTTCAGTCCTTTCACCCACACAATATAAGATTAAGTTACACTCTCCCCCAACACCTATCTCCTTTTCCCAACCTGTAGGATATCAATTTGTCTTATTGACTATGTCTGATGCCTTACAGAAGCTTTCTAGTTTCATGAGGTCCCATTTATCAATTCCTGAATTTAGTTCATGAGCCATCGGAGTTCTCGTTAGGAAATTTCTGCCTGTGCCAATGAGTTCAAGGCCCTTTCCCCTCTTTATGTTCTATTAGATTCAGTGTATCTGGTTTTATATTGAGGTCTTCAAAACACTTGCACTTGAGCTTTGTGCATCGTGACAAATATGGGCCTATTTGTAATTTTTTACATACAGACATCCAGATAGAATGGCACCATTTAATGAAGATGCTTTCTTTTTTCCTTTGTATATTTTTGGCTTCTTTGTCAAAGATCAAATGTGCATAAGTGTGTCGTTTTATTTGCACATCACTTCTCTGCATCCTATCCTCTAATTCTTACAGCTTTTCTACCACTTCTTAGCAGGAATATGGGGTTAATAAAGGGCTGAGTACTCGGACTCTTATTTTTTGCACTTTTATAATACACACATCTCTGCATAGACTTCTTTTTTTTTTTTTTTTAGATGTTTGGAGGTACTACTTTAATCAGGTTTGTTTTATGCATGTTAAATATGAATAATTTTGTATTTTATGAATAAACATTAAAAGGAATACGTTCTAGGAGGGTAAATATTCTCTTTTTAAAAAATCATAAAATACTCAACAAGAAAAGATTTGGATTTCTGACCTCTAGTAAGACCCATAATTTTAATTGAATCTACCTGAAAAATAAAATCATATGAGGATGTTGAGTTGCTCCCCATGAGACACTGTGTTTTAAAATAATTTTAGGTTCTATAGATGAAGTTTTGAGGACTTCTTTCCCATTTGTGCAAAAGCACATTGAATGTCCTTACAAGTTACTTTGGCTTTGAAACCTTTGGACTCTTCTCTGAATGAAAGATACTGCAGAAGAAAGTCAATCATTTAAGAAGGTGAGACATGATGATGGATAAGAATTTAACATGTTTGACCAGTTGTGGCACACAACTTATCATGGTGAATAAGAAGGACATTGTGAGTGAATGGTCAGGCAGTCATGGGTGCCTGTGGATCTGCATAGACTTCTAATCTGTAAACAGAAACTTATTGTACCTAAATTTATAACAGCCCAAGTTTATGTATACACACACACACACACACACACAAACACACACATACACACACACACACACAGTAGTTGAACATTATGACCATTAGCATTATAACATCAGTAAGCTGTAACCTCGGGTTTTTGGCTTCTCCATCCATGGGCTTTTAACCAGCAACACTTTTCTGGGTACTAAATTCCTTGCTGCAGGCTTTAAAACTAATCCAAATGTAGTTGGGTATCTTGTAATACTCATAGTTTTATTTACCAGTGAATATCCAAGATGGTGACGTTATATGACCAGTGATATAGACCAGAGGTTCCAGATGCAGATTAGGGATAGGATTTGACCCTGGGTAAGGACCGCAGGTGAGGGAGGAGTTTCTCAATCTTTGGTAGTGGAAGCTATGGACCTGAGTGGAAGCATCAGCTATTCTGGACTAAGGCACACATAGAGTGGCAGTTGAACAACTCAGTACAAGTTGCATTGAGCCAGATAAATCTGAGTAACTTAGAAAATGTGCACAATAGTAAAACTGTAGATGGGAAATTGAAAACTACCTAACCAAATTAAGCTAATGAGAAGTAAGTATAAGTCAGTCTTATTAGCTTTACTGCTATCAACACTTTGTATTTAGCACTTATGAACAAGCAACCCCGGTCACAAATTAATTTTATTTGTAATAAAATGCCAAGACAAGGTAGTCACTTTATTATTTGTAGTATAGGACTATTAATTATATGGAATGTGTGCCTGCAAACCTGACATATGTATATGGGTGCATATTTGTATATGCACATGCATGTGTACAACTCTGTATATGAATATATGATCATATATACATATAACCTAACTGTGAAAGGTTAGTATCATTTAAAAGCTTCTCAGAAATTACTGTTTTGAGCTCAAATGCTGATCTCTGTGAACAGCAATATTTTGTTATCTGGAATGTAAACTGGGAAAGACATACTTCTTAAGAATATTTAGGAGAAAACCAATGAATATCCTATATATCATTTAAGTAATTTACGCACATGTATTACATTGGCAATGAAGTCAGAAGGCATAGTATGCAATCAACTTTTAGATTCTACATTTGGATCCAGACACACTGTTAAGTGGACTTAGAAAACTGGGTATGAAGAGCAGCACTTAGTTATTGTCTGCTATGTAGCATTTGGTAAGTAGAGAATATGTAGCAGAGGGTGGCATTGTCCAGCATCAATAGGAGGAAAAGCAGTTGGTCCTTGGAAGTCTCCTGTCTTCAATGTGGGGTAATGCAAGAGTATAGGTGTTGGAGTGGGTAGGTGGGAGTGGGAGCATCTTCATAGAAGGAGAGGGACAGGGGAGGAGATTCTGGGAGAGGAGGGAAAGGGGATAACATTTGAAATGTAAATATATAAAGTGTCCAAGAAAATTTAAATGAAAAGTAAAATAAATAATAAAAAGGTTTTTTTTTGTTGGATATTTTAAAATTTACATTTGAAATGGTATAGCCTTATCCAGTTTCCCATGCATAAACCCCCTATTCCATCTCCCCCTTCCTCTGTTTCTGGGAGAGTGTTCCCCCAGCCTCCCATCCACCCCTACCCAACTCTCTGCTCTGACTTTCCCCTACAATTGGGCACCAAGCCTTGGCAGGACCAAGGGCTTCTCCTCCAATTCGGGGCTGACAATGGCATACTCTGCTACATATGCACCTGGAGCCATGAGTATGTCCACGTATACTCTTGGATGGTGGTTTAGTCCTTAGAAGCTCCGGTTTGTTGGTAATGTTTTTCTTTTTCATTTTGTAATTATTTGAACTTATAATATTTCCTTTTATTTATCGGCTATTGTTTCCTTTTTTTTTTTATTAACTTGTGTTTCTTATTTACATTTCGATTGTTATTCCCTTTCCCGGTTTCCGGGCAAACATCCCCCTAACCCCTCCCCCTCCCCTTCTTTATGGGTGTTCCCCTCCCCATCCTCCCCCTATTGCCGCCCTCCCCCCAACAATCACATTCACTGGGGGTTCAGTCTTAGCAGGACCAAGGGCTTCCCCTTCCACTGGTGATCTTACTAGAATATTCATTGCTACCTATGAAGTCAGAGTCCAGGGTCAGTCCATGTATAGTCCATAGGTAGTGGCTTAGTCCCTGGAAGCTCTGGTTGCTTGGCATTGTTGTTCATAAGGGGTCTCGAGCTCCTTCAGTCTCTTCGAGTTCTTTCTCTGATTCCTTCAACGGGGGTCCCGTTCTCAGTTCAGTGGTTTGCTGCTGGCATTCACCTCTATATTTGCTGTATTCTGGCTGTGTCTCTCAGGAGCGATCTACATCCGGCTTCTGTCGGCCTGCACTTCTTTGCTTCATGAATCCTGTCTAATTGGATGGCTGTATATGTATGGGCCACATGTGGGGCAGGCTCTGAATGGGTGTTCCTTCTGTATCTATTTTCACCTTTGCCCTTGGCAAGAATACCTGCCAAGGGTATTCTTGTTCCCCTTTTAAAGAAGGAGTGAAGCATTCACATTTTGATCATCCATCTTGAGTTTCATTTGTTCTAGGCATCTAGGGTAATTCAAGCATTTGGGCTAATAGTCGCTTATCAATGAGTGCATACCATGTGTGTTTTTCTGTGATTGGGCTACCTCACTCAGGATGATATTTTCCAGTTCCAACCATTTGCCTACGAATTTCATAAAGTCATTGTTTTTGATAGCTGAGTAATATTCCATTGTGTAGATGTACCACATTTTCTGTATCCATTCCTCTGGTGAAGGGCATCTGGGTTTTTTCCAGCTTCTGGCTATTATAAATAAGGCTGCTATGGACATAGTGGAGCACGTGTATTTTTTATATGTTGGGGCATCTTTTGGGTATATGCCGAAGAGACGTATAGCTGGATCCTCAGGCAGTTCAATGTCCAATTTTCTGAGGAACCTCCAGACTGATTTCCAGAATGGTATTATTTTTCTTAAGGGGTTGCAAACCCATTCAGCTCCCTCAATACTTTCTCTAACTTATCCAATTGGGACCCTATTTTCAGTTGGCTGCAAGCCAACCTGTATTTGTCATGATCTGGCAGAGTCTCTCAGAAGACAACAATATCAGGCTCCTTTCAGCATGTACTTCTTGGAATCAGCAATATTGTCTAGGTTTGGTGACTATATATGGGCTGAAACACCAAGTGCAGAGTCTCTGTATGGCCTTTCCTTCAGTCTGTGCTCCCATCTTGTCTCCATATTTCCTCTTATGAATATTTTTGTTCTACCTTCTAAGAAATACTGAAGCATCTAAACTTTGGTTGTCCTTCTTGAGCTTCATATGGATAGTCCATAAGGTAATCAGAGCTTTTGGGCTAATATCCACTTATCAGTGAGTGCATGCCACGTGTGATTTTTTGTGTTTGGCTTACTACACTGAGGATGATATTTTATACTTTCATCCATTTGTGTAAGAATTTTATTTTTCATGAAGTCATTCTTTTTAATAGTTGAGTAGTATTCCATTGTGTAACTGTACCACATTTTCTGTCTCCATTCTTTTCTTAAAGGACATCTGTGTTCTTTCCAGCGCCTGTCTATTATTAAGAAGGCTGCTATGACCATAGTGGAGCATGTGTCCTTGTTATACAGTGGAACATCTTTTGGGTATATGCTGAGGAGTGGTATAGCTGATTCCTCAGGTAGTCCTATGTCCATTTTTTCTTAGGAAACTCCACACTAATTTCCAGAGTGATTGTATCAGCTTTCAATCCCAGCAACAATGGAAAAGTATTCCTCTTTCTCCACATCCTCGCCAGCATCTGCTGTCACCTGAGTTTTTTATCTTATCCATTCTGACTGGTATGAGGTAGAATCTCAGAGTTGTTTTGATTTGCATTTCCCTGATGTCTACGGATGTTCAACATTTCTTTAGGTACTTTTCAGCAATTCCATATTCCTCACTGAGAATTCTTTGTTTACTTCTGTACCACATTTTTTAATAGGCTTATTGGAGGTTGGTGGGAAGGGGTTGTTGGTTGGTTGGGGAAACACCCTCATAGAAGAAGTGGAAGGGAAAATGAGCTAGGGGCTTATGGATTTCAATCCAGGAAAGGGGATATTATTTGAAATGTAAATAAAAATATCCTAGTGAAAAAGCAGAAACAATAAATGATTATTATTATTATAAACAAGGGAATGAAACAATTTGGATTCTTCTACCTACTGACTGCCAGTTGAAAACACCATATGTTGAAAATGCGATCTTTTTTTCCATTGGCTGTTTTTAGCTCCTATGTCAAAGATCAAATGACTGTAGGTGTGTATGTTCATTTCAGACTCTTCATTTCTATACCATTGATCTACCAGTCTATCTCTGTCCCAAAACCAAACAGATTTTATCACTATTACTCTGTAATACATCTTGAGGTCAGGGACTATGATTAACCCAGAAGTTCTTTTATTGTTGAGAATAGTTTTTGCTTCCCTGGGTTTTTTTGTTATTCCAAATGAATTTGCAAGTTTCTCTTTCTAATTCTATGAAGAATTGAGTTGGAATTTTGATGGGAATTGCACTGAATTTGTAGATTGCTTTTGGCAAGATGGCCAATTTTACAATATCAATCCTGCCAATCCTTGAGCAGGGGAGATCTTTCCATCTTCTGAGGTCTTTCTTCAGAGACTTGAAGTTCTTGTCATACAGATATTTTGCTTCCTTGATGAGAGTTCCACAGAGGTATTTTATATTAATTGTGACTATTATGAAGGGTGTCATTTCCCTAATTTCTTTCTCAGCCTGTTTTTCCTTTGTGTAGAGGAAGGCCACTCATTTGTTTGAGTTAGTTTTATACCCAGCCACTTTGCTGCCATTTACCACATTGAGGATTTCTCTGGTAGATCTTTTGGGCTTATTTAAATATACTGTCATATCATCTGCAAATAGTGATATTTTGAGTTCTTCTTTTCTAACTATATCCTCTTTGCCTCATTTTTTTCCAATTGCTCTAGGTATAATTTGAGTACTACATTGAATAAGAAGGGGGAGATTGGGCAGCCTTGTCTAGTTCCTGATTTTAGTGGGATTATTTAAAGTTTCTCTCCATTTAGTTTGATGTTGTCTACTGGTTTGTTGTATAGTGCTTTTACTATGTTCAGGTATGGGCCTTGAGTTTCTGATCTTTCCAAGACTTTTAACATGAAGGGATGTTGGATTTTATCAAACGCGTTTTCAGCATCTAATGAGATGATCATGTGGCTTTTTCTTTGAATTTGTTTATTTGGTGAATAATCTTGATGAATTTCTGTATAATGAACCATCCCTGCATCCCTGTGATGAAGCCTACTTTATCATGATGTATGATCATTTTAATGTGTTCCTGGATTTGTTTTGTAAGATATTTATTGAGTAATTTTTCATTGATATTCATAAGAGGAATTGGTCTGAAATTTTCAAAGAGACCAATCAGTATGACTGTGCTAGAGCATAGACTTGTAAACATTTTTCTGTGTAGGGTCAGCTCATGAATACTTATTTTCCATAGAAAGAACATATGGCCACAATCATTTAGTGCCATCTTTCTATTAAAAAATGGACAACAGGATGTGACATAGATTTGTAAAAATTTATTCATAAGTGCAGGTGCAGGTTATGATTTGCTGTCTTTCATGCCGTACTTTGTTGTCTGAAATAAAGAATTAGAATTGAAGAATACATGCTTTTACTAGTCTTTCCCAGACGATTCCCATGGTCTGGACCACTGTACTAGGGCTAGTAAAATAAGAAAAAAGACAATATATGACTTCTCATGATTTTTCGGAAGGATCCACCAGAACGATAAGATAAAATGAATTTCAGGAAACAAAAGTACCTGAAGTAATGTGAGAAAGGGAGATGTGTATTTTTCACAGATACTAACATAGATAAGGTGATTTAAATTGTGTTAATAGTGTTATTACATAATATCAAACACTGTAGTGTTACTTATTTTTAAATTAGGATATATGAATAATCATATCCTGACTAAATATCCATAGATATAATATGATGAAATCCCTACCGTATGCTATCTGCTAAGCTTTATTCATCGTTTTCATAATTATGTTATAAATACTCTCTCCTTCATCCTAGTAGAGCTATTTGTGTGTATTTCCCCTGTCTTCATGACCTATTCTCTCCTCAGTTTATATGGTCTAATTATTCTTCCCTATACATGACATGTTACTAGTGAACTCGCTTATGGAATGGAGCCATGGTATTTTCACATTGTGAGACTATTTTTTCCCCATTCCTTCTAGATATTTGAACTTTTATACTTTTTACAAGTTCAACTTTGGTGCAAATTTGCAGCAATATTGAGTCCATAAAGTTGTGAACAAAGCAATGAATAACAAATGTGTAATATAAGCTTGTAACATCTTGAACAGTGTGTAACCACTTTCTCAATCCTATTGATTTAAGGGTAGTACAAATACCTTAAAGAAAGAACTGGTTTATTTTACTACAGTGCAAGCAGTTTGGATTATAGACCAGTTGTAGCATAACAGAGACCCCCCATATTGTTAGAGTCAAATGCCTTTGATTTTTTTCTCACTATATTTAGCATATGGATTTTTGTTTTTAATGAATGAACAACAATCTTGTTTACATCCTTTTAAGTCTTGATGCTAATTTTTATCATACAAATTTAGATGTAGAGTATCTCTGAATTCAAGCAAAAATATATGAGTGTACGGAATGAAATTTAGATCCTCTGTATTAGTCTCTGCAATGTTGTGCTAATTTCTTCTGGCACTATATTTTCAGTTCTGTGTTGGTAACCATGCAGAAAATGGGGTGATATTGTAGAATCATTGTTATCATAGGTGCTTGTAAACAATTTACCAGAAAATTACATCAACCAATTCTTAGGAAAATCACAATCCACATTCGGAATTTACACTTGAAAACTTATCAATCACTGTGACTGATTTGTTTGGTGCTGGGACAGAGACAACAAGCACAACACTGAGATATGCTCTGTTGCTCCTGCTGAAGTGTCCAGAAGTCACAGGTAAGGACACAGGTGGTGAACCTTGGCATTCTCATTGTATGCTGGGAAGACGTTGTTGATGTCCTGTGTATTATTCTTAGAAAAGTCTGCCCTTGACTTTTTGTGCTACTGGCCAGAAAGTGTAGGATGAATGAGAGGAATGAAGAGACTGTCCACATAGGAAAAGAATGCTGTTAAGTGTCTGGGTTCTTTTGGAGATAATCTGGGAAAGGCACTTACAGCCTTCTTTGGCTTGCTTTGCCTATACATTTTTTGTCCCCAAATTAGGTTTTCAGAGCAGGCAACTTTTTGTACTTACCTTCTTTGTTTCTAATAAACCTAATTTTGAGGTATACAGAGGTGAAAACTTACTTCACTGAAATAAGCATGAATTCTGGAATTTCTGAGCTTATCTGAGATAATGTCTACTCTGAGAAGGAGTAAAAATAATAAATTCATTAGAAAGTTATTTCCATATAAGGCAATAGTTATAGAAAAAGGAATGTTATTATTTCAAATATCCATTTCCATGCAACCTATATTGCTCACACTTATTCCAGTTGTACCAGCAGCATTTATTTTAAAAATATTATTATAGAAAAGTTATTCTACTATTATTATTTTACAGTATTTATTAAGTTATCTATCATGCTTCTGAATAGGTCTGTATACTTAAAATTTAAGAAAAAAATATATTACTGGATAGAACAAAAGTTTCCCTATGACACTTATGTAGCCAGAGAGCTTTAAATGTTACTATTGCACATGTGGTAAGTATGCAGTTTTAATGCTTTCATTAGTCTAACATCTGGAGATAGAAAAAAGGAAATAACAAAGTGCGACAGACGTTTTTCTTATATTATTGTCATCAGAGTAAATAGAGCATCCATAAGAACTGTCTTAATTTCTTCCAAAGGGGACGTGGTTCCCTCTGTTTCCTCTTAAAGGGGAGTGTGTACCCTGGAGAAAGCATCTGATTGTGCCAACCCAAAAGTTACTTTTAAATACATTCAATATTTTAGCATATATGAAGTTCACCTCTCAATTTTATGTAATTTACATTAAAGTGACTCTAGCAAAAATATGAATAATAATTAATAATTAAAGGGTAGGAGAAATGGAAAATGTCACATGATTAAGAGCTTCACAAAAATACTTAAATACAACAGTGTAATGAGGAACAAAGAAAAATGGGGCAGGGAAGATGACACTGTAACATAGATATCAGATGAACATGTAAACTACATTTCTACAGTTACAGTATGGATGTCGATTGAAAACAATAAGGAGCCAACATAGGGCTATAAAAGGTTTATAAAAGGGGTCTCTTCTTGCTTGGGCTCCCTTTCTACCCACAGTCCTGCAGTGACTAAGTGTCCCCCATGGAAGAAGACAGAGTTGCTTTTAAAGAGTCAGCCTAAGTAGCCCTGTATTCAAAGATCTTTAGTGGCTGACAGAGAAAGAGCAATCTACAGGGATGAAAGGGGAAGAGTGACCATGTTCCAGTTCCAGAATTGAGAGGATCAGAGCACCTTTCTCTAATTTGCTTGTGAATTTTAGGGGCAAGATCTACCTCTTAGTTAAGTTAGTAACTGTGTGTGTGTGTGTGTGTGTGTGTGTGTGTGTGTTATCTATCACCTTAATAAACCATTCTAAATACTCTGCAATGTGAAGAGAATGAAACCACTAATCCAAGAAACAGTCACAGAGTTTCAGAACATCAGACTAAATATAAGCATGACATCCTCTAGAAAGACCCCTGAGTCACATGTAAACACTTGCCTTGAGACTGCTAAGCAAAAATGTAAGCCTGGACTCCAGTATTCGTAGAAATGTGTCTTTTCTTAATGAAACACCTGAGAATATTTTTATCTACTTCTCTGAATCAGGGTCAAGGAAGTCATGGGCTCCAGGAATCAGAACAGCCCACATAGAAAGATAAGATAAAGGCTAGGTTTCTGGACACATGACCTATAGAGATCTCTATTCTGTCTTTACCATGTGGATCCTGCATGCATGAACAAAGATGAGGGAAAAAGGAGAAGTAATATGTGGTCTGATGCCTACATCAACTGAGCTTTTATTTCAAGAGCTATGAATTTAAATACTTAGATACAATTTTAAACTCATAAAATGGAATATTGCAAACTAAATATAAATGACTAGTACTAGTAGAAGATGATCAAATTTTTCATGATGGATAATCATATTTATATACTGTCAATGAATCTCACAGTGAAAATTGGAATAACTAAATTCTGAAATCAAACACATTGTTCATGAAGTAACAGAAAGTGTGATGCTTGTGTTGTCTTTTTGAAGCTGTCTTTTAGCATATGGAATATAACTGTAATTCATGTTTTTCATTTTTCACAACAGAAGATATTTTATGTAATTGGCTGCATAGCAAACATTAATTATTGACAAATATGTTTATACTTCAGAAGCACTTGTTGACTTTGACGGTGACCTATTATGAACATTATATCCCACCAAATTTCTCTCTCTCTCTCTCTCTCTCTATCTCTCTCTCTCTCTCTCTCACACACACACACACACACACACACACACAAACTAAAGATATTTTAAGATATATTTTTGACAAAAATTCAATGTTTGATTTCTAATTATCTTTTTCAGACTATGATATGACGGTTATTTATGTTGTTATGCTACTTGAAGTATTTACTTAATCCTTTTGTTCTTGTTATTATAATAATACATAGTGATGTATTTTAACAGCTATTAGTGAGATAGTGATATGCATCTATATATAGCATATCTGCATGCCTTAATGTACTCCTGGATATAAAATGCATTTGTAATGCTACTTTTGTGCATCATGTAGTCATGCATTGTGATAAACAATTTACTTCTTTCCCATTTCAACACTTCTACTGTGACCAACCAGCTAAAGTCCAGGAAGAGATTGATCGTGTGGTTGGCAAACATCGCAGCCCTTGCATGCAGGACAGGAGCCGCATGCCCTACACAGATGCCATGATTCATGAGGTCCAGAGGTTCATTGACCTCATTCCTACCAACCTGCCACATGCGGTGACCTGTGACATTAAGTTCAGGAACTACCTAATACCCAAGGTAAGCTTTCCTTTTCTCTGCTGCACATCTGTGCTGTGTGCTCCAGTCTTCTCAGTCACACTTTACCTTTGATTCCTACATTTTTTCTCCCCATTCTTTCATGGTATTCCCTGAGGATTGAGGATATGATTGAATCCTTAACCCTCATTTTTTTCTTTTCCTTATTTCTCTATCCATGCTTAAACTTATCACTTCTATCATACTTGCCCTGTTCTTTGATAATATACACATTCAATTATACCCCTTTATTACATATTTTTTCCTTGGACTGTGAGTTTCCCATTGGGAATGCTATGTAGGTTTCTACATAACTTCTTACATACATCACATTTTGTTTAAGCCTTCATTTTTTTGCCAACTTTCCCTTTCATATAACTTTACTACCTCTTTAAATCCTGCCCCCAGTACTGTCCTTTCTACTTTCATTTAACATGTATTCTACTACCCCCATGCGTTTCCACTGACAATCACCTGCATTTAGCTATCTAGTCCCAACATATACCCTAAGTTAAAAAGCCTAAAACACACAAATATTTTAACCATGACTCCTAAGGTAGAGAAAATATGTAGCATTTGTATCTTTGAGCTGTATGACCTAAGTAAGTATACGTTTTTCTCATGAGTATGAGAAGTGTTCTCTTCTTTTGGGTAGGGTCATCCAAGCATTTCTGGATTTAACCAGTCTGGTTGTGATGAATAATGTTTTTGATATGAACTTTGTAAGGGTAAATTTTATTCACCTGATGAAGTTGTCATCTAGGTTTAATGCTAAATAAGCACATCCTTTCTTGTTCTTTTTGAACTCTGGTTGGCTGGTTTAACTCAGTTCTTTTGGCCCAAACTTCTCTCCAAGCTGACTGATTCAATCTGACTTCTCTCAGATTCTCACCCAATCAAACTAACTCTGGCAATCTATTCTAATCTTTTGACTCTTTATATTGTCTGAGTCATTCTGACTTTACTTGTGTCTAACTTGTTCTCCTTGAAACCTGTCTCTGTAAATCTGCCCCTGATAAAAACTGCTGCTGAACTCCACAAAATGAACTACCATGAACTCCACTCCTTTCTCCTGTCTTTTAGGTCACTGAACTAATGCAACTAATTAAATGGAACTCAGAGATTTATATGTCTCTGTCTCCTGAGTGCTGGGATTAAGGGTGTATGCTACCATTCCTGGACCTATGCTTTGGTTTAACTGAAACTTTCTCTATGCAATACTGGTCTTGAACTCAGAGGTTTGTTTGCCTTTGTCTCCTGGAATTTAAGGCATATCTGTATTATAGCCAGGTCACACAGATCTAAAAGGAGTTTGGATATGATCTCTTGCCCAAGCAGCCATGTTGCTTGCTTAAAATTCTGCTAGAGATGATGATTTCACTACTGAAGTACTGACCTAAAATTGATCTGAAGGCACTTTAGTAACATCACTGTCACAGTTCTCATACTCTTCCTATGCTTTCTCTGTCATAAATATACCCGATATTCTTTAAACTTAATCTTACCTATGGACCAGAAGATTGAACTATGTTATTTACTATTTTCCTTATAAGTCATGAATTTTTGTAACTTGCTTGTTTGTTACTCTTCTGTGTGTCATTACAGGGAACAACAATAATAACATCACTCTCATCAGTGCTGCATGACAGCAAGGAATTCCCCGACCCAGAGATATTTGACCCTGGCCACTTTTTAGATGGGAATGGAAAGTTTAAGAAAAGTGACTATTTCATGCCTTTCTCAGCAGGTAATAGAAACTCATTTCCATGGTTCCAGTGACATGCAGAACCGTGGGGACTTAGAGTGTGACTCTACATGTGCTGATAGCTTGCATCTGCATGATAAGGAGCATAATTTTCATTGTGTATGCACTGTCCTGGATATGACCACCTTCTTTATCAGGGTATGAAAATGAGTGTTTTGATTGTTTATAAGTTGTTCATAAATTGAGAAACCTAGAGTATAGGGAATTTGCTTTCTTCTTTTAGGTAAATTACAGAAATACCAAGGACACCATTCTAGAAACTAAACTTCACTTACATTTTACTTACTCCCCATGAAAATGGAGACTTCTTCAAAATTAAATTCCTTCTTTGCTCTTACTCACCTCCAGACTGGATAATAAGCTATGTCTCCTAAAACATAGAAAAGCACCAAGGGGCCTAAAACATATACAGGAAACAGAGGAGTGATTACTTCATGCCAATACAGTATAGTTAATGCATGTGAGATTATCACATATCCCTAGGCCAGAGGGATACTGGGAAAAGTTCATACCTTGCTCTTTCACACATTACATTTTGTACAAAACATAGAGCAGCATTCTCATTAAAATGTCTAACTTACTCAAAGGGTATAGGTCACAAATAATATTCAAAAGAAAATGGAGATCATTTCTTTGAAGTTTGTTAACCAATTGAAGAGGACATTTTCTCTCTTTTGAAAAATTTTCAGATCACCTTAGTTTGATGAAAATATTGTAGATATGCCATCATGCCCTGCAGTGGCCTCAGGGTTCCCCTCTCCCAAATTCAGGGTATGAACAGTGGATATAAAGTACATTTCTGTAGTGTGTGTGCTACCTTAGTTTTATGTTCTTTATGAAAAATTAAAAACCTCCCCCTCCACAACTTTCCTCTTGCTTTGAATATAGGTAAGATCATAACATCTATCTAGGTGACTAGTACTTTTGAATGATGTATTCTTTGATATCATATGTTAGTTTGAAAAATGACTCTTTTTGTCTAAAATGTTTTTCCTTTAGCCATCCATTAATCTAAAAAAATGTATGCTTTAACTCAGTAGTTACTGTTATTCCCTTGTATTTTTTGTACCAGTGCAGTACATCTCAGGTCAACACCGTGTACAAGGAATAATTACCTTTTTTGGCATTTTCCTCCTAGGAAAACGGATGTGTGCAGGAGAGGGCCTAGCCCGCATGGAGTTATTTTTATTCCTGACCACGATTTTACAAAACTTTAAGCTGAAATCTGTACTTCACCCAAAGGATATCGATACAACTCCAGTTTTCAATGGATTTGCCTCTCTGCCACCATTTTATGAGCTGTGCTTCATTCCTCTCTAAAGAGATCAAATTGGCTGGGGATTTAGCTCAGTGGTAGAGCGCTTACCTAGGAAGCGCAAGGCCCTGGGTTCGGTCCCCAGCTCCGAAAAAAAGAACCAAAAAAATAAATAAATAAATAAATAAATAAATAAATAAATAAAGAGATCAAATTGCCTGGCTCCGGATGTATTGTATTTTCTCCCTTAAAATAACTCCTACACTCCTCAAGATTCAAGAAATATACACATTGCATTTTCCAGTTTCTGGAGTCACTGCTCACATATATCTGCACTTCCCTATTCTCTGTAACAGTCTCCCAATCTCATGTACCTATGTATATCTAAATTTGAGTTCTTACTGTGGTTTAGCTATAGCACTGGTAATTCACAGAAATTTATCTTCTTTATGTTCTCAAAAATAAGATCTTTTGATTGAGTTGCCTTTGTTCAGTGTTTCCTTACAATTCAGGCTAAAACCAAAACACTAGATTCTCAATATATCATGTTGTTCCGTATAATGATAACAGAGCATGTAAAGTGGCAGTTCTGGGGAGGAACCGGTTCCTCCTGTTGCCCTTTTCATTCAAGTCTGAAGACCCAACCTTCATCTTCAGTGCATGTCTCAAAGTCAGTGCATGTGCTCATTATACCAGGGTTTGAGAGGCAGGCACAGGAGGATCCCTTGGGTTTCCTGGTCACCATACTAGATTAATAGCCATACTAGGGAGATAAACTGTTTCGCAAAACAAGACAAGATGTTTCTAACAGAAACAGTACTAGTAAAAGTTTTACTTCTGGCCTTTACATAGATATGACTCTCTTCTCAAACATGCAACTAGTCATGCACACATTATCTTCCCCTTTAACTAATATAAAAGGGAACGTGAATGGGAGATTAGTAAGAAAGCTTTTTTTTCCTGAATGTTAAGTATAGCCACTAGCAGTATTTGTGTTTGAAACATATAAATGCTGATGAGAAACTGAAGAACTCTGTAGACAAATACAATGAAGACAACTCACAGGGAGGAATAAACATGCAGGTTGTGTGAAGATTTGCTTTCAACAATACTGACAAAAAACTCTTAGTGCTTTTTCCTTTGATTTATTCTTTCTTCATATAGCATCTCCTCACTACAGCCCCTCCCCCAACATTCCACTTCTTCAAGTTCCTCTTGAAGGAACCGTTATTCTTCCCCAGATCCATTGTTCTTTCATTTCCCTTCAGAAAATAGCAGGCCTTCTAGGGATATCAAGCCAACTTGGCATAAAAAGGTGTGACAAGATTAGCCACAAATCGTCATATCAAGGTTCGACTCAACAAGGAAGAGGAAAATGGTCCAAAGAGTAGACAAATGAGGCAGAGATACCCAGACTCCTCCTGTTAGGAGTCCTCAAAACACTAAGCTATGCAACCACATCATGTATGCAGAGGACCTAATGCAGACCCATTTGGTCTTTGCTTCCATCTATGTGAACTGTTATGGCTCTGAATAGTTGATTATCTAGGCTGTGTTCTCATGATGATTTTTTTTTGTATACATGTGCTTTTAGGACTGACCACTTGGTATTTGTGCTAGTAAGAACTTTTTCCCATGGGATTTGGGTGCACGAAACTGTGGGATGGTGCCAGTTCACTTCCGGGCAGAGCCAAAAACAGGAAGGGCTCTGACCCCAAGGAATTCTGCCTCTGTGTATCCTGAATCCACCAAGCAGGTCACTTGGTAGCAGAAAAGTGGGTCTTATGTCTGCTCTCAACTGTGGTGGCGCTTCTGGGACTGTCTTCCAGCTCTAGGCGTGGGCAGGAATTAAAGGGTCCTGCCCCTAATTGCTCCTATAGGTTCTTGCACCCAGTGGCCACAGATGGCACTGTGCAATTCTCTTGGGTCTGGACTGTGGGCAGAGGATCTTCTCCTCTCACTTCTCAGAAGTATCTACACTTCTGAATGTCCAACTCTCTCCCCCATAGGATATTGGTGCAGGGAGCTATTTGGCCAGTTCATTAAGGTCCTGGGCACAGAAAATTAATTATTCCATTTGTTTACACTTCAAATGATATCTCCCTTCCCAGTTAACTCACTATACCACACCCATGCCATCTACCATCTCCCCTCTCAGCTTTGCCTACATTAGGGTGCTTCCCACCCCATCCACCCACTCCTGCTCCACCATTCCAGCATCCTCTTATGCTGGGGCATCAAATCTCCCCAGTACCTCTGGCTTTCCCCCATTGATGTCAGATAAGGCCATCCTTAGCCATATATGTATCTGGAGCCGTGGATCCTTCCCTGTACAACCCTTGGTGCTATAATTCCTGGGAGCACTAGGTAGTCTGGATAGCTGATGTTGCTCTTCCTATGGGGCTGCAATCCCCCTCTGCTACCCCATTCCTTCTGTTGTCTCCCCTACCAGAGGCCTGGAGCTCAGTGTGATGGTTGGCTCCAAGCTTCTACATCTGCACTGATCAGTTGCTGGATGAACCTCCCAGTTAACAGGTAGACTAGGTTCCTGTTAGCATTTGCCTCTTGTCAACAGCAACAGTGTCAAGATTGGTGTCTGCAGACAGAATAAATACCCAGATGAGATTGTCCCCCCATGTTCCTTCCTTCAGTCTCTGCTCCATTTTTTGTCCCTGTTCTTCCTTTGAACAGGAATATTAATGTGTTAAAAACCTTGAGATGGGTGGATGGCACTTTACATCAAATGGGGGTTGTGCCTATCTACTGAAAGTGGTCTCAATAGGTTCTATCTCCCCTTCCCTGTGCCTTTTGGCTAAAGTCATTACTCTTGAGTCCTGAGAGCCTTTTGCTTTCCTGGTATCTTAGACCCTCCAGTCTCTACCCCATTTCTTCATCCCCCACTGCTACATATTGCTACTGTATCTCCTGACCCTCTGTTTCTCTCTCCTGTCTCTTTCAGTGCCTGATTCTGCCCACCTTTTTTCCTCCCCTGTTCTCTTCCTCCCAGGTGGCCCCTCCGTCCACTTCCTGAAATTGTCCAGTACCCGCTCTATGAAGGACTGAAGTGTCCACACCTACTCTTCCTTCCTTTTAAGTTCCATATAGTCTGTGGGTTGTGTCGTGGGCATTGCGGTCTTTTGGGCTAATATACACTTATCAGTGAGTACATACTATGTGTGTTCTTTAGTGACTGTGTTACCTCATTCAAAATAATATTTTCTAGTTCCAACCATTTGCCTAAGAATTACCTGTAGTCAAGAAAGAACTGGAAGAGCTTGAAGGGGCTCGAGACCCCATATGCACAACAATGCCAAGCAACCAGAGCTTCCAGGGACTAAGCCACTACCTAAAGACTATACATGGATTGACCCTGGATTCTGACCTCATAGGTAGCAATGAATATCCTAGTAAGAGCACCAGTGGAAGGGGAAGCCCTGGGTCCTGCTAAGACCGAACCCCCAGTGAACTAGACTGTTGGGGGGAGGGTGGCAATGGGGGGAGGGTGGGGAGGGGAACACCCATAAGGAAGGGGAGGGGGGAGGGGGATGTTTGACCGGAAACCAGGAAAGGGAATAACACTCGAAATGTATATAAGAAATACTCAAGTTAATAAAAAAAATTACCTGTAGTCATTTTTTTAGTACCTGAATGGTACTCTATTGTATAAGTGTACCATATTTTGTGTATCCATTCTTCCCTTGAGAGACATCTTGGTTGTTTCCAGCTTCTGGCTATTATTAATAAAGCTGCTATAGACATAGTGGAGCATGTGTTCTTGTAATATATTGGAGCATCTTTTAGGTATATGCCCAAGAGTGCTATAGTTCGTTCCTCATGTAGAATTATATGTAATTTTCTCAGGAACTGCCAGATTGATTTTTATGCCTCTGACTACTACAGTCCTTCCTCCCAGTCTTATGCATGGGTCATGGGCCTCATATTAGACCAGTCATTTGCAACACTGTATCTTCAATTAATAAGAGACCTCACTAAGGCCACCCTTTATTTATTTGAGATCCTTTATCCACTTGGACTTGAGCATTGTTCAGAGCAATAAGAGTGGATTGATTTACATTCTTCTACATGCTGTTCTCCAGTTGAACAAACACCATTTGTGGCTATCCTTTTGACATTGATGGTTTTAGTTCCTTTGTCAAAAATCAAGTGACCATAGATGTGTGGGTTCATTTATGAGTCTTCTATTCTATTCTTCTGATCTATCTGTCTGTCTCTTTTCCAATACCATGCAATTTTTATCACTACTGCTTTGCAATACAGCCCGAGGTCAGGGATGCTGATTGCCCTAGAAGTTCTTTTATTGCTGATGATAGTTTTCACTGTCCTGGATTTTTTGTCATTGCAAATGAATTTAAAAATAGCCCTTTCTATCTTTATGAGGAACTGAGTTGGAATTTTAATAGGGATTTCATTGAATATGTAGATTGCTTTTTGGCAAGATGGCTACGTTTACAATATTAATCCTGTCAATCCATGAACATCTGAGATCTTTCCATCTTTTGACATCTTCTTCAACTTCTTTAATCAGAGATTTGAAATTCTTGTCATAGACATCTTTCACTTGTTTGGTTAGAGTCACACTGAGAAATTTTATATTGTGACTATTGTGAAAACTGTCATTTCACTAATTTCATTCTCAGCCTGTTTATCCTTTTAGCAGGGGATGGCTACTGATTTGTTTGAGTTAATTTTATATCTAGCCACTTTGCTGAAGTTGTTTATCGGGCTTAGGAGTTCTCTGGTTGAAATTTTGGGGTCACGTTGTATACTATCATATCATCTGCAAATAGTGATATTTTGAACTGTCTTTGACTTCGTTTTGTTTTCTCATTGCTCTGGCTAGGACTTCACGTACTATATTGAATAGGAGGCAATGAGTTGGCAGCCTTATCTAGTCCATGATATTGGTCAGATTCCTTGAAGTTTGTCTCCATTTACTTGATGTTGGCTATTTATTTGCCATATATTGCTTTTACTATGTTTAGGTAATGGCTTTGAATTCCTGACCTTCCCTAGACTTTTAACTTGAAGTGGTGTTGAATTTTACCAAATGATTTCCCAACATCTAATGAGATGATTATGTGGCTTTTTCTTTGAGTTTGTTTATTTAGTGGATTATGTTGATGGGTTTCCATATATAGAGCTATTCCTTCATCCCTGGAAGGAATACTTGACCGTGATAGATAATCATTTTTATCTGTTCTTGGATTCTGCTTGTGAGAATTTTACTGAGCATTTTTGTGTTATAAGGGAAATTGGTCTGAAGTTCTCTTTTTTGGGGGGACTTTATGTGGTTTAGGCACAAGAATAATTGTTGCTTTATAGAAGGAATTGTGTAGTCTTCCTTCTGTTTCTATTTTGGGGAATAGTTTGGACAGTATTAGTCTTAGGGCTTATAGGAGAGTCTGACAGAATTCTTCACTAAAACCTTCTGGTCTGGCGCTTTCTCTGGTTGTGAGACTTTTAATAAGTGCTGCTATTTCCTTAGGCATTGTGTAACTGTTTCGATGGCTTATTTGATGTGATTTAACTTTGGTACCTGGTATCTGTCTAGAAAATTGTCCATTTCCTCCAGATTTTCCATTTTTGTTGAACATAGGCTTTTGTAGTTATTTTCGTGATGTTTAAATTTAGACATTTTCTTTTCTTATGTCTCCCTTTTCATTTCTGATTTTGTTAATTTGGATACTCTCTCTGTGCCCTCTGTCTTGTCTGTCTAAGAGTTTTTTTATTTCTATCTTGCTGATTTTGTCAAAGAACCATCCCATGTTTTCCTTTATTCTTTGTATAGTACTTTTTGTTTCTCCTTAGCTGATTTCAGCCCTGAGTTTCATTATTCCCTGCTCACTACTATTCCTGAGTGTATTTGCTTCTTTTTGTTCTAGAGCTTTTAGGTGTGCTGTAAAGCTGCTTATGTATGCTCTTTCCAGTTTGTTTTGGAGGCACTCAGTGCTATGAGTTTTCCTCTTTCACTGCTTTCATTGTGTTACATAAATTTGGGTATGTTGTGCATTCATTTTCATTTAATTCTAAAAAGTCTTTAATTTCTTTCTTTATTTCTTCCGTGACAAGATTATCATTGGGTAGAGCATTTTTCAGCTTCTATGTGTATGTGGGCTTTCTGTCATTTCGGTTTTTATTCAAGATCAGCCATAGTCTATATTGATCTGATAGGATACAATGTATTATTTCAATCTTTTTCTATCTGTCGAGGCATGTTTTGTGACAAATTATATTGTCAGTATTGGAGAAGATACCATGAGGTGTCAACTAGAAGATATATTGTATTCTTTTAGGATGAAATGTTCTATAGAAAACTGTTAAACACATTTGGTTCATAACTTCTTTTAGTTATTCAGTGCCCATGTTTAGTTTCTCTTTCCATGATCTGTCCACTGCTGAGAGAGGCATGTTGAAGTCTCCCAGTATTATTATGTGAGGTGCAATGTGTGTTTTTAGCTTTAGTAATGTTTGTTTTTGAATGTAGTTGCTCTTCCATTTGCATCATAGTTATTCAGGACTGGGAATTCATCTTGGTGTCAATTTTTTTGATGAATATGAAGTGTCCCTCCTTACCTTTTTTGATAAGTTCTAGGTGAAAGTCAATTTTAATCTATATTAGAATGGCTACTTCAGATTTTTTCTTGGGATCATTAGCTTGGAAATATTTTTTCTCCATCTTTATTAAATTGGGTATTTTTATTTACATTATAATTGTTATTACCTTTCCAGGTTTCCAGGCCAAAAGCCCCCTAAGTCCTCCCCTTCCCCTTTTATGGGGGTGTTCCCCTCCCCATCCTCCCTCCATTGCCACCCTTCTCCCAACAATACCATTCACTGAGGGTTCAGTCTTGGCAGGACCAAGGGCTTCCCTTCCACTGGTGCCCTTAGTAGGTTATTTATTGCTATCGAAGCAGTTGGAGCCCCGGGTCAGTCCACGTATCATCTTTGGGTAGTGGCTTATTCCCTGGAAGCTCTGGTTGGTTGGCATTGTTGTTCTTATGGGGTCTCAAGCCTCTTCAAGTTCTAAAAGTCCTTTCTCTGATTCCTTCAACGTGGGTCCCATTCTCAGTTCAGTGGTTTGCTGCAGGCATTCACCTATGTATTTGCTGTATTCTGGTTGTGTCTCTCAGGAGAGATCTACATCTGTTTCCTGTCAGCCTGCACTTCATTGCTTCATCCATCTTATATAGTTTGGTGGCTGTATATGTATGGGCCACATATGAGGCAGGCTCTGAATGGGTGTTCCTTCAGCATCTGTTCTAAACTTTCCCTCTTTATTCCCTCCTAAAGGTATTTATGTTCTCCTTTTAAAGAAGAAGTGAAGCATTCCCATTTTGGGGATCCTTCTTGAATTTCATGTGTTCTGTTTATCTAGGGTAATTCGAGCATTTGGGCTAATATCCACTTATCATTGAGTACATACCATGTGTATTTTTCTGTAATTGTGTTACCTCACACAGGATGGTATTTTCCAGTTCCATCCATTTGCCTGTGAATTTGCTGAAGTCATTGTTTTTGATAGCTGAGTAATATTCCATTGTGTAGATGTACGACATTTTCTGTATCCATTTCTCTGTTGAAGGGCATCTGGATTCTTTCTAGCTTCTGGCTCTTATAAATAAAGCTGCTCTGAACATATTGGAGTATGTGTATTTATTATTTTTGGGGCCATCTTTTGGGTATATGCCCAAGAGAGGTATAGCTGGGTCCTCATGTAGTTCAGTGTCCAATTTTCTGAGGAACTTCCAGACTGATTTCCAGAACAGTTTTATCAGTCTGCAATCCCACCAACAATGGTGTGTTCCTCTTTCTCCACCTCCTTCCTAGCATCTGATGTAGCCGGAGTTTTTTATTTTAACAATTCTGACTGGCATGAGTAGGAATCTCAGGGTTGTTTTGATTTGCATTTCCCTTATGAGTAAAGATGTTGAACATTTCTTTAGGTGTTTCTCAGCCATTTGACATTCATCAGCTGTGAATTCTTTGCTTAGCTTTGAAACCCATTTTTAATAGGGTTATTTGTCTCCCTGCAGTTTAACTTCTTGAGTTCTTCGTATATTTTGGATATAAGTCCTCTATCAGTTGTAGGATTGATAGAGTTCTTTTCCCATTCTGTTGGTTGTTGTTTTGTCCTAAAAACAGTGTCCTTTGCCTTGCAGAAACTTTGCAGTTTTATGAAATCCCACTTTTCAATTCTTGATCTTAGTGCATAAGCCATTGGCGTTTTGTTCGAGAAATGTTCTCCAGTGCCCATGTGTTCAAGGTTCTTCCCCAATTTTTCTTCTATTAGTTTGAGTGTATCTGGTTTGTTGTGGAGGTCCTTGTTCCACGTGGAATTAAACTTTGTACAGGGTGATAAGAATGGGTCGATCTGCATTCTTGTACATGCTGACCTCGAGTTGAACCAGCACCATTTGCTGAAAATGCAATCTATTTTCCATTGGATTTTTTTGGCTCCTTTGTCAAAAATCAAGTGACCATGGGTGTGTGGGTTCATTTCTGGGTCTTCAGTTGCATGCTACTGGTTTATCTGTACCAAGACTATACAGTTTTTATCACTACTGCACCGTAATACTGCTCGAGTTCAGGGATAGTGATTTCCCCGGAAGTCGTTTTATTGTTGAGGATAGTTTTAGCTATCCTGGGTTTTTTGTTTTTCCAGATGAATTTGCAAATTGTTCTGTCTAACTCTCTGAACAATTTAATTGGAATTGTGATGGGGACTGCGTTGAATCTGTAGATTGCTTTTGGTAAAATGTCCATTTTTTACTATGTTAATCTTTCTAATCCATGAGCATGGGAGATCTTTCCATCTTCTGAGGTCTTCTTCAATTTCTTTCTTCAGAGGCTTGAATTTCTTATCATACAGATCTTTTACTTGCTTGGCTAAAGTCACACCGAGGTATTTTATATTCTTTGGGACTATTATGAAGTGTTATTTAATAATTTCTTTCCCAGCTTATTCCTTTTTTTTTAGACATAGGGTACTGATTTATTTGAGTTAATTTTGTACCCAGCCACTTTTCTGAAGGTGTTTATCAGTTTCAGTAGTTCTCTGGTGGAATTTTTATGATCACTTAAATCATATCATAACATCTACAAATAGTGATACTTTGACTTCTACTTTTCCAGTTTGTATCCTTTTGATCTCCATTTGTTGTCTGAATGCTCTGGCTAGGACTTCAAGAACTATGTTGTATAGGTAGGGAGAGAGTGGACAGCCTTGTCTGGTCCCTGATTTTAGTGGGATGGCTTCACTTTTCTCTCCATTTAGTTTAATATTAGCTACTGGTTTGCTCTATATGGCTTTAACTTTGTTTAGGTATGAGCCTTGTATTCCTGTTCTTTCCATGACTGTTATCAGGAAGGGGTGTTGAATTTTGTCAAATGGTTGCTCGGCTTCTAATGAAATGGTCCTATGGATTTTATCTTTCAGTTTGTTTATAGAGTGGATTACATTTATAGTTTTCCATATATTCAACCACCCTTGCATACCCAGGATGAAGCCTACTTGATCATAATGGATGATTGTTTTGATGTTCTCTTGGATTCAGTTTGCAAAAATTTTATTGAGTATTTTTGCATTGATATTCATAAGGGAAATTGGTCTGAAGTTCTCTTTCTTTGTTGGGTCTTTGTGTGGTTTACGTATAAGAGAAATTGTGGTATAACACACTCAAACTTATGGTACAAAATGAAATCTGTGCTAAGAGGAAAACTGATAGCTCTGAGTGCCTGCAGAAAGAAACAGGAGAGATCATATATCAGCAGCTTGACAGCACACCTAAAATATCTAGAACAAAAAGAAGCAAATACACCCAGGAGAAGTAGAAGGCAGGAAATAAACTCAGAGCTGAAATCAACCAAGTAGAAACAAAAAGGACCATTCAAAGAATCCACAGAACCAAAAGTTGGTTCTTTGAGAAAATCAACAATATACAAAAACCCTTAGCCAGACTAATGAGAGGACACAGAGACTGTGTCCAAATTAACAAAATGAGAAATGAAAAGTGAGACATAACTACAGAATGAGAGGAAATTCAAAAAACCATCAGATCTTACTATAAAAGCCTATATTCAACAAAACTTGAAAATCTGCAGGAAATGGACAATTTCCTAGACAGATACCAGGTACCAAAGTTAAATCAGGAACAGATAAACAACCAAATAACTCCTAAGGAAATAGATGCAGTCATCAAGGGTCTCCCAATCAAAAAGAGCCAAGGTCCAGATGGGTTCAGTGCAGAATTCTATCAAAACTTCATAGAAGACCTCATACCAATACTATGCAAACTATTCCACAAAATTGAAACAGATGGAGCGCTACTGAATTCCTTCTATAAAGCCACAATTACTCTTATACATAAACCACACAAAGACCGAACAAAGAAAGAGAACTTCAGACCAATTTCCATTATGAATATTGATGCAAAAATATTCAATAAAAATGTGTCCAACCGAATCTAAGAGCACATCAAAACAATCATCCACCATGATCAAGTAGGCTTCATCCCAGGCATGCAGGGGTGGTTGAATATATGGAAAACCATCAACATAATCCATTATATCTACAAACTTAAAGATAAAAATCATTTGATTTGATGCTGAGAAAGCATTTGACAAATTTCAACACCCTTCATGATAAAAGTCCTGGGAAGAATAGGAATTCAAGACCCATACCTAAACATGGTAAAAGCCACATACAGCAAACCAGTAGCTAACATTAAACTAAATGGAGAGAAACTTGAAACAATACCACTAAAATCAGGGACTAGACAAGGATGCCCACTCTCTCCCTACTTATTCAATATAGTTCTTGAACACATGGGCACTGGAGAAAATTTCCTGAACAAAACACCAATGGCGTATGCTCTAAGATCAAAAATTGATGAATGGGATCTCATAAAACTGCAAAGCTTCTGTAAGGCAAAGGACACTGTTGTTAGGATAAAACAACAACCAACAGATTGGGAAAAGATCTGTACCAATGCTACAACTGATAGAAGGCTTATTTCCAAAATATACAAAGAACTCATGAAGTTAGACTGCAGGGAGACAAATAACCCTATTAAAAATGGGGTTCAGATCGAAACAAAGAATTCACAGCTGAGGAATGCTGAATGGCTCAGAAACACCTAAAGAAATGTTCAACATCTTTAGTCATAAGGGAAATGCAAATCAAAATAACCCTGAGATTTCACATCACACCAGTGAGAATGGCTAAGATCAAAAACTCAGGTGACAGTTAATGATGGCGAGAATGTGGAGAAAGAGGAACACTCCTCCATTGTTGGTGGGATTGAAGACTGGTACAACCATTTTGGAAATCAGTCTGGAGGTTCCTCAGAAAATTGGACATTGAACTACCTGAGAACACAGCTATACCTCTCTTGGGCATATAGCCAAAAGATGCCCCAACATATAACAAAGACACGTGCTCCACTATGTTCATAGCAGCCTTATTTATAATAGCCAGAAGCTGGAAAGAATCCAGATACCCTTCAACAGAGGAATGGATACAGAAAATATTGTACATGTACACAAAGGAATAGTACTCAGCTATCAAAAACAATGACCTTATGAAATTCATAGGCAAATGAATGGAACTGGAAAATATCATCCTGAGTGAGCTAACACAATCTCAGAAAAACGCACATCGTATGCACTCATTGATTAGTGGATATTAGCCCAAATGCTTGAATTACCCTTGATGTATAGAACACATCAAACTCAAGAAGGATGACCAAAATGCAAATGTTTCACTCCTTTTTAAAAGGGGACAAGAATACCCCTGGGAGGGAATAGGCAGGTAAAGCTTAGAAAAGATACAGAAGGAACACCCATTCAGAGCCTGCCCGACATGTGGCCCATACATATACAGTAACCAGTATAGATATGATGGATGAAGCAAAGAAGTTCAGGCCGACAGGAACCGGCTGTATATCTCTCTTGCGGGACACAGCCAGAATACAGCAAATACATGGGCAAATGCCATCAGCATACTACTGAACTGAGAACGGGACCCTGTTGAAGGAATCTTATAAAGGACTGAAAGAGCTTGAAGGGTCCAGTGACCCCATGTGAACAACAGTGCCAACCACCTAGAGCTTCCAGGGACTAAGCCACTACCCAAAGACTGTAGATGGACTGACCCTGGACTCCAACTGCATACGTAGCCATGAATATCCTAGTAAGAGCACCAGTGGAAGGGAAAACCCTTGGTCCGGCCAAGACTGAAGCCCCAGTGAACGTGATTGTTGGGGGGAGGGCGGTAATGGGGGGAGGATGGGGAGGGGAACACTCATGGAGAAGGGGAGGAACAGGGGTTAGGGCGGCGTTGGCCCAGAAATCGGGAAGGGGAATAACAATCGAAATGTAAATAAGAAATACTCAACTGAATAAAGATTAAAAAAAAAAGAAAAAGAAAAAGTAACTGAGATGTGTCCTGAAAGAAGACTTGTGTAGAGGCCAGTACTGGACAAGCTTGTCAGCCTGTGGGAGACAGTCACGACCTGGGTCTGTTTCCACAATAAGAGATGTCAAAATCAGACCCTCAATTGCCGTATTCTACTTTGTCTATTCTTTTAGGTTTGAGAGTTGGTTTGATCCTTGTGGGTAAAGCCATGGACCATAGGTTTCTTGAACTTTTTCTGCCAAATGGAAGACCAAGAGAGTTTTGGACACAGGGGTCTAGAGCCTTCAGTGTTTCTCTGAGCACAAAACAGGATAACAGGAAGGCTCTGTCCAGCAGCTGCGGGGAAGTGTTCCTCTAGTCTCATGCTGGGGAGCTAGAAGGGAGAAGAAGCTGAAGCATGGAAATCTAGAAGGACATATACAAAGGAGGCGTTCCTGGTTCGCAAGCAAATCAAGGGCATGGGGATTATTCCATTCCAGCCTCATAAGGTTGACCCAAGGCTCTTTTAAGGCCCGATGTCTGCCCAGGTCTTTGGCCCCTTTATTTCAGGATCTTCCTCAACTCTGATTTTGTTGAGGCTGCTGCCCCAGGTTGGCCTCTAAGAAGCCCTTGTTTGGAGTAGGTGTGTCACTGTAGGCATGGGCTTTAAGACTCTCATGCTAGCTGCCTGGAAGTCAGTATTCTGCTAGCAGCCTTCAGATGAAGATGTATAACTCAGTTCCTCCTGCACCATGTCTTCCTGGATGCTGAAATGTTCCTGCCTTGATGATAATGAACTAAATCTCTGTACCTGTAAGCCAGTTCCAATTAGATGTTGTCTTTTAAAGACTTGCCTTGGTCATGGGGTCTGTTCACAGCAGTGAAACCTGAACTGAGACTCTGCTTAAATATGGGTGAAGTAAAATGATTTAGACCAGAC
Source organism: Rattus norvegicus (assembly GCF_021556685.1). Classification (NCBI taxonomy): domain Eukaryota; kingdom Metazoa; phylum Chordata; class Mammalia; order Rodentia; family Muridae; genus Rattus; species Rattus norvegicus. The sequence continues at coordinate 250,057,152 of NC_141534.1, forward strand.
TCTAGAAATCTTGGTCCAGCAAAAAATATAATTAAAAATCTATCTGAGCCAAGAAAAAAAGAAAGAGTAATTGTGGCTTCATAGAAGGAATTCGGTAGGGCTCCATCTGTTTCAATTTTGTGTAATAATTTGGGTAGTATTGGTATGAGGTCTTCTATGAAGGTCTGATAGAACTCTAAAGTAAACCAGCCTGGATCTGGGCTCTTTTTGGTTGGGAGACCTTTAATGACTGCTTCTATTTCGTTAGGAGTTATGGGGTTGTTTAAATGGTTTATCTGTTCCTGATTTATATTCGGTAACTGGTATCTGTCTAGGAAATTGTCCATTTTGCAGATTTTCAAGTTTTGTTTAATGTAGGCTTTTGTAGTAGGATCTGATGATTTTTTGAATTCCTCTGATTCTATAGTTTTGTCTTCCAGTTCATTTCTGATTTTTTAATTTGTACAAACTATCTGTGTCCTCTCATTAGTCTGGCTAATGGTTTATCTATCTTGTTGATTTTCTTAAAGAACAAACTTTTGGTTCTGTTGATTCTTTCTATGGTCCTTTTTGTTTCTACTTGTTTGATTTCAGCTCTGAGTTTGATTATTTTCTGCCTTCTGCTCCTCCTGGGTGTATTTGCTTCTTTTTGTTCTAGAGCTTTAGGTGTGCTGGCTTACTGCAGAGTTCTATCAGACCTTCATAGAAGACCTCATACCAATACTATCCAACTATTCCACAAAATTGAAACAGATGGAGCACTACTGAATTCCTTCTATGAAGCCACAATTACTCTTATACCTAAACCACACAAAGACCCAATAAAGAAAGAGAACTTCAGACCCATTTCCCTTATGAATATCGATGCAAAAATACTCAATAAAATTCTGGCAAACTGAATCCAAGAGCACATCAAAACAATCATCCACCATGATCAAGTAGGCTTCATCCCAGGCATGCAGGTATGGTTTAATATATGGAAAACCATCAACATGATCCATTATATAAACAAACTGAAAGAACAAAACCACATGATCATTTCATTAGATGCTGAGAAAGCATTTGACAAAATTCAACACCCCTTCATGATAAAAGTCCTGGAAAGAATAGGAATTCAAGGCCCATTCCTAAACATAGTAAAAGCCATATACAGCAAACCAGTTGCTAACATTAAACTAAATGGAGAGAAACTTGAAGCAATCCCACTAAAATCAGGGACTAGACAAGGCTGCCCACTCTCTCTCTACTTATTCAATATAGTTCTTGAAGTTCTAGCCAGAGGAATCAGACAACAAAAGGAGGTCAAGGGGACACAGATCGGAAAAGAAGAAGTCAAAATATCACTATTTGCAGATGATGTGATAGTATATTTAAGTGATCCCAAAAGTTCCACCAGAGAACTCCTAAAGCTGATAAACAACTTCAGCAAAGTGGCTGGGTATAAAATTAACTCAAATAAATCAGTAGCCTTCCTCTACACAAAAGAGAAACAAGCCGAGAAAGAAATTAGGGAAATGACACCCTTCATAATAGACCCTAATATAAAGTACCTCGGTGTGACTTTAACCAAGCAAGTAAAAGGTTTGTAAAATAAGAACTTCAATACACTGAAGAAAGAAATTGAAGAAGACCTCAGAAGATGGAAAGATCTCCCATGCTCATGGATTGGCAGGATTAATAGTAAAATGGCCATTTTCCCAAAAGCGATCTACAGATTCAATGCAATCCCCATTAAATACCAATCCAATTCTTCAAAGAGTTAGACAGAACAATTTTCAAATTCATCTGGAATAACAAAAAAACCAGGATAGCTAAAACTATCCTCAACAATAAAAGGACTTCAAGGGGAATCACTGTCCCTGAACTCAAGCAGTATTACAGAGCAATAGTGATAAAAACTGCATGGTATTGTTACAGAGACAGACAGATAGACCAATGGAATAGAATTGAAGACCCAGAAATGAACCCACACACCTACGGGCACTTGATTTTTGACAAAGGAGCCAAAACCATCCAATGGAAAAAAGATAGCATTTTCAGCAAATGGTGCTGGTTCAACTGGAGGTCAACATGTAGAAGAATGCAGATCGATCCAGGCTTATCACCCTGTTCAAAGCTTAAGTCCAAGTGGATCAAGGCCCTCCACATCAAACCAGATACACTCAAACTAATAGAAGAAAAACAAGGGAAGCATCTGGAACACATGGGCACTGGAAAAAATTTCCTGAACAAAACACCAATGGCTTATGCTCTAAGATCAAGAATCGACAAATGGGATCTCATAAAACTGCAAAGCTTCTGTAAGGCAAAGGACACTGTGGTCAGGGCAAAACAGCAACCAACAGATTGGGAAAAGATCTTTACCAATCCTACAACAGATAGAGGCCTTATATCCAGAATATACAAGGAACTCAAGAAGTTAGACCGCAGGGAGACAAATAACCCTATTAAAAATGGGGTTCAGAGCTAAACAAGGAATTCGCAGCTGAGGAATGTTGAATGGCTCAGAAACACCTAAAGAAATGTTCAAAATCTTTAGTCATAAGGGAAATGCAAATCAAAACAACCCTGAGATTTCACCTCACACCAATGAGAATGGCTAAGATCAAAAACTCAGGTGACAACAAATGCTGGCAAGAATGTGGAGAAAGAGGAACACTCCTCCATTGTTGGTAGGATTGCAGACTGTTAAAACCATTCTGGAAATCAGTCTGGAGGTTCCTCAGAAAATTGGACATTGAACTACCTGAGGATCCAACTGTACCTCTCTTGGGCATATAGCCAAAAGATGCCCCAACATATAACAAAGACACGTGCTCCACTATGTTCCGAGCAGCCTTATTCATAATAGCCAGAAGCTGGAAAGAACCCAGATGCCCTTCAATAGAGGAATAGATACAGAAAATGTGGTACATCTACACAATGGAATATTACTCAGCTATCAAAAACAATGACTTTATGAAATTCGTAGGCAAATGGTCGGAACTGGAAAATATCATCCTGAGTGAGGTAACCCAATCACAGAAAAACACACATGGTATGCACTCATTGATAAGTGGCTATTAGCCCAAATGCTTGAATTACCCTAGATGCACCGAACACATGAAACTCAAGACGGATGATCAAAATGTGAATGCTTCACTCCTTCTTTAAAAGGGGAACAAGAATACCCTTGGCAGGGAATAGAGAGGCAAAGATTTAAACAGAGACAGAAGGAACACCCATTCACAGCCTGCCCCACATGTGGCCCATACATATACAGCCATCCAATTAGACAAGATGGATGAAGCAAAGAAGTGCAGGCTGAGAGGAGCCTGGATGTAGATCTCTCCTGAGAGACACAGCCAGAATACAGCAAACACAGAGGCGAATGCCAGCAGCAAACCACTGAACTGAGAATAGTACCCCCGTTGAAGGAATCAGAGAAGGAACTGGAAGAGCTTGAAGGGGCTCGAGACCCCTTATAGACAACAATGCCACGCAACCAGAGCTTCCAGGGACTAAACCACTACCTAAAGACTATACATGGACTGACCCTGGACTCTGACCTCATAGGTATCAATGAATATCCTAATAAGATCACCAGTGGAAGGGGAAGTACTTGGTCCTGCTAAGACGGAACCCCCAGTGAACATGATTGTTGGGGGCGTGTGGCAATGGGGGGAGGATGGGGAGGGGAACAGTCATAAAGAAGGGGAGGGGGAGGGATTAGGGGGATGTTTGCCTGAAAACCGGGAAAGGGAATAACACTCGAAATGTAAAGAAGAAATACTCAAGTTAATAAAAAAAAGATAAACAATAATTCAGGTATAGAAGTCTGAGATCACTAAGACAGGATAAATAACAGAGTAGGTCTCCAAGTTTGACGAATACATATGAACTGACCATTATGAATGTAAACTTACCTGATCGCTCTCATAAGTATTATTGTTGCTTGTAGTTTATTCTTGTAAGTGGAAAAAGCCTTTGATTGAGACAAAAGGGAGAACTGTAGAGAAAACCTCTTGTATGGTATAGAAGAATCACTTGTCAATAAAATCGTTGTTGATTATTAGCTTAGGCAAGAAAAAGGGTGGTGGGATGTCTGGCACATGAGAGGATTATGGCAGAGAGACAGACCAGGTAACCAGGCAGAACTCAGAGAAGAATAACAGGGTGATTAATTTATCAGCTAGTCAGAGAATTAGCCAAAGAACCTTTCCAAGGCATTGGTAATATACATAAATATAGTGTTCTTCTGGGAGCTTGGGGCTGAGAAAAACATAAATGAAGGGAAAATATGGAGTTGGGGATTTAGCTCAGTGGTAGAGCGCTTGCCTAGCAAGTGCAAGGCCCTGGGTTTGGTCCCCAGCTCCGGAAAAAAGAAAATAGAAAAAAAAAAAAAGAAAATACAATACAAATACTCCAATTGTTTTCTGTTTTCAGGAAAACTTAGCTCATATAGAACTGTTTCTAATCTTGATCCTATTTTATAAGATTTTAAGCTGAAACCTTTCATTCACCAGAAGGGATTGGATATAAAACCAGTGTCAGACAATTCACTTCTTTCCCATCCTCACATTGGAGGGGAGATATACCCATAATAGAAGGAACCCTTTTCCTTTGGGACTCTGGGTTGTTGCCAAAAGACTCCCACTGGGGTTTGTGTAGTAGCACAAACAATAAGATATAGGAGGGCAGTGTAATGTATCTGGAATGAGATCTGAGAGGAAATCGCTTGACCTATCTGTTGTAGTGCCAAGATGGCCTGGGGGGGTTAGGGTTTAGGGGGACAATGGATGAGAATCCTCTGAAAGAAGTTTATTGAGAGGGACTAGAGCCTCAGGGGGAATTTTAGATGGGGGTGGATAAATTGGAGGTTTCCAAGTAATTGTTGAAAATCTTGTAAAGTTTTAAGGGATGAAGCTGGAGCTCAACTTTGGGGGTATGGATCTGTTCTAGTTTAAGTTCATACCCCAGGTAGGAATAGGGGTCTTGTGTTTGAATCTCTTCAGGGGTGATTTTAAGCCCCTGGGAGCTGAGTGTCTATCGAAGATGTTGAAAACATGAAAGGGCTTGCTGCTGGCCAGGAACTGCCAGTATTACATGATCCATATAATGGAGGATATATATCTGTGCCCAAGCTCTCCTTAGAGGCTGGATTACATGGGCTACATATTTTTGAGCCAGGGTAGCACTGCTGGCCATGCCCTGAGAAAGGACCCACCAATGAAAGCAGCCCATGGGCCACTGGAAATTAACTTGGGGAATTCTAAATGCAAAATGGTGACAATCTTCAGGGTGAAGAAATATGATAATGAAGCAATCTTTTAAATCAATAACAATTTTAAAGAGCTTGACAGGAATGGTGGTAGGAGATGGGAGACCAGGTTTTAGTGCTCCTATGGGTATCATAATTTTATTTACCACACGGAGATCTTGTAAGAGTCTCCATTTGCCAGACATTTTCTTAATAACAAAGATTGGGGTATTCCAGGGGGAGGAGGATGGCTCAATGTGGCTAGCTGCTAATTGTTTCTGCACTAACTGTCTTGCAGCAGCCAATTTTTTCCTGAGTTAGCAGCCACTGATCAACCCAGACTGGGGCAGTATCTTTCCAAGAGATCTTTTCTGCGTGAGCCTGGGGAACAGTCATGACTGCGATCTCTAGGGAAAATGTGAAGACAAGAATCTCAAGCCTCTTCGATCTAGACTTTGTGTCATTGTCAATGGTTCTTTGATACCCTGTACCTGTTTTCCCAATCCTTGTCCAGGTAGGAGTCCCTGGGCTAGCGTCTGTTTTGTGACCACCTCATTAGGGTTATACATGAAAACATTCATCTGGAAAAGAATGTCTCTCCCCAAGAGATTTATTGGCAAGTCAGGTATTACATAGGAGATCACAGTTCCTGAGTTTCCTTTTGGATGTGTCCACCTAATGGTCTGAGTGGTAATCTTAGGATTTTTAGAGTGTCCAATTCCTTGTGGGTGGATGGCTGAGTCAGGTAACATCCAGGCAGCTGGCCAGAACCTGTCAGAAATAACTGGCATCAGCCCCTGAGTCTAAGAGTCCTTGGAAGGTTTTTCCATTCAGAAACAAGTTAAGCATAGGCTGAGAGGAGGATATCTTTTGGGCCCAAAAATTCTCTGATATCCATCTCTCTCCTGGAGCTCTGGCATCTTTATGATGTGGATTTTTGACTGGCATCTTGGGGAGTAACAACAACTGTGCGATTGCTTGTTGTGTGGGTATGAGTATCTGGGCACCTGTGATGCTGGCCAGGACCTGTATTTCTCCCTAGTGGTCAGGGTCTATAACCCCAGGAGTGATCTGGAGTCCCTTCAGGGATTGGGAAGATCTTCCCCAGAACCAAGCCAAGAGTATTTGGGGGTAGGCGGCCTGGAAACTTTCTTCAGGTGTTAATATTGTACTGGAGGAGGCACAGATGTCCAATCCTGAGTTGTTCTTTGTGGTTTGGCAGAGATGGGCAATTGATTTGGTGAGTGGTGACTGGTTTGTTGAGGAACAAACCCTATTGCCCCGGGACCTGTCCTGAAAGTGGGGGCCAGAAGCTGTCCCTGTGGAGAGTTTCCCAACTGCCATGGGAGCAGGGGACATCTTTGGCTGTCGGTTTTGGATTTACAGTCACTAGCCCAATTTTGGCCTCTAAGGCATGGGGGCACAACGTACTTGGTGGAGCCCATATTGGGGGAACATTCTTCTGTCCCTCAATTGGAGGGTTTTTTATTTTAGCAAGGGTGAGGGCATACTCTCATGAAATGACTGATCTGTTTGTAGTTAAAGCAGGTTTTTTTTTTTGAGAATTATTTAACCCTGCCCTTTGAAGAGCAGCACCAATTGCTAGGCCAATTGCATGGCTTGTTCCCACCTGTGGGCAAGCTAATAAGTAGCATTTATTCGTCATCTCTGCTTCAATTCCTGCCTTCATATTCTTGTCCTGACTTCCCTGGAAAATGGACTGCTACCAGAAAGTCTAAGCACAGGTAAACGTTTCCCTTCTCAAGGTTGTGATAGTCATGGTGTTTATTTTAGCAGTAGAAATAAAATTCCTAGAAAACATTAGTGTAATGACAGGAATTTCAGGAAAATTAGGTTTGAGAAAGACATGTTTGATATTCAGTTTACTAAGCCAGTTAGTACTGTGTTCATAATAGATTTAGAAAAAGACTTTTTTTTAATCTAGTAAGTACATTTAGACTATTACATGACTTTAGTGGTTCGCTGTGCACATGATAGGTGAGATCGTTAATAGGGAAGGTCTTAACAGATCTGAATGCAATAAACCTGCACGTAAATTGTATTTCTAAACTGCAAAATCTATCAAAAGGGCACAACGATGGGGCAGAAAGGGAAACAAAATAAGGAGGAAATATCAAGACCTAATGTGGAGCAGTGACTGAAGGAAAGGCCATCCAGAAACTATCACACCTAGGGATCCATCCCACATACAGTCACCAAACCCAGACACTATTGCAGATGCCAAGAGGTGCATGCTGTCAGGAGATTGATGTAGCTGTCTCCCGAGAGCCTCTACCAGAACCTGACAAATACAGAGGTAGATGCCCATAGCCAACCATGGGACTGAAAATAGGGTCCCCAATGAAAGAATTAGAGAAAGGACTGAAGTAGCTGACGGGGTTTGCACCTCCATAGGAAGAGCAAAAATATCAACTGACCAGAATACCCAGAACTCCTGGAAAACAAACCATCAACCAAATAGTACACATGGAATAACCCATGGCTCTATCCACATAAATAGCAGAGGATGGCCATGTTAGGCATTAATGGAAGGGGATATCCTTGGTCCTAGGAAGGCTAGATGCCCTAGTATAGGTGAATGCCAGGGCAAGTAGGCAGGAAGGAATGGGTAGTTGGGTTAGCACCCTAATAAAAGCAGGGGGTGGAATCGGGGGTTTCCAGGGGGCAGGAAAGGGGATAACATTTGAAATGCAAATAAAGAAAACATTCAAATTAAAAATGGTATTCTCATAGTTTAAAATCATGGCATTAGCTAAATGGCATTATTTTACTAATAGAATCCAATTAATTCTTTCTATCTCATTCCCTTCTTAATTTGTTTATTTTAAAGAAGAATAAATATTAATGATCAGTGAGGTATCTCTGTAGAACCAGACACTAAAAACTGAGTATAATATTAGGTTTTCCAAAAGGATTTTCTTTTCTGAGTTTTTAAAATTTTTTATTAGATATATTTCTTTACATACATTTAAAAGTTTATTCCCCTTCCCGGTTTCCTGTCCATAAACCCCCATTCCCTCCCTTCTCCTTCCCCTCCCTCATACAAGTATTTCTCCTATACATCCCCATTACTGTCACTCCATATTCCCCTGCACTGTGGGTCCAACCTCGGTGGGACCAAGGCCTTCCCCTTCCCCTAGTGGCCCAACAAGGCTATTCTTTGCTACATATGTAGTTGGAGCCCTGGGTCAGTCTATGTATAGTCTTTTAGTGGTGGTTTAGTCCCTGGAAGTTCTGGTTGGTTGGCACTGTTGTTTTTATGGTATTACAAGCTCCTTCAACTCTTTCAATACTTCCTGAAATCACCCCGGGGGTCCTATTCTCAGTTTGGTAGTTTAATGCTAGCATTGACTTCTGTGTTGGATATGCTCTGAATGTGTCTCTCAGGAGAGAGCTATATCCGGTCCTTTTCAGCATGCATTTTCTAGCTTCACCATCTTATCTAGTTTTGGGATATATATATATATATATATATATATATATATATATATATATATATATATATATATATATATATGGACCAAATATGAGTCCAGCTCTGAATAGCCATTCCTTGAATCGCTGTTCTAAACTTTGCTTCCATAACCCCTCCTATGGATATCTTCCCCCTTTTAAGAAGGAGTGAGAGCATCCTCATTTTGGTCATCCTTCTTCTTGAGATTCCTGTGTTCTAAAGACTGCATCTTGAGTAATTTGAGCTTTTTGACTAATATTCACTTATCAATGAGTGCATACCAAGTGTGTTTCTCTGTGACTGAGTAACCATACTTAGGATATTTTCTAGTTCATTCCATTTGCCTATGAATTTCATGAAGTAATATTTTTGATAGATGAATAGTACTCCATTCAGTAGATATACCACATTTTTTGAATCCAGTCCTCCATTCAAGGGCATCTGGGTTCTTCCCAGCTTCTTGCTATTATAAATAAGGCTGTTATGAACATAGTGGAGCATGTGTCTTTGTTGTATGTTGGAGCATCTTTTGGGTATGTGCCCAAGAGAGGTATAGCTGGGCCCTCAGGTAGTGCAATGTTCAATTTTCTGAGGAGCCTCCAGACTAATTTCCAGAGTGGTTGTACCAGTTTGCAGTCACACCAACAATGGAAGTGTGTTCTTTCTCCACATCCTCGCCAACATCTGCTGTCACGTGTTTTATCTTAGCCATTCTGACTAGTATGAGGTGGAATCTCAGGGTTGTTTTGATTTGCAATTCCCTGATGAGTAAGGATGTTGAACATTTCTTTAGGTGCTTTTTGACCATAATCATAAGCAGAGAATGCTTTGTTTAGCTATGTACCCCATTTTAATAGGGTTATTTGGCTCACTGGAGTCTAACTTCTTGAGTTCTTTGTATATTTTGGATATTAGCCCTCTGTCACATGTAGGATTGGTAAAGATCTTTTCCCAATCTGTTGGTTGCTGTTTTATCCTAATGACTTTATTTTGCTTTACAAAAGCTTTGCAGTTTTATTAGGTCCCATTTGACAATTCTTGATCTTAGAGCATAAGCCATTCATGTTTTGTTCAGGAAAATTTCCCCAGTGCTCATGTGTTCGAGACCCTTCCCCAGTTTTTCTTCTATTAGTTTGAGTGTATCTAGTTTGATGTAGTGGTCCTCGATGCACTTGGACTTAAGCTTTGTACATGGTGATAAGAATAGATCAATTTGCATTCTTCTACAACACCATTTGTTCAAAGTGCTATCTTTCTTCCATTGGATTGTTTTAGCTCCTGTGTTAAAGATCAAGTGACTCTAGGTGTGTGGGTTCATTTCTGGGTCTTCAATTCTGTTCCACTGATCTATCTGCCTGTCTCTGTACCAATACCATGCAGATTTTTTGACTGTTGCTCTGTAATACTGCTTGAAGTCAGGGATGGTTATTCCCCCAGAATTTCTTTTATTGTTGAGTATAATTTTTGCTGTCCTGTATTTTTGTTATTCCAAATGAAATTGCAAATTGGTCTTTCTATCTCTACAAAGAATTGCGTCAGAATTTTAGTGGGGATTGCATTGAATCTGTAGATTGCTTTTGGCAAAATGGCCATTTTGACTTTTAATCTTGCCAATCCATGAGCACAGAAGGTCTTCTGATCTTCTGAGATCTTCCTCAATTTCTTTCTCCAGAGACTTGAAGTTCTTGTCATACAGATCTTTCACTTGCTTGGTTAAATCCACACCAAGATATTTTGTTATTTGGACTATTGTCAAGGATGTCATTTCCTCAATTTCTTCCTCAGCCTGCTTATCCTTTTAGTAGAGGAAGTGTACTGATTTGTTTGAGTTAATTTTATACCCTGACACTTTGCTGAGGTAGTTTATCAGGTTAAGTAGTTCTATGGTGGAACTTTTGGGGTTGCTTAAGTACACTATCATATAATCTGCAAATAGTGATATTTTATTTCTTCCCTTCCAATTTGTATCCCTTTGACCTTCTTTTGCTGTCTGATTGCTTTGGCTAGGACTTTGATTACTATATTGAATAAGTAAGGAGAGAGTGGACAACCTTGTCTAGTCCCTGATTTTAGAGGGAATTGCTTCAAGTTTCTGTCCATTTAGTTTGATTTTATCTACTGCTTTGCAGTATATTGCTTTTACTATGTATAGATATGGTCCTTGAATTCCTGGTCTTTCCAGGGCTTTTATCATGAAGGTGTGTTGAGTTTTGTCAAATGCTTTCTCAGCATCTAATGAAATGATCATGTGGTTTTTATTTTTGAGTTTGTGTATATAGTGGATTCCATTGATGGACTTTCATATATTAAACCATCCCTGCATTCCTGGGATGAAGCCTACTTGATCATGATGGATGATTGTTTTGATGTGTTCTTGCATTCAGTTTGCAAGAATTTTATTGAATATTTTTGTGAAATATTCATAAGGAAAATTGGTCTGAAGTTCTCTTTCTTTGTTGGGGCTTTGTGTTTTTGGTATAAGAGTAATTGTGGCTTTATAGAAGGAATTTCGTAGTGCTCCCTCTCTTTTTATTTTGTGCAGTAGTTTGGACAGTATTGGTGTGAGGTCTTCTATGAAGGTCTGATAGAATTCTGTACTGAACTCATCTGGACCTGGGCTCTTTTTGGTTGGGAGGTATTTAATAACAGCTTCTATTTCTTTAGTAGTTATGGTGTTGTTTAGATGGTTTATTTTTTCCTGATTTAATTTTGGTACCTGGTATCTGTCTAGAAAATTGTCCATTTCTTCCAGATTTTCCAGTTTTGTTGAATATAGACTTTTGTAGTCAGATCCGATCCTTTATTTTTTTTTAAATGTCCTTAGATTCCGTTGTTATGTCTCACTTTTAATCTCTGATTTTGTTAATTTGGATGCACTTTCTGCGACCTCTGGTTACTCTGGTTCTGGGTTTATCTATTTTGTTGATTTTCTCAAAGAACTAGCTCCAAGCTTTGTTTATTCTTTGTATAGTACTTTTTGTTTCTAGTTGGTTGATTTCACTTCTGGGTTTGACTATATTCTGCCTTCTACTCCTTTTGGGTTTATTTATTTCTTTTTGTTCTAGAGCTTTTAGGTGTGCTGTCAGGCTTCTGACATATGTTCTCTCCTGTTTCTTTTTCAGGTACTCAGAGCTATGAGTTTTCCTCTTAGTAATGCTTTCATTGTGTCCCATAAGATTGGGAATATTATATCTTCATTTTATTAAATTCTAAGAAGTCTTTAATTTCTTTCTTTTTTCTTCTTTGCCCGAGTTTTCATTGAGTAGAGCATTATTCAACTGCCATGTATATGTGGGATTTCTGTCATTGTTGTTGTTATTGAAGACCAGACTTAGGGTGTGTTTATCTGATAGGATGCATGGTATTATTTCTATCTTCCGTTATCTGTTTAGGCGTGTTTTGTGACCTCAACAAAGTTTTGTGATTATATGTTCGGTTTTGGAGGAGGTTCCATGAGGTGCTGAGAAGGTATATCCTTTTGTTTTAGGATGGAATGTTCTATAAATATCTATTAAATCCATGTGGTTCATAATGTCTGTTACTTTCTCTACGTCACTGTTTAAGTTCTGTTTCCATGCTCTATCCAGTGATGAGAATGGGGTGTTTATATCTCCTACTATTATTGTGTGACTTGCAATGTGTGCTTTGAGCTTTAGTATGGTTTCTTTTATGAATGTAGGTCCCTTGCGTTTGGAGTATAGATATTTAGGATTGAGAGTTCATCTTGCTGGATTTTTTCCTATGATGATTAAGAAGTGTCCTTCCTTATTTTTTTAATCTCTTTACGTTGAAAGTCAATTTAATTTGTTATTAGAATGGCAACTCCAGCTTGTTTCTTCAGGACATAAGCTTGGAAAGTTGTTTTCCAGCCATTTACTCTGAGGTAATGTCTGTCTTGGTCTCTGAGGTGTGTTTCCTGCATTCAGCAAAATGCTGGGTCCTCTTTAAGTATCCAGTCTGTTAGTCTATGTCTTTTTAGTGTGGAATTGAGTCTGTTGATATTGAGAGATATTAAGGAACAGTGATTGTCACTTCCTATTATATTCGTTGTTAGATGTGGAGTTATGTTTGCCTCTTTTGGTTTCATTGCAAGGAAATTCTATTCTTGCTTTCTGTACAGTGTAGTTTGTCTCATTGGTTTGGAGTTTTCCATCTATTATCCTTTGTAGGTCTGGATTTGTAGAAAGATATTGCATAAATTTGGTTTTGTCATGGATTATCTTGTTTCCTCAATCTATGCTAATGGAAAGATTTGCTGTATACAGTAACTTGGGCTGCATTTGTGTTCTCTTAGGGTCTATAAGACAGCTGTCCAGGATCTTCTGGCTTTCATAGATTCTGGTGAGAAGTCTTGTGTAATTCTTATAGGTCTGCCTTTATATATCACTTGACGTTTTTCCCATACTGCTTTTAATATTCTTTCTTTGTTTTGTGTATTTGTTGTTTTAACTATTATGTGACAGGAGAACTTTCCCTTCTGGCCCAATATATTTAGAGTTCTGTAGGCTTCTTGTATGTTTATGGGCATCTCTTTCTTCCGGTTAGGGAAGTTTTCTTCTATAATTTTGTTGAATATATTTACTGGCCCTTTAAGTTGGGAGTCTTCACTTTTTCTGTACCTATTTGATCTTCTCATTGTGTCCTAGATTTACTGTATGTTTTGGGCTAGGATCTTTTTGTGTTTTACATTGTTTTTGACAGACATGTCTCTGTTTTCTACGGTATCTTCTGCCCCTGAGATTCTCCCTTCTATCTCTTGTATTCTGTTGATGATGCTTGTATCTACAGCTCCTTGTCTCTTCCTTTAGTTTTCTATATCCAGGGTTGTCTCCCTTTGTGCTTTCTTTATTGTTTCTATTTCCATTTTCAATTTGTTCACCTGTTTGGTTGCATTTTCCTGTAATTTTTTTAGGGATTTTTGTGTTTCCTGTAATGGTTCTACTCATTTACTTGTGTTTTCCTGCATTTCTCTAAGGAATTATTCATGTCTTTCTTAAAGTCCTCCATTATTATAAAAATGTGATTTTAAATCTAAATCTTGCTTTTTTGCTGTGCTTGGATAACCAGTATTTTCTTTGGTGGGAGTACTGGGCTCTGATGATGCCAAGTAGTCTTGGTTTCTGTTGCTTAGGTTCCTGTGTTTGCCTCTAGACATTGGGTTGTCTCTGGTGTTTGCTTGTCTTGCTGTTTCTGGGAGCGACTTGAACCTGCCATAGGCCGCTGTGTCAGTACTCCTGTAGAACTGTTTTCCTGCTTTCTTTCAGCCTTTCCTGAGTACAGGTGCTCTGATGTCAGGTGTGTTAGTGCTCCTGAAGACTGTCCTCCAGCTCTAGGCATGGGCATGGATCAAAGGCTCCTGCCTCTAATTGCTCATGTAGGTCCTTGCACCCTTCGGTCATAGTTGGCACTATGCGATTCCCTCTTGGATCTGTACTGTGGGCAGAAGGTAGTCTCCTCTGACTTTTCAGTAGTATCCACATTCCTGAGGTTCCAGCTCTCTCCCCTACTGGATTTTGGTGCAGGCAGCTGATTGGCCAGATCAGTTCAGTCCTGGGCACAGAGGAGAACTGTGGGTACTGGTGGCTGTCTGCTCCCATATCCCTGTGTCCAGAGTTACTATGCAGTTTCCCATTGGAAAAGGCATGTGGGCTGATGTGTCCAGAGCTGTCCTGCAGCCTTGGAATGTCTGCACCTCTGGGTGGTCTGCTCTATTCCCCCTTCTTTTCCAATTAAAAGCCAATGTTGCATGTGTACTTTAAAGAACTTAGTTATTTCTACCTTTGTACATATAGCTCTTAATATATCCTAATAAATCAATGTAGTACTGTATTTTTAATGAGTCTGTAAAACTTATCCCCTTGTATTGCTAATAAATAATTAAAAGTTGAAAATAAGGATGGTTCAGAGCAGATGAAAGGAGTACACTGCTTTTACATGGATGCAATGTCTCAGCACATGTGTTGAAACTGGAATAGCTCAAGGGCAAATTGACAGAAAGTTGAGTGCTGTGGTATTGAGTATCTGGAAGCCTTTATAAACTTTTCACCAGTACATTCAAGGCAAATATAATATAATAGCACAGATATAGAAATATGAAGCTCCACCTAGGTGTGGGAAGTTATATACCTAGAGTAGACATTGTACATTTCTCTTCTTTATATATTCTGGTGTGAAGAGTGTTTTCCAAGTCACAAGCCTCTTAAACAGAAATCTATGTCCTGTGAAATAGACAGATGAATCATGGAGAAATATTGTGCATTGTGGAGGACTCACTAAGGTAAAGGCCTAATGTACACTGCTTTGCCAAACAGTACTTTTTTGACTAAATATTGGATAAAAATTATGAGAGATCTTTATTATGTGTTGGGGCTGTTAGTATTTCTTTTAAACAATCTTACCTGACCAAGACCAATTATATTTTCTTATAAAGGATAGTAATAGCTCTTCAAATACATGGTATCTTTAACATAATGCTAAGCTTTGGGGTGCCTTGTAGATGTGAAATAACTTAGAACAGTAAAAATAGCAGTTTGAGGGTTTATAACTTGAACCTGCATGGGTTGAAGCAGAACCCTCAGGAGCCATAAGGCTTTTAGTTCAGCAACAAGTGTTTCTTTCTTTTATCTCCTCAAGAATTATTGACTAAGGCAATCTACAAATTTCTCCAGATCACAAGGGTCTTACTGCTATTGTTGGCTACATACTATATGGCAAGACCCTGTCCCAAAAAGCAACTCACATTTTGGATACAGGACATGGAGAAATCTGACTGAATGTGAGCTGGAAGTTTTCTCATTTCCAAGTAGTTTTTATACTACTTGAAAGTAACATACCAGCTCTCATGGACGGACTGTCACCAATAGTCCTACTTAGTTGAGGACCCTCATATGAGGGAAGATGTGTCAGTTGATATAATAATGAAGTTTCCAGGTAGAGTGTGAGAAGCAATATATAGGAAGGAATTTGCTTTTGACTGTGTAAGTTAGGGTTTTTTTCCTTTGGCTAGGAAGGTTGGTGATAGGCTATGTCAAATGAATACCATTTCAAAATGTCTGACTCAGTACATTGCCTTGATTTTTTTTTAAATGTTGGTTGTAATTTTGTACTGAGACTTGTGTAACTGGAGTCAGCTGGATGAGTACAAATGTGGGCCAGTTACGGCTCAAGAACGCTTTACCTCTCAGTGATGTGAACTAAGGAGAGGACAGAAATTTGGGCCAGGGACTGAGGTTCTAAGGACCTTTTACCTGCCAGTATTGGGGGATATGAAGACTGCAGAAGGCAGACTAGGGCCTCTGATTATATAGAGCCTTTACCTTGGGGATTCCTTAAACTAGAACATCAGTGAAATTTAATTATTTTAATATCAGGCATGATTATTATGAAGAGTTAATACCCCTCATCGTAGTTTTAATCAGTTCTTACTTTATATGTTTGACACTATTATCTCAGCACACAAGAACACTGTACCTTGTGTTTAGGTTTGCCACAAGACAGGCCTTTACCATGGACTATTTTTATATCAGCACTAGAGTGTGATCTAATCCAATAACACAGGTGGTATATTTTCAGCATGAACTGGATTATAGTGATAGAGTGGAGGGGCATCTTGGGAAGTAAGGCTGTATAGCAAATACAAGAAAAAAACAGCAGGGGCTGACTTTTTTATTAACTGGTTGACAATATGGCTTCTTCCTATGCAGCTGATGTCATGTGGCCCAGGTGGGCAGAACAAGATAGAGACAGTCCGAAGTCCAACGCCACAGGGCCTGGGCAGTCAGAACACCACCAAGATTATCATGCCCAGTCCCAGGAGGATGAGTTGGGCAAAGCAAGCCTTAGAGGATCCCCAATCTGGTGCTATGTGGCATGGGTGTGGCAGAGAACTGCTGAGACAATCTTAGACACCCAGAAGCCCTGGGTATCACTAAGTTGAGCAAGTAATTGGTGGAGAGATAGAAGAGAAAGAGAAATAGAAGGATGTGTGCACAAGGAAGAGAGTTGGAACTGGACACTTGAGAGTAATGAGGAGCACCCTGATATGAATAGACAGCAATGCTGCCTAAGACCATTGTGAAGTCCTGGTCTATGCTGCCACCAAAGGCCACGTCTTGGTCCATGGCCCCAAGACACTAGGAGTCTGTTTTTGGCAAAGGATGTCCCTGGTCTGTTCTGCCATTTGGGTCCATGTTGATGTCTGAGAACTGTGCAGAGATGGCCTCTTTCTTTGCCTGTGCCTTGTGCAAGAGCTGGCTCTACTGCTCTCCAGCTATAACACTCTAAGAGCAGGTTCTGTACCTCATTCAGAAAGTACAGTAGAGCTGGTTCTGGTTGATTGTGTGTCAGCCCTGAATGTATGAGAGTAGGAAAGCTGCCCCTGCCATTTTCCTACCATTAGGAAATGGATTGTGTACTGGAGAGATACCTTCTCCATCTGCCATGGTTGGGGGTGATGGATGTATGATCATGGAAGAGCTAGCTCACCCCACCTTAGGTGCAGCACTGGGAGAGAGGCCTTGCATCTTACCCTGGGCAGCACAGTAGAGCTGGCCCTGATGGCAATGACATGGATGAGCCAGCTTGTACATTAAGAGAGTGTGAGAGTTGGCCATGTCCCTTGTTGGCTATACCATTGGGTGAGCTAGCTGGGACAATGCTGAAGACCTGGGCCTGGTGGTGTGGTGTAGGAGATCTGGTGTGATGACCAATGTAGCTACCACCTAGTCCCAAATACTGTGCTTTTAATTGGCCCACCCAAATACCTACATTATCTATGAACTGTTGAAGTGAACATAAAAGCAGCCCCTGCAGATCGAAAGATATAGTCTCTCTATGAAAAATGACAAGAACAGGATATCTGAGAAGAGTTTCTGTGCATATCCACTATTGATGGTGTAGCAGAAGCCACAGGCTTTCAGCTAGACCAGTGCCCCACTGCAGTGAAAATTAGCAATAAGGGTGTGTGGGAAAAAAGGATGCACTGTGGGGCAATTGTGGAAAACTAGAGTTTCCATAGTAGGATTTGTTTTTAATTTTAGTTTTTAATGTTTTATGTATTCACTTTACATTCAACTCACTTTCACATTCCTTGTCACTCCTTCCCACAGGTCTTCTCCAATACCCTCTCTTCTGAGTGGATAGAAGTTCCCTGGGTATGTACTCAACCTGCCTTTTCAAGTCTCTGAGAGGATAGGTGCTTTCTTTCCCACTGAGGCCTGTCAAGGCAAGACAAGCTATAAGTCTATATCCCAACTGCTGGCAACAGCTTTTGGGATAGGTTCCTTTCTAGTTGTTCGGGAACCACATGAAGACCAAGCTGCGCATCTGCTACATATGATGGAGGAGGTCTAGGTCCAGCCTGTGCATACTCTTTAGTTGGTGGGTCCATCTCTGAGAACCCCAAGGGTCCAGATTAGTTGGTTCTGTTTGTCTTTCTTTGGAGTTCTAATCTCTTTAAGAGTTGCAATTCTGCCTCTTCTTCTTATATAAGAGTTCCCAAGCTCCATCCACTGTTTGGCTGTGGGTGTCTGTATCTGTCTGAGTCAGTTGGTGGATAGATTCTATCAGAGGACAGCCATGCTAGACTCCTGTCTGCAAGCATAACAAAGTATCAGTAATAGTATCAGGATTTGGTGACCATCCATGCAATGGGACTAAAATTCGGCTGTTATCGATTGGCTGTTTCCTTGGTATATGCTCCTTTAACAATCCGTACATTTTTTGTAGACAGGATAAGTTTTGAATCAAAAATTTAGTGAGTTTATTGGTCCCCCTGTCTCTCAACCTAGGTTACTGTCTGGCAACAGGAGGCAGACTCTTAAAGCTCAATATCCCCAAACCTGTGAGTCATAGCTAAGGACACCTCCATTGATCCTTGGGTGCCTTCCCTATCTCAGGTCTTGCACAGACACAGAAACTATGATGGGAACAGTTATAATTGTAGTGGGCCCTCAGATATTAACACAATTGACTTCATGATGGATGTACTATTCAGACCATAAAACTCAGAACATAGTCAATACTACTTGTCAAAAGAGAATAAACAAACAAAGGAACAATAACAAATCCCACAAAAGCAAAAACAAAAAACAGGAAAACACAAAAAACCCAAAACCCCTATAAGTCCTTAGTAATAAAAGTATAGTTCCGATAAAGTCTCTACATGGATTAACCTTGCTTCTTTGGCTTCTGTTAGTTTTGGCTAACCATTGTTAACTGAAGTATGCCAACATAAAAATGTCTTTTTGTGTGTGTTCTTAAAGCACATTATGATAAAGGCACAGGGCTACACTGGTATCCTGAACACTTGTAGTACCAGCTCGCTAATAGACTCTCTATTGGCTTAACCATATGTCTAAGCAATCTTCGTTGGTGGGTACCCATCAAAAATAATCTTCTTTGTCACAACTTGTTATCCACTTCCCATATTCTCTTTTTCTCTAAAGACAATTACTGTTCATGGACCTTCCTTATATTGAGAGAGCAATAATGTGGGCAGGCCTATGGAAACCAATGCTGTATGTTGGACCCCATCTTAAACCCATAGCTCAGACAAGTTCTGAGACCAGCTCAGAAAAGAGGAAGGACCAAGGTCATACTATTAATATACTGATACTTCTGAGGGTGCTGTGTAGCTCAAGATTTTATCAGCCACCCACAATGATTCTGGTGCGAAATGCAGCAGGTTAGGAAATATGACTCTGTCTACTTCAACTAGTACTATAGGCATTGAGGCCCTTAGAATCTCACCAATGTAAGATTTGACTAACTTTAAATATTAGTCTAGCTTCTGCCTAATAAATGGAACTTGTTTCTTTTAGATTTTAGGTCAACATGAGCCAGGTAACAAATTCTGTTTACCTTGCAAAGACAACAGGGCAAGATGACTTTGGATCACCGGATGTCTAAAGATAATTAAGGTCATACCTTTTCAATCTCCATGTCAGAAAATGACGAGCTAATCATTAACTGGTTTCAAAACATCATTAAGATCAAACTTTTCTGACCACTGTGTCAAATATGATGATGTAATTAGTAACTAAATTCATGTTTGTTTTGAATAGGTCTGAATAAGGTTGATTTTGAATCAGAGTACACTGTCAGTAAAGGTTGGTGGATGCAATAGAGCTGAATTTCTATATGGAGAAAAAAAGGGCAAGATAAGGATTCACACCCTGGCTCAACTACCTACATTCTCTGTCTGCCTAGGCAAAGGACAAAATGTACAAGGCTCAGCTTAATGGCCAGTAGAAATAGTTTTGTCTTAGACAAAGAAAGTAGAGAAAAATCAGAAGAAATACTGAAATGAGAATTTTAAGAAAATCCACTGAATTTGTGTAATATCATTTAGGAAATACTGTATAACAGTCTTTTCTTAAAAAAAAAAGATCTTTTTGCTTGTTTTGGCAGTACATATACCAAAATTGGAATGATATAGAGAAGATTAGCATGACCCCTGTGCAAGATGACATGCAAATTCGTGAAGAATTCCATATTTTTTAACAAGTAGAAGCCCATAAAGAAGAAACACAAAAATCCCAAAAGAATTACAGGAAAACACAACCAAACAGGTGAAGGTATTGAACAAAACTGTCCAGGATTTAAAAATGGAATTATAAAGAATAAAGAAAGCACAAAGGGAGACAACCATGGAGATAGAAAACCTAAGGAAGAGACAAGTAGTCATAGATACGAG
Organism: Rattus norvegicus; assembly: GCF_021556685.1. Classification (NCBI taxonomy): domain Eukaryota; kingdom Metazoa; phylum Chordata; class Mammalia; order Rodentia; family Muridae; genus Rattus; species Rattus norvegicus. Next base: position 250,077,540 of record NC_141534.1, read on the forward strand.
CATCTCCAATAGAATACAAGAGATAGAAGAGAGAATCTCAGGGGCAGAAGATAGCATAGGAAAATTTGTACAACTATCAAAGAGAATGTAAAACACAAAAAACTCCTAGCCCAAAACATCCAGTCAACTCTGGATGTAATCATTAGGATAATAGGTATAGAAGAGAGTGAAGACTCCCAGCTTAAAGGGCCAGTAAATATATTCAACAAAATTATAGAAGAAAACTTCCCTAATCTAAAGAAAGCGATGCCCAGAAATATACAGGAAACCTACAGAAGTCAGAATAGATTGGATCAGAAGAGAAATTACTCCCATCACATAATAGTTAAAACACCAAGTGCACAAAACAAAGGAAGAATATTAAAAGCAGCAAGGGAAAACGTCGAGTGACGTATAAAGGCAGACCTATCAGAATTACATGAGACTTCTCACCAGAGACTATGAAATCCAAAAGATCCTGGGCAGATGTCATAAAGACCCTAAGAGAATAAAAATGCCAGCCCATGCTATTATATCCAGCAACATTCTCAATTAACATAGAAGGAGAAACCAAGATATTCCATGACAAAACCAAATTTACACAATGTCTTCCTCTAAAGGATATAAGATGGAAAACTCCAACACACGGAGAGAAACTATGTCATGCAGAAAGCAAGAATATAATCTCCTTGCAATGAAACTAAAAGAGAGACACACAAACGTATTTCTACCTCTAACAATGAAAACAACAGGGAGCGACAATCACTATTTCTTAATATATGTCAACATCAATGGAATCAATTCCCCAATAAAACGTCATAAACTAACAGACTGCATACATAGAGAGGACCCAGAATTTTGCTGCATACAGGAAATAAACCTCAGAGACCACGGCAGACTCTACCTCTGAGCAAATGGCTGGAAAAAAATTTCCAATCGTATGGCCTGAAGAAACAAGCTGGGGTTGCCATTCTAATATTGAATAAAATTGACTTTCAACTAAAAGTCATCTAAAGGATAAGGAAGGACACTTCATGTTAATCAAAGTAAAAATTCACAAAGATGAATTCTCAATCATAAATATCTATACTCCAAATGCAACGGCACCTACATTCGTAAAAGAAACCTTAACTAACGCTCAAATCACACATTGCACATCCTACAATAATAGGTTCAGCGCTCCACTCTCATCAATGGACAGATCATGGAAACAGAAATTAAAAAGGGACATAGAGGAACTAACAGAAGTTATGAACCAAATGAATTTAACAGATATTTATAGAATGTTCCATCCTAAAACAAAATGATATACATTCTTCCCAGCACCTTATGGTACCTTTTCCAAAATTGACCATATAATTGGTCACAAACAGGCCTCAACAGATACAGGAAGATACAAAAACGTCCATGAAGCCTATCAGATCACCACAGAACGAAGTTGGTCTTCAATAACAACAATAATGACAGAAAGTCCAACAGACACTTGGAAGTTGAACAATGCTCTATTCAATGAAAACTTAGTCAAGTAAGAAATAAGGAAATTAAAGATTTCTTACAATTTAATGAAAATGAAGACGCAACATACCAAATTTATGGGACATAATTAAAGCTGGGCTAAGAGGAAAACTCATACCTGTGAGGGCCTGAAAAGAAAAAGGGGAGAGCGTATGTCAGCAGCTTGACAGCACACCTAAAAGCTCTAGAACAAAAAAGTGAGCCCAAGAGAAGTAGAAGGCAGGAAATAATCAAGCTCAGGGCCAAAATCAAACAAGTAGAAATGAAAATGACTATACAAAGAATCAACAAAACCAGGAGTAGCTTCTTTGAGAAAAATAAAAAAAAAATAGATAAATCCTTAACCAGAGGTCACAAAGAGTGCATCCAAATTATCAAAATCAGAAATGACAAGGGGGACACAACAACAGAATCTGAGGAAATTAAAAAAATCATCAGATCCTACTGCAGAATCCTATATTCAAAAAAAGTCTGGAGGAAATTCACAATTTTCTAGACAGATACCAGGTACCAAAGTTAAGTCAGTAACAAATAAACCATCTAAACAACTCATAATTCCTAAATAGAAGCAGTTACTAATAGTTTCCCAACCAAAAAGAGCCCAGGACCAGATGGGTTTAGTGCAGAATTCTATCAGACCTTCATAGAAGACCTCATACCAATATTGTCCAAATTATTCCACAAAATAGAAACAGAAAGAGCAGTACCATATTTATTCTATGAAGTCACAATTACTCTTATACCTAAACCACACAAAGACCCAACAAAGGAAGAGAACTTCAGACCAATTTTCCTTATGAATATTGATGCATAAATATTCAATATAAATCTTGCAAACCGAATCCAAGAACACATCAAAAGGATCATCCATCATGATCAAGTAGGCTTCATCTCAGGATGCAGGGATCATTTAATATATGAAAATCCATCAATATAATCCACTAAATAAACAAACCCAAAGATAAGAACCACATGATCATTTCATCAGATGCTGAGAAAGCATTTGACAAAATTCAACACCCCTTCATGATAAAAAGTCCTGGAAAGATTAGGAATTCAAGGCCCATATCTAAACATATTTAAAGCCATATACAGCAAACCAGTAGCTAACATCAAACTAAATGTAGAGAAACTTGAAGCAATCCCACTAGAATCAGGGACTAGACAAGGCTGCCCATCCTCTCCCTACTTATGTAATACAGTACTCGAAGTCCTAACCAGAGCAATCAGACAACAAAAGGAGGTCAAAGGGATACAAATTGGAAGGGAAAAATCAAAATATCACTATATGTAGATGATATGATAGTAAACTTAAGTGACCCCAAAATTTCATCCAGAGAACTACTTAACTTAATAAACAACTTAAGCAAATATTCAGGGTATAAAATTAACTCAAACAAATCCCTGGCCTTCCTCTACTCAAAGGATAAACAGGTTGGGAAAGAAATTAGAGAAATGACACTCTTCACAATAATCCCAAATATTATACAATATCTTGGTGTGACTTTAACCAACAAGTGAAAGACCTGTATGACAAGAACTTCAACTCTCTGAAGAAAGAAACTGAAGATCTCAGAAGATGGATGGGTCTCCCATGATGATGGATTTGCAAGATTAATGTAGTATAAATGAACATTTTGCCAAAAGCAATCTACATATTTAATGCAAATCCCTTCAAATTCCTTCTCAAATCTTCATAGAACTAGAAAGAGCAATTTGCAAATTCATTTTGAATAAAAAGAAAAAGTGAGAATAGCAAAAGTATATTCAAAAATAAAAGAACTTCTTTGGGAATTATACCTGACCTCAAGCTATATTACAGAGCAATAGTCATAAAAACTGTATGGTATTGGTAGAGAGACAGGCAGATAGATCAGTGCAGTAGAAATGAAGACCCCCACATGAACCCAGACACCTGTGGTCACTTGATCTTTGACAAAACAGCTAAAACCATCCAATGGAAAAAAGATAGCATTTTCAACAAATGGTGCTGGTTCAACTGGAAGTCAGCATGTAGAAGAATGCAAACAGATCCATTCTTATCACCATGTACAAAGCATAAGTTCAAATGGATCAAGAACTTCCACATCAAACCAGATACACTCAAATTAATTGAAAAATTAAGTGTGTATGAGTATCGAACACATGGTCACTAGGGAAAATTTATTAAACAAAACACCACTGGCTTATGCTCTAAGATCAAGAATCAACAATGGGACATCATAAAACTGCAAAACTTTTGTAATGCAAAAGACACTGTCATTAGGACAAAATGGCAACCAACAGATTGGGAAGAGATCTATACCAATCTGATAGAGGACCTATATCCAAAATATACAAAGAACTCAAGAAGTTAGACTCCAGAAAGCCAAATAACCCTATTAAAATGGTGTATAGAGGTGAAAGAAACATTCTCTGCTGAGGAATATTGAAAGACTGAAAAGCACCTAAAGAAATGTTCAACATCCTTAGTCCTCAGGGAAATGAAAATCTAAACAACCCTGAGATTCTTCCTCATACCAGTTAGTACAGCTAAGATGAGAACCTCAGGTGACAGCAGATGCTGGAGAAGATGTGTAGAAAGAGGAACACTCCTTCACTGTTGTTAGGATTGCAAACTGGTAAAGCCTCTCCAAAATTAGTCTGGAGGTTCCTCAGAAAATTGGACATTGCACTACCTGAAGAGCCATCTGTACCTTTCCTGGGCATATACCCAAAAGATGCTAAAACATAACAACAAAGACACATTCTCCACTATGTTCATAGCAGCCTTATTTATTATAGCCAGAAGCTGGTAAGAACCCAGATGCCCTTTCACAAAGGATTGAATTAAAAAATGTGGTACATCTACACAATGGAGTACTACTCAGCTATCAAAAACAATGACTCTCTAAAATTCATAGGTAAATGGAATGAACTCAAAAACATAATCCTGAGCAAGGTAACACAATCACAGAAAAACATACATGGTATTCAGTCATTAATAAGTGGATATTAGCCCAAGAGCTTGAATTACCCAAGATGCAATCGAAAGGCCAAAGGAAAATCAAGAAGAAGCATGATGGAAATTCAGATTCTCCCACCCCTTGATCAAAGGGGTAACAAAAACATCCATAGGAGAGGATACAGAGGCAAAGTTTAGAACAGAGCCACAGAGCCTGAAGGAACAGCTATTCAGAGCCTATACCACATGTGGCATATATATATATATATATATGTATATATATATGTATATGTATATGTATATACACACACACACACACACACACACACACACACACACACATATATATATATATATATATATATATATATATATATATATATATGTTTGAAAATAAAAAAAATGCATGCTGAAAGGGACCAGATATAGATCTCTCCTGAGAGATACATCCAGAACATGTCAAATACAGAGGTCAATGCCAGCATCAAACCATTGAACAGAGAACAGGACCCCCTTTCAGGGAATTAGAGGAAGGATTGAAGGAGCTGAAGGAGCTTGCAAACCCATAAGAGCAACAATACCAACCAAGCAGAGCTTCCAGCAACTAAACCACTACCCAAAGTCTATACGTGGACTGACCCAGGGCTCCAATTGCATATGTAGCAGAGAATAGCCTTGTTTGGGCACCAGCGGAAGGGGAAGACCTTGGCCCTGACAAGGTTTGACCCCTAGTGCAGGGGAATATTGGTGGGGGGCTGGTAGGGGAGTAGATGGAGCGGAATACACGTATGGTGGAGGGGGAGAGGATGGTTGCTTATGGACAGAAAACTTGGAAAAGGAATAACATTTGAAATGTAAATAAAGAAATATATTTAATAAAAATAAAATAAAATAATAAAAATAAAGATTTTTTTATTGTATATGAGTACCCTTTAGCTATTTTCAGACACACCAGAAGTAGGCATCAGATCACATTATAGATAGTTGTGAGCCACCCTGTCGTTGCTGGGAATTAACTCAGGACATCTGAAAGAGCAATTAGTGCTCTTACCCAATGAGTCATCTCTCTAGCCCCATAACATAGTCTTAAAAGACAATTTTCTGTTGTAAGGGAGCTTAGCAATATCTGTTGTCAATTTAGAATATCAGGCCATCTCTACAAATCAAGCCTTTGCTTGTGCTTTGTCATTATAATTAGAATAACACATATCATTTTATTCTTATTTGATTCTTTATAGTATCTGTTTCTTCCCATCCCATTTTGAACAGTCTGGTCATTGTATACTATGAATTCCAACATCCCTAAGCAACAATGTTTTATTAAAGCCAAGAGTGATATGAAGGGGACAATCCCAATACTTTTCTTACATAGTCATATAGCTGCTAGCTATAGTGTTTTTGTGGAACTCCTAACAGGGGGAGTGGTTCTTTTGCCTGATCTTGAAACTCTTCTCCCTTATTGTGTTGTCTTTTTTAGCCTCAACATGAAGGCTCTTGTCTTGCCTTACTACTATGTCTTGATTTGTCCAATTTGACTGTCATCCCTTGGAGACCTGCAATTTTCTGAAGAGAAAAAGAGGGGGAGTAAATTTGGGAAAGAAGAGAGATGGGAGGAGCTGGAAGGAATTGTGGAGGGAGGAGTGGCCTGGATGTATGGTATTAGACAAGAATAAATTTTCAATAAAAAATTGTAATAAAACGTCAGTGAGTAACTATGGCCATAAGAAAATCTCATTGTATTCAACTTCCTTTTTCTATGAACTGTATCATAGTGACAGTACTTCTGTTTGTTTTTTCACCATTAGGACAAATTGATTTTATATGAATTGTGTCATATAGAGGTCATGGACAAGATAATGCATCTTCTTTTATTCAAGATATATGAGTAGCACTAGACACACCTTATTTACTTAGTTGTGTTTGTCATAGTGTATGAAATTACACTTATTGAGAATGCTTGTGTAAATGTTTATGGTAACAAATATATATTTTAAATATATAGTTAAACCTGGGCATGGTCACTTCTAACCTTGGGAAAGTAAAGAAGATTGGTAGATAGTCTGAGCTATAACATGAGACTTTTGTAAACATGAAGAACATTGTTTTATTGATCACATTTTTGTAATTTTGTGTTTATCACTAGGATAATGTCCACATGAAGGATAGATGAAAGAGCATCAGCTAGCTAGTTAGTCAATTATGAGGACATCTTGATTCTGAGCCACAGGATAAAAGTTCTGTGTTGTCTGATCAGAGCTGGTTCAGTAAGTAGGAACTCAATGGATCACACTACTGGTACTTACACGCTCTCTCTCATTCTCCTCTCACTCTGAAGACAGAGTTCTGGGAGAGGGAAGATTCCTCCTGGCCCCACCCCTCTTCCAATTATTGACAATTTACTCCAGCTAGATATAAAGAATGTCACTCAATATTTAGCCAATGTAAGTATGTATAAGTATACCTTATGCTCCTTTAGTACCTTGCAAAGAAAGATAAATTGGACTGTTCTCTTAAATTTTTCATTTTATATTATATTTACATTAGTATTATTTGATATTATAATATATTACACTTTCTCCTAACATGGTGGAAGATGTGACTTGCTCTTTACCAGAGACCTTTAGCAAAAATTGTTGGAAATGATAGTAAGACAAAAATGGGAAGAAGTATACAAGCTTTTGCAATTTTGCAAGCTGTCCCATATACTTCTTGTTCTATTTAAAAATCCATGGCCTATTCTTTTTATTAAGTGTTATTACAGGTGTATATGTACCATATATATATATATATATATATATATATATATATATATATATAATTCCTACATATAACCTCTGTAGTCTGTATAACGTTATTTTGTGCATATTTTCAGAACTGGTCAAACCAATAATGTAATCATCGATTATAAAGTTAGAAACCTGTAAAGTTGCATTTCTTGTCCCCATCAGAAATCGAGGAAAAAGTGATTTCTATTTTAAATTAGAGAACTTTTGGGTCTTTGCATATTGTAATAACATTTGCAAACTTGCAGAAGTTGTGTATACGTCTTTTGATCTTCATTTAATTGCTGTTTAACATAGTTTTTTCTTAAGTGTCTGGTAAAGGGTACAATACTTCCAAGGGAGGCTGCACTTTAGAGATGCAGTTTTATTGGATGTAGCCTTTGAATAACTGACGCTCCCTGAATAACATGCTTTATTAAAAGAAAATATCTATAGATGTGGCATAATACAGGGAATAAGAGAACTAAACATTTATGATCCTATCTAAATTGATTTTTATTCTGTGTCCAGGACCATGACTGCCCCAGTGTAAGAAACTGTTCTCTTAGCAGATGCACATGCTGTGTGCAGCGTGTAGTAATGACAGAATGAACCTGGTGTTCTCACTACGGATTTCTTTTTCTCTTACTGGATATTTTATTTCTTTACATTTCAAATGTTACTTCCCATCTGGGTTTCCCCTCTGCAAACCCCCTATCTAATCACCCTTCCAGTACTTCTATGAGGGTGCTCCCCCATCCCACCAACCCAATCCCACACCAGAGTCCTGACATTACACTGGGACAGGGAGCCTCCACAGGACCAAGGGCCTCTCCTCTCATTGGTGCCAGATTAGGCCATCCTCTGCCACATATGTAGCTGAAGCCATGGGTCACTCCATGTGTACTCTTTGGTTGGTGGTTTAGTCCGTAGAAGCTGTGGGAGGTCGGCTTGGTTAATACTGTCGTTCTTCCTCGGGGGTTTCAAATACATTTAACTCATTCAATCCTTTTCCAAACTGTTCCACTGGGGTTGCTGTGCTCAGTGCAATTGTAGTCTACAGTCAGCCTCATCTGTATTTGTCAGGCTCTCATGAGAGAGATATATCAAGCTCCTGTCAGCAAGCACTTCTTGGCATCAGCAATAGTGTCTGGGTTTGGTGTCTGTATAAAGGATGGATCCCCAGGTGGGGCAGTCTCTGGATGGTCTTTCCTCAGTCTCATTATGGATTTCCACTCTTTTTCTAGGGGCTAAGCTTCACAAGAAAAGTTGTACAGGTGTTTCTGAAACCATCATCTGAGCATTGATACTTATTTTAGTATTGAGTCAAAGTGGAATTAGATTGCCCAGGCCTCAAGTGTTAAAAGAATACCAATGTTGAGGGTTTTTTTAAATTGGATATTTTTTTAATTTACATTCCAAATATTATTCACTTCCCCAGTTTCCCATATATAGTGCCCTATCCAAAACCCGCCTCCCCATTCTTCCAGAAGGGTGTCCCAAACCATTCTTGCCTCCCTGACCTGACATTCCACAACATTGGGGGCAGGGTCCAGCCTTGGCAGGACCAAGGGCTTCTCCTCTCATTGGTGCTCAACAAGGTCATCCTCTGATACATATGCAGCTGAAGCCATGGGTCTGTTGGTGTGTAGATTTTGAGTTGTAGTTGAATCCCTGGGAGCTGTTGTTGGTTGGTATTATTGTTCTTAGAGTGTTGCAAGCCCTGTCAGCTTCTTCTTCTTGTTTTTTTTTTTTTAATCTCTTAAGTTTTTTTTAATTGAAATGAGAAGACCATGTTATTTGTCCTATCTTACATATTACTCTGATAATCTCTTAGTTTTGACTTTCATTATCATGAAACAAGAGGGCAGGGACAGTGTAAACAATCAGAAGACACAGAGCGTACACCAGCCCAGGAATGCTCATGTATGCCTTTCCAGTCCACTCATCTGCTGTGGGCGATAGGTTTCTCCATTCTATTTTTTTTTATTATTTTTTTCATTATCTTTATTAACTTGAGTATTTCTTATTTACATTTCGATTGTTATTCCCCTTTCCGGTTTCCAGGTCAACGTCCCCCTAACCCCTCCGCCTCCCCTTTTATATGGGCTTCCCCTCCCCATCCTTCCCCCATTACCACCCTCCCCCCAACAATCATGTTCACTGGGGGTTCATTCAGTCTTAGCAGGATTACCACATGAGCGTGAATGATATTTTATTTCTTTTTTTTCCCAATTTTTTTCTTTTTTTCTTTTTTCTTTTTTATTTACTTGAGTATTTCTTATTTACATTTTGAATGTTATTCCCTTTCCCGGTTTCCCAGCAAACATCCCCCAAATCCCTCCCCCTCCCCTTTTTTATGGGTGTTCCCTTCCCCACCCTCCCCCCCATTTCCGCCCTTCCCCCAACAATCACTTTCACTAGGGGTTCAGTCTTAGCAGGACCAAGGGCATCCCCTTAAACTGGTGATCTTACTAGGATATTCATTGCTACCTATGAGGTCAGAGTCCAGGGTCAGTCCATGTATAGTCTTTAGGTAGTGGCTTAGTCCCTGGCAGCTCTGGTTGCTTGGCATTGTTGTTCATAATGGGTCTGGAGCCCCTTCAAGCTCTTCCAGTTCTTTCTCTGATTCCTTCAATGGGGGTCCTACTCTCAGTTCAGTGGTTTGCTGCTGGCAATCGCCTCTGTGATTGCTGTATTCTGGCTGTGTCTCTCAGGAGCGATATACATCCGGTTTCTGTCGGCCTGCACTTCTTTGCTTCATCCATCTTGTCTAATTGGGTGGCTGTATGTGTATGGGCCACATGTGGGGCAGGCTCTGAATGGGTGTTCCTTCTGTCTCTGTTTTAATCTTTGCTTCTCTATTCCCTGCCAAGGGTATTCTTGTTCCCCCTTTTAAAGAAGGAGTGAAGCATTCACATTTTGATCATCTGTCCTGAGTTTCATGTGTTCTATGCATCTAGGGTAATTCAAGCATTTGGGCTAATAGCCACTAATCACTGAGTGCATACCATGTGTGTTTTTCTGTGATTGGGTTACCTCACTCAGGATGATATTTTCCAGTTCCAACAATTTGCCTATGAATTTCATAAAATCATTGTTTTTGATAGCTGAGTAATATTCCATTGTGCAAATGTACCACATTTTCTGTATCCATTCCTCTGTTGAAGGGCATCTGGGTTCTTTCCAGCTTCTGGCTATTATAAATAAGGCTGCTATGAACATAGTGGAGCACATGTCTTTTTTATATGTTGGGGCACCTTGTGGGTATATGTCCAAGAGAGGTATAGCTGGATCCTCAGGTAGTTCAATGTCCAATTTTCTGAGGAACCTCCAGACTGATTTCCAGAATGGTTGTACCAGTCTGCAATCCCACCAACAATGGAGGAGTGTTCCTCTTTTTCCACATCCTCGCCAGTATTTGTTGTCACCAGAGTTTTCCATCTTAGCCATTCTCACTGGTGTGAGGTGAAATCTCAGGGTTGTTTTGATTTGCATTTCCCTTATGACTAAAGATGTTGAACATTTCTTTAGGTGTTTCTCAGCCATTGGGCATTCCTCAGCTGTGAATTCTTTGTTTAGTTCTGAACCCTATTTTTTAATAGGGTTATTTGACTCCCTGCGGTCTAACTTCTTGAGTTCTTCTTATATTTTGGATATAAACCCTTATCTATTGTAGGATTGGTAAAGATCTTTTCCCAATCTGTTGGTTGCCGTTTTGTCCTAACCACAGTGTCCTTTGCCTTACAGAACTTTTGCAATTTATGAGATTCCATTTGTCGATTCTTGATCTTAGAGCATAAGCCATTGGTGTTTTTTTCAGGAAAAATTTTCCAGTGCCCATATGTTCAAGATGCTGCCCTAGTTTTTCTTCTATTAGTTTGAGTGTATCTGGTTTGCTGTGGAGGTCCTTGATCCACTTGGACTTAAGCTTTATACAGGTGATAAGCATGGATCGATCTGCATTCTTCTACATGCTGACTTCCAGTTGAACCAGCACTATTTGCTGAGAGTGCTATCTTTTTTCCATTTGATGGTTTTGGCTCCTTTGTCAAAAATCAGCTGATCATAGGTGTGTGGGTTCATTTCTGGGTCTTCAATTCTATTCCACTTGTCTGTCTGTCTTTGTACCAATACCATGCAGTTTTTTATCACTATTGCTCTGTAATACTGCTTGAGTTCAAGGATACTGATTCCCCCACAAATCCTTTTATTGTTGAAGATAGTTTTAGCTATTCTGGGTTGTTTATTTTTCCAGATGAATTTGCAAATTGTTCTGTCTAACTCTCTGAAGAATTGGATTGGTATTGGAATGTTATTGGATTGGATTTGATAGGGATTGTATTGAATCTGTAGATCGCTTTATAAGACTTGCTTTGGCTGTGGTGTCTGTTCATAACTGTGAAACCTTAACTATGGCATTGTTGTTAATATCATTATTGTTAATTATCATTTTTATCATCATCATCATCACCACCACCACCATCATCATTATTATTATTCATTCACATCTGTAATTTTGCACTTCATCCACTCTTGCAGAGTTCTTTCCCCATCATCTCTCTCCTGTCATTCTGAGAGGGTACCTTCCACCTATTTCCCCCTTCTTCACATATCAAATTTCTACAGGATTAGGAACATCCTCTCGAACTAAGGCAAGACAAGGCAATTCTCTGCTACATTTGTGGAAGGGGGGGCTTAAACTTTTCAAGACATGCTTTTAGGTTGGTGGCATAGACTTTGGGAGCCCCCAGGTGTCCAAGTTAGGTGACAGTGTTGGTCTTCCTATGGGGTCACTATACCCTTCAGTTCCTTTAATCCTTCCCCTACTCTTTAGTAAGAAGTTCTCTGACCTCAGTCCAATGCTCGGCTGTGAGTAACTGCATCTGTTTCAGTCAGTTCCTGGAAAAACCTTTCAAAGGACAAACATGCTCAGCTCCTGTCTACAAGCATAATATAACACTGGTAACAGTGTCAACATTTGGTGTCCTGCCTATGGGATGGAGTCTTTTATTCATGAACAATTAAGTCCTAAAATCAATCTGGAAAACTCTTGGCTCAGTTATTTGTTGAACATGATCAAGAGACCTGTTGACTATTTTGAAGTGACATTTAACTATAATCCAAATACCACCTGCCTGGGTCATCACAAGGTACATTGTGACATCAATTACCCAATATTTTGCTTTCCAAATTCCAGTTATCAAAAGTGCATGGCCCTGTGCTCACTCTGTACTTTTGGATGAAGTCCAATGTGGTGTTGGATGTAGATGAAGCAGTAAACGAAGACTTGATTGATCATGGGGAGTAATTTGCTGTAAGAAGAAGCATCCCACTAGCTGAAAAATTAATAAAGGCCTTGGTAAGTAAGTGTGCATGTTCATATGTTGGCTGGGTAGCAATCATAGTGAGAAACAAGATAGAAAGAAAAGCCAGACTTGATCCTCTGGCTTATCCACTGCCTCTCTATGGTTATGTCTTCTCAGATGCCCTTTCTCTTTCTGGGATCACATTGTTGTTTCTGTTATTATTTGTTAGGAAAGTTTTTAGCCATGTAAGCAAGGGAAAGAGGCAAGACCTTCACACTCATGACCCTTCAGAATTTAAGAATGGGGAAAGGGAACATTGAGGACCATGTTCAAGAGTAAGCACAGTCCTCAGACACAAAACCTGCCTTCAGAGAGCTGGTATGACAGGAACACTCTCCCTCCTAAACCAACAGCCCAGAGGTAGGACCTTACTTTCTCTCAGCTGACTCCCATAAAGAGACCCACCATTAGTGGAAGGATTCAGAAGCCACCAGGTAGCCTGGAACAGGACACTTCTAGTCTCCATCTATGCCCAGAGCTGGGGCTGTTCCACATCTCTCTGAACCAAAATCTGCCAGCAGAGAGCAGGTCTCCCAGGAGCACTCTTATTTCAAAGATCACAGGCTCATGGGCTCATAGGCTCACAGGGTCACAGGCTTACAGTCCCACAGACCCACATTAGAGACACGCTCCACTCAGAGACTGTAAGACCAAGTAACATCGGAAACAACTAGATTGTGAGAGGCAAGAGCAAGAACCTAAGCACAAGAAACCAAGACTACTTGGCATAATCAGAACCCAGGTCTCCCAACACAGTAAATACTGGATATCCCAACATACCTGAAAAGTAAGATTTGGCTTTAAAATCACATCTCATGATGCTGTTAGAGGACTTTAAAGAAGGACATAAACAACTACCTTAAAGAATTACAGGAAAACCCAACCAAAACGGTGAAGGAATTGAACAAAGCCATCTAGGATCTAAAAATAGGAATAGAAACAATAAAGAATTTACAAAGCAGGATAACACTGGATATAGAAAACATAGGAAAGAGATCATGAGTCATAGCTGCATTCATCACCAATAGGATACAAGAGATTGAAGAGAGAATCTCAGGGACAAAAGATACCATAGAAAACATTGACATAATAGTCAAAGAAAATTCAAAAGCAAAAATCTCCTAACCCAAAACTTTCAGGAAATCCAGGCCATGGGGACCCACATGAAGACAAGATGCACATATGTTGCATATGTACAGGTGTACGGGTATGTTCAGTCCATACTTGCTCTTGGTTGGTAGTTCAATCTCTGGGAATCTCCAGGGGTCCAAGTTAGTTGATTCTGTTGGAGTGCCTATCTTCTTGTGGTCTCTCAATCCTTCCCCAACTCTTTCACTAGACTCTCTGTGCTTTATTTAATGTTTGGATTTGTGTATCTGTATCTGTTTCCATTGGCGTCTGGGTAGAGCCTCTCAGATGACTGTTATGCTAGGCTCTGGTCTGCAAGCATAATCTATTATGTCTAGTATCCTTAATAGTGTCCAGGATTGGATTTTGCTCATGGGATGGATCTCGATTTGGTTGGCTCTTCCTCCATCTTTGCTCCTTCTTTGTCTCTGCACATCTTGTAGGCAGACTACACTTTAGGTAGAAAGTTTTGTGGGTGAGTTGGTGTCTTTATTTATCCACTTTGAGTCCTGCCTGGCTCCAGGCCATGGTCACTTCAGATGCCACATCCCGCACTGCTAGAAGTCTCAGCTAGAGTCACTCCCATAGATTCCCTGGGGCCTCCCCTTTGAGATATTTATTAACAAAGAGTGTAGTCTATGACATGGAAGGACATTTTAGAAGAGAAATATTATTAGGATTCCTAATGTAGAAGAAACAACTGGTAAAAAAAGTGTTTATAATTTCCAAGTCATTACATAATGACTTGATATTAATAAAATGGTATTATGAATTCTATTCAATTTTGTAATCAATATGCACTAATATTTTTTTTCAAAATGACATAGAAATGCTTCAAAATATGTGTTGATGGGTGAAGATACATGCCAATAAATGAAATGATATGAAGAAAAGTGTCAAGAAAAAGTTTACACAAAATCTTTAATCTTAGATAGAGTTGCAATGATTGCTGATACGCCATGCATCACTAACAGCTCCTTCCTCAAAAATCAAGCAAAATGTAGTCTACTTGAGCTCAGAGCCTCATCTCTCTCTAAGTATTCTGTAATTCTTATATTTGATAAAGGAAAAGTTGATCCAAAGGCCCAAAATGTCTTATAAGTAAGTGAAATTGTACCAGAATCAATATCTCTCCAGGCATAAAAAGATATCTGATTGTATGCATACATATAATCTATTTTGGGGGGGGGATTTTAGAGTTATATAATATGATAACAACAAACTTCTTCTTTCTCTGCTGTAAATGATGAGAATAACCCTGACATTGGGCCACTGAAGTTCTGAACATTACAAAATAAATAAACCTTTTTGACTCTAAGGTTAAAGAATATAATTATTAACTAGAGTCATGTTTATTTTTTGTGATAGTGGTTATCATCAATATATTTACATAATGAATAGTCAAGTAATTATGGACATAATAGTTCAGAATTGAGCTTTTGTTTATGTAGAAATGTCCTCCTTAGCCTCAGACATTTGAACACTAGGTACCCAGTTGGTACTGCTGTTTGGGAACACTTAGCTGGTATCAGTTATTGTTATTTTCTCTGTACAGAATCATGCTTAACCAGTTTCATATGTGCATTAGTGGAAAATGGAGAATCATGAAACTTTTCTTCAAGAATCTATAATAAAGTCAGGGTAATAAGCATGCTCGTTAGATATTCACAGTGGATTTTAAATTCTTCCAACTATGATCTGTGAGATACTGACAGTTCTTTTTGTTTCACCACCCTTAGAAAAAGAATAATGGTCTTTTATAATTGAGTAAAGATGTGTGACTGACATGTATGTTTTCTGTTCTTTGTTTTGTATTGGACAAGAGTAAAATAAGGAGCTATAAAGCATATGTTATTGAACAAAATCTGTTGGAATGTTTAGTATAGAAAATAAACATTTTAAGTATGCATGATCTTTGTGGTATGTAAATATATTTCTGGTTATTGGGGCAATGTAGCAGAAGAGCTGTCAGTTAGAGACCTGCCTATGTTATATAGTATGATTTTGTTAAAAATAAACATATTTCATTGAGTATATAAATATCATAAGTAATATATGACTTAAGTCATATATGGAGGAGTTTTCTTGAATCTTAAAATTAATATATTAATTCTGAAGAATTACCACACATTAGAAAATATTTGTTTACTTTTATTATCAGTAATTGGGCACCAATCCTTAGTATTAGCCAGAAATTCAAATGGGCACTGTATAAAGGTCAAAGTAAATGATATCTTATATTTATCTCTATCAAAGGGACAAAGATCACTTGATAGAGAGCAAGTGGGATTAAAGATTCCCTAATGGACTAATCAATGATGCTCAAAGAGGTGCATGTTGTTTCAGCATGTTATAAAATCTCTGTGCTGCCTGATCACAACTGCATCAGTAAGGAGGGTCTCCATGGATCTGGTCACTTTCCTGGTACTTACTCTCTCCTCTCTCATTCTCCTCTCACTCTGGAGACAGAGCTCTAGGAGAAGGAAGCTCCCTCCTGGCCCCACTCCTCTCCCAATTATTGGTAATTTCCTCCAGATAGATGTGAAGAACATCAGCCAATCCTTAACCAAGGTAAGTATTGTCGGTGATCCTGTAATAACTTGATAAGGAAGATAAATTAGAACTTCTTTTAAATGAAAATATAGTACTGAAGACAGTAATGTTATAAATAATCATAAAGTCATACCTCTCACCAAGTATTGTGTAGCTTATGCCTTTTATAACTGGCACTTGTCAGGAATTGAATAATGAACAAGGTTTCATGTTGAAGAAAGTTAGGTCATGGCATTAATTTATTAATTATTTTAGTAACTCAAATCCTGACTGTAGTTTCTTCTTAGCTCTTCCTAATATTTGGTTGTGAGTTTCCATCTAATTCCAACTGCTGATTGTTGAAGCCTATCAGATGACAGTTATGCTAGTCTCATGTCTGTAAGTATAGCAGAATATCATTAATAGGGTCATGGATAGGCTTTTTCTTAAGGAATGTCTCTCAAGTTGGGCCAGGCATTGTTTGGTAATTTCTTCAAATTTTGCTCCAGCTTTATCCATGCACAACTTGTAGACATGAAAAATTGTGACTTGAAGGTTTTGTGGCTGGAATGGTGTCCCTGCCTGTCCACTAAAGTTTTGCCTGGTCTTAGCAGGTGGCTATTTTAGCGTCTATATCCCCTACTGAAACAGTTATGGCTACAGTCACCCTCATAGATTACTGGAGTTTCTATTTTACTAGGTTCCTAGCTTGTTCAAGAAGGATTTCTTTTCTTTTCTTTCCCTTCCTTCCTTCCTTCCTTCCTTCCTTCCTTCCTTCCTTCCTTCCTTCCTCCCTCCCTTCCTCCCTTCCTTCCTCCCTTCCTTCCTCCCTCCCTTTCTTTCTTTCTTCCTTTCTTCCTTTCTTTCTTTCTTTCTTTCTTTCTGTCTGTCTGTCTGTCTGTCTGTCTGTCTGTCTGTCTTTCAATACACACCCCAGGGGATCAATGAGTTTGAGGCCCTTTCCATGTTCTCTCAGATAAATCATCTAAACTGACCCACGAGCCCAAGGCAAAAGAAGCAGTCATTAGAAGTCTGCCAACCAAAGATTAAAACAGGGGCAGAAGGAACACCCATTCAGAGCCCGCCCCACATGTGGCCCATACATATAGAGCCACCAAATTATACAAGATGGATGAAGCAAAGAAGTGCAGGCCGACAGGAACCGGATGTAGACCTCTCCTGAGAGCAACAGCCAGAATACAGCAAATACATAGGCGAATGCCAGCAGCAAACCACTGAACTGAGAACGGTACCCCCATTGAAGGAATCAGAGAAAGGACTGGAAGAGCTTGAAGGGGCTCTCAACCTTACATGAACAACAATGCCAACCAACCAGAGCTTCCAGAGACTAAGCCACTACCCAAAGACTATACATGGACTGACCCTGGGCTCCAACCTCATAGGTAGCAATGAATAGTAAGAGCACCAGTGGAAGGGGAAGCCCTTGGTCCTGCCAGACTGAACCCCCAGTGAACGTGATTGTTGGGAGGAGGGCAGTAATGGGGGGAGAATGTGGAGGGGAACACCCATATAGAAAGCGACGGGGAGGAGTTAGGGGGATGGTGGCCCAGAACCGGGAAATGGAATAACAATAAAATGTAAATAAAAAATACCCAAATTAATAAAGATGGAAAATAAAAGAATACTTAAAAAATATAAATGTTACCCCCTTTCCAGGTTTACTGTCCGTCAGCCCCATAACCCCTCCTCCCTTTCTGTAAGAGTGTTCCCCTTCCCATCCATCTCCCCCTAACCTCTGTAAACAATCCCCTGAACTGGGAGTCCAACCTTGGCAGGACCAAGGGCTTGCCCTTCCATTGGTACCCCAACAAGGCTATTCACAGCTACATGTGTAGTTGGAGCCCAAGGTCAGTCCATGTATTGACTTTGGGTGGTGGTTTAATTCCTGGAAGTGCTGGTTGGCTGTCATTGTTATTCTTTTGGGGTCGCAAGCCCCTTCAGCTCTTTCAATTCTTTATCTAATTCCTCCAACAGGGGTCCCATTCTCAGTTCAGTGGTTTGCTGCTAGCATTCACTTCTGTATTTGACACGTTCCGTTGTGTCTCTTGGGAGAGATCTATATCTGGTTCCTGTCATCATTCACTTCTTTGCTTCATGCATCTTATCTGTTTTGCTGGATATATGTATATATATATATATATATATATATATGTATGTATGTATGTATGTATATGGGCCACATGTGGTACCGGCTCTGAATGGCCATTCCTTCAGTCTCTGCTCTAAATTTTGCTTCCATATCCCCTCCTATGGATATTTTTTATTTTCCTTTTTAAGAAGGAATGAAGCATCCACATTTTGTTCATCTTTCCTGAATTTCATGTGATTCATGCATTGCATCTTGGGTAATTCGAGCATTTGGGCTAATATACACTTATCAATGAGTGAATACCATGTGTGTTTTTTGTGATTGGGATACTTCACTCAAAATGATATTTTCTAGTTCCTTTCATTTGCCTATGAATTTCATGAAGTCATTGTTTCCATAGCTCAGTAGTACTCTATTGTGAACATGTAATACATTTTCTGTATCCATTCCTTGATTGAAGGGCATCTGGGTTCTCTCCAGCTTCTGGCTATTATAAATAAGGCTGCTATGAACATAGTGGAGCATGTGCCTTTGTTGTATGACAGAGCACCTTTTCTTTTGAATATATGCCCAGGAGAGGTATAGTTGGGTCCTCAGGTAGTGCAATGTCCAATTTTCTGAGGATCCTCCAGACTGATTTCCAGAGAGGTTGTACTAGTTAGAAATCCCACCAACAATGGAAAAGTGTTCCTCTTTCTCCACATCCTCATCAGCATCTGCTGGTGCCTGAGTTTTAGATTTTAGCCATTCTGACTGATTTGAGGTGGAATCTCAGGGTTGTTTGATTTGCATTTCCCTGATGACTAAGGATGTTTAACATTTCTTTAGGAGCTTAGCAGCCATTTCATATTCCTTAACTGTTTATTCATTGTTTAGCGCTGTACCCCATTTCTTAATGGTGTTATTTGGCTCTCTGGATTCTAACATCTTGAGTTTTTGTATATTTTGGATATTAGCCCTCCATCGGATGTACAAGTGTTAAAGATATTTTCCAAATCTGTTGGTTACCGTTTGTTCTAATGACAGTGTTCTTTGCCTTACGGAAGCTTTGCAGTTTTTTGAGGTTCCATTTGTCAATACTTGATATTAGATTATAAGCCATTGGTGCTCTGTTCAGAAAAGTTTCCCCAGTGCCCATGTGTTCAAGACTCTTCCCTACTTTTTCTATTACTTTGAATGTATCTGGTCAGATGTGGAGAGAGTACTCTCCTCCTGTTTCTCAGAGTATATCTCCCCCCACTGTAAGTGATTTGGGTATAGGGAACGGTTTGACTGGTTAGTTCAGATCTGGGCACAGATCTGGATCTTGGGGCTCCTGCAGCTGACTGCTGCTATATATATATATATATATATATATATTTAACTTTTTGAAACTTAATTTTTATTTTAAATCTTTTTTTATTAACTTGAGTATTTCTTATATACATTTCGAGTGTTATTCCCTTTCCCGGTTTCCAGGGCAAACATCCCCCTCCCCCCTTCCCCCTCCCCTTTCTTATCGGTGTTCCCCTCCCCATCCTCCCCCCATTGCCGCCCTCCCCTCAACAATCTAGTTCACTGGGGGTTCAGTCTTAGCAGGACCCAGGGCTTCCCCTTCCACTGGTGCTCTTACTAGGATATTCATTGCTACCTATGAGGTAAGAGTACAGGGACAGTCCATGTATAGTCTTTAGGTAGTGGCTTAGTCCCTGGAATATCTGGTTGCTTGGCATTGTTGTTCATAAGGGGTCTCGAGCCCCTTCAAGCTCTTCCAGTTCTTTCTCTGATTCCTTCAACGGGGGTCCTATTCTCAGTTCAGTGGTTTGCTGCTGGCATTCGCCTCTGTGATTGCTGTATTCTGGCTGTGTCTCTCAGGAGCGATATACATCCGGCTCCTATCAGCCTGCACTTCTTTGCTTCATCCATCTTGTCTAATTGGATGGCTGTATATGTATTGGCCACATGTGGGGCAGGCTCTGAATGGGTGTTCCTTCTGTGTCTGTTTTAATCTTTGCCTCTCTATTCCTTGCCAAGGGTATTCTTGTTCCCCTTTTAAAGAAGGAGTGAAGCATTCACATTTTGATCATCTGTCCTGAGTGTCATTTGTTCTAGGCATCAAGGGTAATTCAAGCATTTGGGCTAATAGTCGCTTATCAATGAGTGCATACCATGTGTGTTTTTCTGTGATTGGGTTACCTCACTCAGGATGATATTTTCCAGTTCCAAACATTTGCCTACGAATTTCATAAAGTCATTGTTTTTGATAGCTGAGTAATATTCCATTGTGTAGATGTACCACATTTTCTGTATCCATTCCTTTGTTGAAGGGCATCTGGGTTCTTTCCAGGTTATGGCTATTATAAATAAGGTTGTGATGAACATAGTGGAGCATGTGTCTTTTTTATATGTTGGGGCATCTTTTGGGTATATGCCAAAGAGAGGTATAGCTGGATCCTCAGGCAGTTCAATGTCCAATTTTCTGAGAAACCTAGAGACTGATCTCCAGAATGGTTGTAACAGTCTGCAATCCCACCAACAATGGAGGAGTGTTTCTCTTTCTCCACATCCTCGCCAGCATCTGTTGTCCCCTGAGTTTTTGATCTTAGCCATTCTCACTGGTGTGAGGTGAAATCTCAGGGTTGTTTTGATTTGCATTTCCCTTATGACTAAAGATGTTGAACATTTCTTTAGGTGTTTCTCAGCCATTCGGCATTCCTCAGCTGTGAATTCTTTGTTTAGCTCTGAACCCCATTTTTTAATAGGGTTATTTGTCTCCCTGCGGTCTAACTTCTTGAGTTCTTTGTATATTTTGGATATAAGCCCTCTATCTGTTGTAGGATTGGTAAAGATCTTTTCCCAATCTGTTGGTTGCCGTTTTGTCCTAACCACAGTGTCCTTTGCCTTACAGAAGCTTTGCAGTTTTATGAGATCCCATTTGTAGATTCTTGATCTTAGAGCATAAGCCATTGGTGTTTTGTTCAGGAAGTTTTTTCCAGTGCCCATGTGTTCGAGATGCTGCCCTAGTTTTTCTTCTATTAGTTTGAGTGTATCTGGTTTGATGTGGAGGTCCTTGATCCACTTGGACTTAAGCTTTGTACAGGGTGATAAGCATGGATCAATCTGCATTCTTCTACATGTTGACCTCTAGTTGAACAAGCACCATTTGCTGAAAATGCTATCTTTTTTCCATTTGATGGTTTTGGCTCCTTTGTCAAAAATCAAGTTCCCATAGGTGTGTGGGTTCATTTCTGGGTCTTCAATTCTGTTCCATTGGTCTATCTTTCTGTCTCTGTACCAATACCATGCAGTTTTTATCACTATCGCTCTGTAATACTGCTTGAGTTCAGGGATAGTGATTCCCCCTGAAGTCCTTTTATTGTTGAGGACAGTTTTAGCTATCCTGGGGGTTTGCTATTCCAGATGAATTTGCAAATTGTTCTGTCTAACTCTTTGAAGAATTGGATTGGTATTTTGATGGGGATTGCATTGAATCTGTAGATCGCTTTTGGTAAAATGGCCATTTTTACTATATTAATCCTGCCAATCCATGAGCATGGGACATCTTTCCATCTTCTGAGGCCTCTTCAATTTCTTTCTTCAGAGTCTTGAAGTTCTTATTGTACAGATCTTTTATTTGCTTGGTTAAAGTGACACCGAGGTACTTTATATTATTTGGGTCTATTATGAAGGGTGTTGTTTCCCTAATTTCTTTCTTGGCTTGTTTCTCTTTTGTGTAGAGGGAGGCTACTGATTTATTTGAGTTAATTTTATACCCAGCCACTTTGCTGAAGTTGTTTATCAGTTTTAGTAGTTCTCTGGTGGAACTTTTGGGATCACTTAAATATACTATTATATCATCTGCAAATAGTGATATTTTGACTTCTTCTTTGCTGATCTATATCCCCTTGACCTCCTTTTGTTGTCTGATTTCTCTTCAGATCGTATAAATCTTTTGCCGTTCTCCTATATTTCTATGCTCAGAGTCACTACGCAGTTTCCGCTTGTGCCTGTGATGTAGGCAAATGTGGGCAGAAGTTGCAGTCTGTACTGCCCTGCAGTCTCAGGATTGCCTGCACTTCTGAGTGTTCAGTTCTCTCTCCCATGGGTTT
Organism: Rattus norvegicus; assembly: GCF_021556685.1. NCBI lineage: Eukaryota > Metazoa > Chordata > Mammalia > Rodentia > Muridae > Rattus > Rattus norvegicus. The sequence continues at coordinate 250,099,967 of NC_141534.1, forward strand.
GGGAGCAGGGAGCTGTGGGCTGGGATCAGATATGTTCTGGCCACAGTCAGAAACCAGAAGTGCCCGTTCCTAGAGTACTTCTATCTTTGTGTGTCCTGAGTCCACCAGGCAGGTCACTTGGAGCAAAACAGTTGGCCTTACCTCTGCTCTCAGGCATATAGTTGCTCCTGACAGCTGGCTTTCAGCTCTTGGTGAGGGCAGCAACTGGAAGGGTCCTGCCTCTATTGCTCCTAGTTCCCTGTTCCCAGGGCAGAGATGGCACTAGGTATTTTCCTCTTTAGACCAGAAGGTGGGTAGAGAGTAGTCTCCTCTCGTATCTCAGGAGTGTCCACACTTCTGAGGGTCTAATTCTCCACCCCCACGGGCTTTGGATGCTGGGAGCTGTTTGACCTGTTCAGTTCAGATCTGGGCACAGATCTCCACCTTGCTCCTGCAGATGACTGCTCCTATATTCCTGTGTCCAGAGGCACTATGTAGTTTCCTTTTGGGCCAGGGATGAGGACAAGGCTAGGCAGAAGTGGCAGTCTGTTCTGCCCTGCAGTCTCAGGATTGCCCGCACCTCTTGGTGTTCAGCTCTCTCTCCCATGGGATTTGGGAGCATGGAGCTGTGGGCCAGGATCAGAAAAGTTACAGCCACAGTAAGAAACTGTATTTTGATTGATATTAATAACCAATGATTATGAATTGCTGTTATTCTCATGATAATGGAGTGTGTGTGTGTGTGTGTGTGTGTGTGTGTGTGTGTGTGCGCGCGCGCGCATACACCTTCTTTTGATTTTATTTGTAAGGAATTACTTATTTCTTGTGTTTTCATGGGTATAGTCAATATCCTTGAGTTAAAGTTTTCCTTCCAGTATCTTCTATATGGCTAGATTGTTGAAAGATATTCTTTTAAATTTGGTTTTGTCATGGAATATCCTACTTTCTCCATCTATGGTGAATTTGAATTTTGCAGTGTATAGTAGTTTAGGTTGGTTTTGATGGTTTCACAGATTCTACAAGACATTTGTCTGGGATCATTTCATTTTTAGAGTCTCTATTAAGAATTCAGTATAATTCTGTTAGATCTCCCTTTGCATGTTACTTGGTATTTCTTCCTTGGATCTTTAAATATTCTTTGTTTGTTCTTTAGGTTTTATGTTTTCATTAATATACGGTGGAAATATTTTCTTTTCTGGCTCAATCTAGTTGGAATTTTGTAAGCTTTGCATATGTTCATAGGCAGTTTTTTCTTTAGCTTGGGGAAAATTTTCTTCTATGATTTGATTGAAAATACTTTCTGGGCATGTAGCTGGCAATCTTCTTTTACTCCTATCATTCTTTGGTTTGGTCTTTCATACTGTCCCAGATTTTATTAATGTTTTGTGTCAGAAACTATTTATATTTATCATATTCTTTACAGATGAATTTATTTATTCTATCATACCTTTTTATGCTTTTGATTATTTCTTTGATATCTTTAAATTTGTAGCTTCTGTTCTTTTACCTAATTGTTTTATCTCCAGGATTTTTATATTTGTGTATTTTTTGTTTGTGTTTGTTGGTGTTTGGTATTTATTTGTTTGCTTACTTATTTACTTATTTATTGCTTTATTTCCATTTTGAGATCTTAAACAGTTTTATTCATTTCCTCTTAAAGTCCTCTATCATCTTTATTGGATTTAAGGTCATTTTTTCATGTTTTAACTATGTTAGCATATATGCGGCTTGCTAGAGTAGAATATCTAGGCTCTGGTGGTGCCATTTTGCCCAAGTTTTTCTTGATTTTTGTTCTTAAGCTGCTTTTACCAAAGTGACTGTCCCAGTTACTGGCAGGCCTCCAGGAATGCAGGCAGAGTTTTGAGCTGCACAATGGAACACAAGAGACCATGTGCAGCTTAGGACCCTTTGGTATGATTTAGAGGGTATTGGTTTGCAGGGAACTTGGAGGTGAGCATTTTTACCTGGTTTCCCCCACTGCATGCAGTCTCAGAGAATGGAGATACAGGGACAAAATGGAACACAGGGGGTAACGTTCAGGTTGCTTTTGCTTGGTGGCCCCTGGAGGCAAGCAGTCTGGGGCTGGTTCTTACCAAATTATCCTTGGTCCATGTAGGTCTCCAGAAAAGTTGGAAGAGCTCAGGGGACAGGGCATAGATCGTTGGTGATGGGCATATGAGACATGGAAGGCACACTTTGTGAGGGAGGGGTCCAAATGCTTATCCCTGGTGCTTTCAGGCCTCCAGGAATACAACTGAGCTATAAGTTGTAAATGGCGCTCCAGCTCAAAACATTTTTTAAATAAAAAATAAAAATCCACTCAAACTAGAAAATTTATGAATATTTGTTTTCTTTTTTAAAAACAGCTTTTCCGATTAGTTTTGTTTGGGAGTCAATAGTGAGTAACATTTTATTCAATAAGTCAGGTATACTTTTAGACATATATCTTTATTGAGGTTATCTACTTGACACTGGACTCTAGAGAACTAATACCTAATTTATCTAAATACCAATGGACATGGAGTAACACAAGAAATGCAAAAATATCATTCTGCATATTTAGTGATATTCATATCCATTTTTGGTTCATGCATGCCTAAATCTGGTGTTAAGAATACTGCCATATAAGGGACCAGTTTTTCAGGAAATACTGTATACCTGTGGTGTTCACACCTGCTTCTGCAGTGTTCATTCTCTGTGTTTGTGATAGCAGTAAGCCAAATCTGGACTGATCAATAGAATCATTGGTGTTGTCTTAAAAATTTACACTTCAAACATTAATTGGGCCTAATTTTGCTGATTTATGTCTGCATCATTAAAATGCAAAGACAATGTTAGTGTGAATGAGGTTTACACTGTGTAGATTAAGATAACATATGTTTGCTAGTATTTGCATTTTCTTTCCTATTTCCAGTTTTCAAAAACCTATGGCCCTGTGTTCACTCTGTATTTGGGCTCACAGCCCACTGTCATATTGCATGGATATGAAGCAATAAAGGAAGCTCTGATTGATAACGGGGAGAAGTTTTCTGGTAGAGGAAGCTATCCAATGATTGAAAATGTTACTAAAGGTTTTGGTAAGTAAGTGTACATATTCATGTGTGTGTTGTATCATGTTTATATTAAGATATAAGTTTGAAAGAAAGGGGTGGACTTCCTTCTTAAGCACAGTAGGACGTCTCTATGGCTTCCATTTTCATCTGTTCCTAGCATCTATTTCTAGTATCTTCTCATTTCTTTAGGCATTGTTTTTAGCAATGGAAACAGATGGAAAGAGATGAGACGATTCACAATCATGACCTTTCGGAATTTGGGAATTGGAAAAAGGAACATTGAGGACCGTGTTCAAGAGGAAGCACAGTGCCTAGTGGAAGAACTGAGGAAAACAAAAGGTAAATACAAATTTATACATTTACATCTTAGTTAGGGTATGCATGGCTAAGTTATGTTGATAATGTTCTATCTAAAACAATTTCATTGTTTTTAATCAGAAATAACAATATATGCTTCATGTAATTTTATGCTGAGTTGTGGAACTATGTAGTCTTATTAGAATAGATGTGGTTTCCCCATTTTGTATCATTTCATCAAAGAATAAATGCTACTGATAAAGGTGGCAGAAGATATTTGCTTACATTTTCTTGAACTACAGATAAATTACACTGTATTAACTACAGATTCATTCCAAAATCAAACTAAATGGAGGGAAACTTGAAGAAATCCCACTAAAATTAGGGACTATCCAAGGTTGCCCACTCACTCTACATTTTCAATATAGTAGTTGGAGTCCTAGCAAGAACAATTAGACAATTAAAAGAGGTTAAAGGGATACAAATTGGAAAAGAAGATGTCAAAGTATCATTATGTGCAGATGATATGATAATACAAATTAAGTGACCCCAAAACTTCCATGAGAGGAATGCTAAACTGATAAACAATTTCAGCAAAGGAGTTACGTATAAAATTAACTCAAACAAATCAGTAATCTTCCTCTACTCAAAGGATAAACAGGCTGAGAAAGAAATTAAGGAAAAGACACCCTTTACAATATTCACAAATAATATAAAATACCTTGGTGTGACTCTAATCAAGGAAGTGAAACATCTGTATAACAAGAGCTTCAAGTCTCTAAAGAAAAAAGTTGAAGATCTCAGAAAATGAAAACATATCTCATGCCCATGGATTGGCAGGGTTAATATAATGAAAATGGCCATTTTTCTGAAAGCAATCTACAGATTCCATTCAATCTCCAGCAAAATTCAAAGTCAATTCTTCATCCACCAAACCCAGTCACTACTGCTGATACCAAGAAGTGCTTGCTGACAGGAGTCTGATAGAGGTCTCCTGAGAGGCTCTGCTATATCCTTACTAATACAGATGATGATGCTTGCAGCTAACCACTGGACTGAGCACAGGGACTCCAATGGAGGAGTTAGAGTAAACACTGAAGAAGTTGAAGTGGTTTGCAACCTGATAGGAAGAACAACAATATCAACTAACACTAACTAGACCTCTCAGAGCTTCAGGGACTAAACCACCAACCAAAGTGTTGGGAGACATTTAATGACTGCTTCGATTTCTTAGGGGTTACAGAACTATTTGGATTGTTTATCTGACCCTGATTAAACTTTGGTACCTGGTATCTGTCTATAGAATTGTCCATTTCATCCAGATTTTCCAGTTTTGTTGAGTATAGTCTTTGGTAGTAGGACCTGGTAATTTTTTGAATTTCCTCAGTTTCTGTTATGTCTCCCTTTCCATTTCTGATTTTTTTAATTTGTATACACTGTCTGTTCCCTCTGGTTAGCCTGGCTAAGTATTTATCTATCTTGTTGATTTTCTCAGAGAACTAACTTGTGGTTTTGTTGATTCTTTGTATAATTATTTTTGTTTCAACATGGTTGATTTCAGCACTGTTTGATATTTTCTACATTCAACTTCTCCTGGGTGTATTTGCTTATTTTTTTCTAGAGTTTTCAGGTATGCTATCAGGCTTGTTGGATACATTATATATGATTTTACAACCAAACAGCTCTGCCAAGGGTCATGCAGGAGAAATGACAAATGGCTTTAGAATTTATGTAATTCAGTCCATGGGTTACCATAGCACTATGGGAGGGCCTTTTTGTGTCACAGCCCTGAGACCTATGTGTCCTGTGGACATTATGCTGTTATGGAGTTCTGCTCTGTTTGTTGCACTCTTAGTTTAAGAGTTATATGAAAACTTTAAGCAGACTTCCATTCCCTCACTGGGAAGTCTTGGTGGCATTCACAATATTAGTGCCTGATTTATTTTTGGCATTACTACTGGAACACCACCTTAGAGAAGAACTTAGAGATTTAGAATGTGAACAATGACTACCACCCTTAGAAAACTTTGGGAAAAATAAGTCAGTTAAGCTTGGTTGAGATAATTTTTACTACTATCTCCGATGTAAAAAATCTTAGGGAACAGTGTGAAGTTCAGAAAGGTACAGTTTTAGTTAAGCTAGGGACCTTTTATGGTCAGGGAACACGAACAGTGTCATTATTCTCTGATGTCATTACATCTCATTGAGGATGGACTGGTGATAACTGATTTCATATATCATTTTTTGCATTCAGCTTTCCGATATGATTTATTAACTATTGTTGATGAGTAGATGTACATTTTGAGGATTTAAGACAGATATGACTGTGAGTAAGAGAGCTGAACACCCAAAGTGCAGACCATCCTGAGACCTCAAAGCAGACTGCCACTTCTACCCACTTTTGCCAATATTGCTTGTTCAAGAGGAAACTTCATAGTGCCTCTGGACACAGGAATATAGGAACAATCAACTGCATATACCTGCCATTCTGGTCTTTGCCCAGAACTGAACTGAACTGGACAAACAATTCCCTGAACCCAATCCCTCAGGGGAGAGAGTTGGACCTACAGAAGTGCAGACACTTCTGAGAAATCAGAGGAGACTACTCTCTGCCCACATACCCCACCAAGAGGGAATCACGTAGTGCCAGCTGTGCCTGCTGGATGCAGGGAACTAGGAGCAGTCAGGGACAGGACCCTTCTGATTCTTGCCTTCATCGAGAGCTGAAAGACAGTAACCAGGAGCACCTACACACCTGAGAGCAGAGATAAGACCTATTTTTCTGCTCCAAGTGACCTGCCTGGTAGACTCGAGACACACAGAGGCAGAATTCCAAATCCAAACAACCCTGAGATTCCACCTCACACCAGTCAGTCTAAGATGAAAAACTCAGGTGATAGTAGATGCTGGCAAGAATGTGGAGAAAGAGGAATACTCCTCCATTTTTGGTGGGACTGCAATCTGGTTCAACCACTCTTGAAATTAGTCTGGAGGTTTCTCAGAAAATTGGACATGGCACTTCCTGAGGAGCCAGCTATACTTCTGCTGGGCATGTACCCAAAAGATGCTCCAACATACAACAAAGACACATGCTCCACTATGTTTACAGCAGCCTTATTTCTAACAGAAGCTGGAAAGAACCCAGATGCCCTTCAAAGGAATGTATTAAGAAATTGTTGTACATCTACACAATGGACTATTACTCAGTAATCAAAATCAATGACTTCATGAAGTTCATAGGCAGATGGAATGAACTAGAAAATATCATCCTGAGTGAGGTACCCCAATCACAGAAAAACACGTATGGTATGCACTCAGTGATAAGTGGATATTAGCCAAAAATCTCGAATTACCCACGATGCAATCCACAGACCACAGGAAGCTCAAGAAGAAGGATGACCAAAATGCAGATGCTATCACTCCTTCTTAAGAGGGGTAGCAAAAATGTCCATAGGAGGGGATATGAAGGCAAAGTTCACAGCAGTGACTGAAAAATGGCCATTCAGTGCCTGCCCCATATGTGACCCATATGTATACAGCCACCAAAGCTAGATAAGATTGATGATGTTATGAAGAGCATGTTGAAAGTGATTGCATATACATCTCTCCTGAGATACACAACCAGAGTATTTCAATTACAGAGGTGAGGCTAGCAACAAACCACTGAACTGAGAATGGTGCCCCCTTTGGGGGAATTAGACTAAGGGTTGAAAGAGCTGAAGGGTCTTCAAACCCATAAGTACAGCAATGCCAACCAACCAGCAATTCCAGGGATTAAACGACCATCCATATACTGATCCAGGGCTCTGACTGAATAAGTAGCAAAGAATAGCTTTGTTGTGGCACCAGTGGAAGGGGAAGCCCTTGGTCCTGCCAAGGGTGGACTCCTGGTTCAGGGGAATGTTGGGGGGGTTATAAGGGGTGGTTGATTGGGGAAACATCCTTATGGTGGAGAGAGAATGGGAGGGTGATTATGGACAGGAAACCGGGAAAGGGAATAACATTTGAAATGTAAATGAAGAAATATGTCTAATAAAAAAGATAGATATGACTGATTTTTATATAAAAGTTTAGATTTGTGATTATGATTTTACAGGATTACTTTTAAAGATAAATAGTATTGTAATACTTCTTTCTTTATAACAGCAAATTGCTGCCTTCCAGTAAGAGAAAAAACCGTGAGAAACTCTCTTGCTTGCTTACATTTTGTTAAACTATAGATGTTGCTTGTTTATGAATGCATATGATTTTTTAAGATTAATTTGATCTTTACATGCGCTATGTAATATTATATTTCCTAAAGTTAGGAGAAAACATACTGTTTCTTCATAATCATTCACCAGAAGAAAACTAACATGTAATCACATTATAATTATATACTGCTTGAAAGATTTTGCTGGGATATATGAGCTGTAGAAGAAAGAATAAACTAAGATAGGGTGTGGCTAGAACATTGTTTCTCTCATGCATCAACTATGTGTATGTGAATGGTTTGGCTGGGACATTGCCTCTCACAGCCATCAGCTGTAAGTGTGTGTGTAGAGTTTGTGCAAATGGGACTTGGAACATTGTTCCTTCCATCCACCAGTTGTGTGTATGTATGTATGTATGTATGTATGTATGTATGTATGTATGTATGTATGTGTGTGTCTATGTATGTATGTATATATGTATGTATGTAATACTTGGACTTTGCATGCTGAAGCTTTTTTCTAACCATTCAATAGGTGAATATTTATTTGTCTGTCTGATCATCTGTATGCATGTGTGTATGTTTGTATGTATATATGCAAGCATATTTGTGTGTATGAAGTTGGACTCTGCTTTTTGATTTGTCCATTCTGTCTGTGAGTGTGTGTGTGTGTGTGTGTGTGTGTGTGTGTGTATGTGTGTGTGTGTATGAACTTTCTCTTTCATCCTCTTTCTCTCTGACCCCAAGGAGTTAAAAGAGTTCATAGGGTTTTTTTTTTGTTGTTGTTGTTGTTTGGCTGTTTTTTTGGGGGGCGGAGGACTGGCAATATAGAGTGCCAGACCCAGTCAATTAAGTTCCCTTCCTTCAGCAAATATGTCTGCTGAGCAACTTCTCTAATCTGCCTTTAGCAGCAGCCCCTGTAGGTATCTGGATCAACCCTTGTCAGTGACTTTAAGCACTGACCTCCAATGGTTCAGTTTACCCACCATGTGGATGACAAAGACAGTCACTAGCAATTAACAACTTATGAAACCAATAAGTGGGCTTATCATTACAGAGGTTAATTTTCCTCACCCCATCAGTCATATATAGCTCTCTGTCTAAGGGTAGCGTCTGAGCTTTTTATCTTCCCACATTAACACTCCTAATGATTCAGTCATTTTTCTAATTATTTTTGCAGCCATGTCCAGGACAAGTTTTCACAATAGATTTCATGCTATTCTTGTTCTTACAATGTTTCTGCCTCCTCTTCTGCATGTTCCCTGATCTACAAATGGAGAAGTTGAGACTTAGATGTGTTGGTTGAAGTTGATATCCCTACAATCTGTTGATATCTGCATTGTATCCAATTGTGCCTTTCTGTGATGGTCCCACATATGCTCTAAGAAGAGATATCTTTTATAAGGTGTGGCAGCTATACTTTTAGAGGAATTTGACACTTCCTCTTCCAGAAGCTAATAATTGCAAATAATCCCTTCACTATGTACAGCACATCATGCCCAGCTACCGTTTTAGGATATGTTATGACTTTGGCTTGCACAGGTCTTGCTCATCCTATTATATTTGCTGTGACTTCATATGTGCAGCTGTCCTGCTGTGCCCAGAAGACATTTTTTCCTTGTGGTTATCCACCACCTTTCTGTTCCCTATTTCTCAATGGTCCCTGAATCTTTCAAGGAAGGAGGATAATACATAAGTTATATTTAGGACTGAACATTTTGAAGTCTCTTATTCTTTGCTCTGTGTTCTCTTGTTGTCTCTGTGTTGGTCATCATCTACTATAAACAGAAGCTTCTCTGACAGTGGTTAAGAAATGTCATGTATGTGTGGCATTCTTCTAGAGTACAATTGACATATTATAGACAGCCATACTTTTAAAGAAAGTCAAATAATTCTGTCTTAAGAACTAAGAAGTGCCAGTAATTCTTGACTATTGGTGGAACTTTGGAGCCATCTCACCTCTCCATCCTTTATGATCTAGTCGTATTCATTCCAGAGATTCAGGGACATTTTAATTAATAAAAATCAAGAAATATAATCAATTTAATTATTTCTTCTTTTATATACTCAGAATTCTGACGTATGTTCTAATAAAATACATATGACATCCCAGATCTTTAAAAATGCATAGAGAAGCTGTGGAAATATTTTCAAACTAAATCATTTTTTAAATTAAATCTCAACTATTTCAACTAACTCTGCTGCCTGCCATTTCTACACAAGTTAACTCTTTGTGAGTGTTTGTCTGAAAAAAGATTTTTCTTTTCCTACTACAGTGGATGGTACTACTCAACAAGTTTCTGAAGGAAAAATTTGATTAGCCATTTGATTTCTAATGATTTTTAAGTTAGTCTTCCAAATAAAGAGAAAGGAAAGAACGAAAAATCAAATTTAACCTGTGGGTAGCATGTATACACTCTTGAAAATTCCCAAATGTTTATCTTCCACTCCTTTTTGGTAAATTAAAACATTACTTGACAATATAGAATATAATTATGTTTTAAAAGTCCAGTATACTAACAGCAATTGTAAGGATTTTATTTTATTTAAATGTTCATTAATTTATTCAGAAAAGTGGTAATTTAATGATCCCTATGTGAAGTCTTCAGACTTAAATTAAGGATCACCTGGAAAATAAAGACTACTGATCATTTGATCAAAAAAATTCTCTATAGAAAGGACATCAGAAGAAACTTCCCTGAGAGATGGCTTATCACCTAGGAGAGTATGTTTCTCCAGAGGAGCAGCAATGGGTTCCCAGCAACTATATAAGGTAGCTCCATGACATATGACATGCTTTCCAGATCTCCCTAAGTATAAACACACACACACACACACACACACACAACACAACACACACACAGACACACACACACAACACAACACAACGCTTCTGTGATGTATTCACAGAACTAAAAAAAAGAATTTTCTTATGAATTTTGAACCTGTAATATTATTGACATCAATGTGATGCATAATTTTAAGCATTATATTTACACAGAAATTTGATGATGATGATTTTTGAAAATGTTTACAAAAGTATAAATCTCGTTTTCCCCCAGACATTTTGTGTAGAGTGTGATTGAACATGCTTGTTATTTAGTTCTCTTGTAAAAAAGATCAATACTAATAGTATATATAGTGAGGGTTTCATAAAGATCCTTATTGTAGTGTACCATGTGCTTTGAACATGCTCACATACCATCACCTTTCTGGAAATTCTATTTCAGTTTTTCCTATTCCTTCCTTCTCCAGAATTGTTACTTAAATATTTGTGTTTATTTTTAGTTTCTTTATATAAATGCTTACCTACAAATATAGGAGTGCACCACTAACATGCTTGGTGGTCACAGAAGTAAGGAAAGTGTGTCTGGTGATCCCCCTAACTATGCAGTTTTGAAACCAATTCTCCATTCTTTCCAATGTCTTTCTGAGGGTTCTCGGGTATCTATATGCGATCCTTTCTGTTTATCTCTCAGAATCCTGTCTACAGCTGAGATAAAGACCTAGTACTGACACTTCTCTTTTCCATAACTTGGGTACCATTAGCTAAAAATGTCTACCTATGGACTGTCTTATCTTCTAGCACCTTGTGTTGTTGAGTTCCTTTGTGAAATTTCTTAATCTTTGCCCTAAGCACCCTGAAACTTTGGCCTATGGTACAAAATTGTGAATGCAAGACATGGCACTCAGCAAAATATATCGCTTTCAGGTGACAAAATGAATATAGAAGTCTCTATCAATTCTTTCATGTTTTTCCCCTCCTAGAATATGTACGGTAAAATTTTATATTTAATTTAGTCATATCAACAAATCCACAGAGAACTGGCTGTTCTTGGAGTTGCACCATCTTCTTGTATAGCAAGGAGCAGTTCTCATCATGGTTTTTCCTCTCATACGGAAACCACCTGTAGTGTGGTCCTCTCCTCCTTTTTTGGATCAATAGTTGCTTTTTTGATTTATTGATTGTGGATACACAACTTCCAGGTATACACTTTTCTATTTCCTTCTGAGTATCAAATAGCCTATACGCAGTGAAGTAAGATAAAATTCTGCTCTGAATCTCTGAATACATGAAAATTTTATTATAACGTTTTTGTTTCCTTTCAGTACAGAAGAGAGTTAAAACTGCTGAATTGGTATAATAGATTTTCCTTAAGAGTTTTAAACCTGTAAGATCATATACTTCAATATGATGCAAAATTGTAAGCACTATATCAGCACAGAAATTTGATGATATTGGAAAATATTTACAAACCTATAAATTTTGCTTCTCCCTAGAAAAATCACCTCAGGTTTAAGATCAAAGAGATATGTGAATTTTATATATAATAAATGCTTAGCTATTAGGAAAATTGTAGGCAAGATATGATTTAAAACTCCTAAAGAATATTTACCTTTTAACAGAAACAGCGTGTCTTATTTGTCTATTTTAATGGTATTTTTCTAATTTTTTCTAAATCTTCAGGCTCACCCTGTGACCCCTCCTTGATCCTGAACTGTGCTCCATGCAATGTCATCTGCTCCATTACTTTCCAGAATCATTTTGATTATAAAGATAAGGAAATGCTTACGTTCATGGAAAAAGTGAATGAGAATCTCAAGATTATGAGCTCCCCATGGATGCAGGTGATGTCAATATTTTTTTAACTTGTGAGAACACAAATGATACTTTACTGGCACAGATCTAATTCAATATTTCCCAAAAAGTGATGTGATAAGACACCTTGGTTCTGACCAATGTATTATGTAAAGAATATTCATTGATCTTCCCATGAATGTACAGAGAACTGTTGGTATAAAGCACAACATTTAATACACTTAAAGTGTGCCCAAAAAATCACAGGACATTATTCAATGCAACATTCTTGTTGTCTTTAAACTACTAAGCAATACTCATCATATTTCTGGGCAGAAATACCTTAGTTTAGAATCAATATTCTCGTAAGGAGAAAGAATATCAGTGGCAATGAAATCTGCCTTGAAAGCATGTTTATTTTCAATGCTTTGATTTTTGAGCCACAATCCTAGTGATGAGGTGACAGGTAGAAATAGAATATGAATAGTTCAATGCTGTGTAGACCACAAATGTCCTTACACGGTTGTCATAGCTCGAATTAGCATCTCCTGAATTCTGCATAATAACTTTGTGGTCATAGAGAATCTTGTAAGTGGTATGATGTACATTTGCATTCAAGGCTCTTAGGAACCCCAACCACTTCTGAATATTCACTCTTTGCTGAGACTGGTTTTAGGAAGTTAAATATACCTTTTGTTCTGTAAATCAAGTCACTTAACACTTCCCTTCTGCTATCATCTGAATACTATAAATGGCAATAATTAACATATCATATTTCAAACTCAATAATGTGGAAACTTATGATCTTTGATCAATTGGTCAGGAATTTTTCACCCAATTCTTTCTATACTCAGAGGGCATTACATTATTCCATGCCTGAAATGAAATACATTTCTTTATGTTAGACACCATTTTTATTCATGTCTGCATTCATAAACCCATGCTGGACATTGTATATATTTTAGATATGTGCATTTCTTCAAATCTATCCATTGAAAAGGATTCTTTGGCAAATGTATAATGAATATCATTTTGTATGTGTGTAGTAAATTAGCACAGAGGGTGCTTTTCTTTATCTTAGCTAGTTGCCCAACAATGACACAGATAGATCAAGACAGTTTCCAAGTTAAAACATAATATCTAGCATTAAAATTATATTGTAATTCTCTAATCAAATCTGTCTGTCTACCAGCAAAATCCCAAACCATTTGAATTTTTGGATTGGTTTGACTATCTGGAATTCAAATGTATATTGCTTTTTATGTCTGTCTAGATCCCTTCCTCATGCTGAATCCTCTCTTCCTTTCTCTTCCTTATCCCCTGGCTGGTAAAAGTCCTGCCCTATACTTTCTATTGCCTAGTTATTTCCAGCTTTTATGGACAAGTCAGAGAATAAATGATGAACCTTGTTTACACAAACCTCATACAAGAGTTGCTTAACATAAGCAGTATAACGCTGTCTCAGATGGAAACAAGAGAGTAGGATAGGGTAATCAGCATTTGAGTGATAGAAGGATACATTTTACACAGTACACAATATATTATGCCTATAGTCAGGGACTGAATAGATGCATCAGTGCTTAAGGTTGTGTGTTACCTTCCAAAGGATCTGAGTCCAATCTTCAGTACCCATGCCAGGTGGTTCACAACCACTAGTTTCAGAGGCTCTAATACATCTGGCCTTCAAAGGCACCCATCCATATATCATACACTTGCATGTGTATGTATAGACACACACAGATACACAAGCACAAACAATGACACACAGGCACACAAATACATACACATATTCACACACATACACGCACACATAAATAAAATTAAAGCAACACATATTAACAAAATAAATTATTGGTCTGGTTTTATAGGTCTGCAATAGTTTTCCTTCACTCATTGACTATTTTCCTGGAACTCATCACAAAATAGCAAAAAATATTAATTATATGAAAAGCTATTTGTTGAAGAAAATAGAAGAACACCAGGAATCATTGGATGTTACAAACCCTCGTGATTTTGTTGATTATTACCTGATTAAACAAAAACAGGTAAAATGTTAATATAAGATTATTTTATTTTTCAAACATTTTCTGGTTTGTTGAACATTGAAACGTTTGTCAGAGATGTTTGACGTCAGTATACTTTGAAAAAGATTTCTGTATATGTTATATGTTAGAATGTAGCATACAGATACTTGTGATATTAAGGGAATTTGTTAATCAGAGCACATTAACTCCACTGCAGTTGTGGAGAAAACAAGCCAAAGGGCAGATAAGATTGGAAAAATGTAAAAAAAGTGTGGATGCTACAGTCCTACTCAGTAGGGGAAGAGAATAATCTCTGGGAAGTAGAGGGAGACAGGTATCTGGGAGGGAGAGAGGAGGGTGAGGGGAAAGTGAGGGCAGTTCAGATAAGGGAGGAGATTGGGAAGAAGTACAAAGAATCAAAATTTGAAGGTAAATGTGTAGAAATGGGGGAGGGGGAACTGGGGAGTAGCCACTTGAAAGTCCCAGATGCCAGGGACACAAGAGGTTTCCAGGACCCTACAGGTAGGACATTAGGCAAAATACCCAACAAAGGGGAGATAGAACCTATAGAGACCATATCCAGTGGATAAGTATGGCCCCAGGTTGAGGGATGGGACCACCCACCCACCTCAAAAATATTAATCCAGAATTCCTCCTGTCAAAAGGAAATGAAGGGACAAAGGGTGGAGCAGAAACTGAAGGAAAGGCCATCCAGAGACTGCCCTACCTAGGGATCCATCCCATCGGCTGACACCAAACCCAGACACTATTGCTGATGCCAAGAAGTGTTTCCTGAGAGAAGCCTGTTATAGCTGTCCCCTGAGAGGCTCTACAAGAACCAGACAAATACAGATGCAGATGTATACAGTCAAATATTAGACTACACATAGGGACCCAAATGGAGAAGTTAGGGCAAGGACTATAGGAGCTGAAGGGGTTTGCAACCTTATAAGAACAACAAGAATATCAACCAAACAACCCCACTAAGAGTTCCCAAGGACTAAAACACCAACCAAAGAGTATACAGGGGGTACCTATGACTCCAGATATGTAGCAGAAGATTGATTGATTTATCTGGCATCACTGGGAGGGTAACCTCTTGGCCCTCTAGAGGCCTGATGATTCTTGGTGATGGAATGCTAGGGTGCTGAGGCAGGAGTAGGTGGGCAGGTGGAGGAGCACCCTTATGGAAGAAGGGAGGTGGGAGGAGTGGATATGGGGCTTATGGAGGGGAAACAGAGAAGGGGGATAACATTTGCAATGTAGATAGGTAGAATAACAATAAAATGAAAAAAATTCTAATCAAGTAAAAAGCAACCAACTGTCATGGAAGTATGCATATTGGCACCATAAATGCACATATTGTGTGGCTAGATTTCCTGCATGTCTAGCGGATTAAACTTTATCTAGCTATATTGTTTATTTTATAATGATAGGTATAGAAGCTAATTTCTGAACGACTGAATGGTATATGAAAAGGCATGTTGTGGGAAGAGTTAGTGTATCAAAGAGCAAGACTTTGAGTATAACCTCAAGTTAATATTCACCAGAAGTGATTGAAGAGTGGTATCTGTTGCTTATCCTGGTAGCATGGACTGTGCTCGCACCATACAGTTTGCGCAAAAGACGTTTCTCAACTGAATTTTCTTCAGACTCTGTATAAATGTGTTGACAATAGATTTTTGGGGTTGTTTGTGCACATCGATTCTGCTCCACTGATCTTAACTTTCTTTTGCTAGTCCACCACCATGATTTCTTCACTCCTGTAATTGTATAGCAGTACTTACTATCCAAGTGTTTAATGTCTTTGATTTTGCTGTAATTTGATTTCTCTTGAATGACTATTTTGTCTCATCTGTGTCCTTTAAATTTGTATTCTTGTAAGATTATAATTCAGAAAGTCAGATCAGGATGTTTAATTGGTACCTCAGGGCAATAACCCTGTTTCTTTTATTTTATGGTGGTATTTTATGTGCCTACAAAACACTGCAAGTGCCAGTTTCTGCTGTTTGGAGAGCATCTTATCACTATGTAACCACTTATGAAAACCCCTGATGTCCTGTGATGTCTTGTAGATTTTATTTTATTTCTTATTTTGTTATTTTGCGTTTAGGTTCTTCTAAGTGTCTCTTGGCAGTAACTTCTGTGGCACAGTTCAGATTCCCCTGGGACAACTCTCAGCAGCAGTCTTCTCTTCTACTCTCTGATCCTACTCTTTTGTCTCTTGGTCTATTCTCCTGTTTAGTCTGCAATCTTCTATTTTTTATTTTTATTTTACTGGGTTTTTAATTTACATTTCAAATGTTATTCCTTTTCCTGGTTTCAGAGATATAAGCCCCCAATAGTATTCCCCTGCCCTTCTTCTATGAGAGTGCTCCCCTCCCCATCCACTCCCTCCCTTCATGCAAGCCCCCACCACCCCATGATATTTCCCTACACCGGGGGTCAAGGGCTTGGCAGGATCAAGGGCTTCTCCTTCCACTGGTGCCCAACAAGGGCATTCTCTGCTAAATATGCAGCTGGAGCCATGGGTCAATCCGAATATGTTCTTTGGGTAGTGGTTTAGTCCCTGGAAA